>NC_059174.1:21544854-21864229 GCF_019923935.1 Bubalus bubalis
GTTCTTGCCTGGAGGATCCCAGGGACAGGGGAGCCTGGTGGGCTGCCGTCTATGGGGTCGCACACAGTCGGACACGACTGAAGCGACTTAGCAGCAGCAGTACAGGGCCACGTTAGAGTTAACACTGGTCGTCTTCAGTTGACAGAAGGATGAATGCTTTCGATTTTGTATTCCTTTTTTTTTCTTGTTTTCCATGTTTTCTACACAAAGGTAATATTATATATATATTTTGTTTGTTTGTTTTTAATTAGGAAAAAACGAATTACACTTCTGTTGGGAAAAAAGTATTGAACGGGACAAAAATCTTACTGACCCTTAAGGAACTTTCAGCTTCCATTTTGTCCTGAGTCACAGGACTTTATGTTCTCTGTGTATGGAGGTTGTTCCAAGCTTTACAACCACTGGCGACTCGGGACTTTCTCCTTTCCTCTTTTTGACCTATGTGGAAATGTTCCAGCCAACAAGAGGAAGTAGCAAAAGTTCTTATGGGTCAGTTACGGGATGTTTTCATACCTCACCTACCCCTGTGCTTTACCATGGAACCTGACTCAAAGAAGGTGCTGAGTGTTCGTTTGAATGAATGAAAGAAAAGGCCATCTTGCTATTTTGAGGGCTTTCATCTTTGTTCCATTGTTAAAACCTGGTGGGGGGAGTGGAAAAAAAAAAAAAGAAATTTAACTCAATTCATAACAATCAGGGGTTTAAAATAGAAACTCCCAACCAATTTTGGCTGAAAGGGTTCTGGAATAATCTGAACAGCTGCTGTTGTAGACGCAGCCTGAAACAACTTCCCGCGAAGTTCCAAGTCTGCGTTGGATAAACGCGCAGACGGGGGCAAGGGCTTTAATTAGCATTAATTGTAGTGCCGGCCGGCTGTTTGTCGAAGCCTGGCGGCGAGCATCCTTCCGCAGGCTGTAGATGGAGCCATAACATTACTAAACGGCCTCCCGGCGCACAGGGTGGGGGTTTTGTGCCGGGAGAACCAGATGTATGAAAGTTTTTCCGCTTCCGTTTCTGAGTGTGAACAACCAGAGAACTCAGACCTAATTCTCTCCGAAGCTGACTGTGTTGGTTGAAGCCCAGAAGCAGGCGTTGGGGTGGATTCAGATTCCATGTGCCCAGCAATTATCACCTTCTAGCACCTTCTCCTCTGACAATTTCTCTGCTCCAGGGCATCCCCAGGGCTGTCAGTCCCACCTGGGCCAATGAATGTATTTCGAACAGCAGATATGGTCCTGCTCTTTGCAATCTCTTGCCTTCTTTCCATAAGAGCCACTCACCCAAGTGGCCTGGGCTGCCCAGGGCTCACTTGGCGTCCTGGCCACAGGGGAGCTCAGGGAGGGTTTCACACCCGCAGACAGGGCCTTGGTTAGCTGGGCAAGCCTCACCTCCCCTTTCCCACTGAAAGGCCCAAACTTGATGAATGGTCCGACTTCAAAACCCTCCCTGGCTTGGTTGATCACTCACATTTCTTTCTCTTCTCTTTTCTGTCTCAGGACACCTCTCCCTGGCTTTCTTTCTCCTCTCTCCATCTCTCTCTGCCTTCTTCCCCTCTCCTCTCTCCTGCCTTCCCTGCATCTTCTCTCTTTCCACACACATTTTTTTTTTTTCCCACACACAGATTCTTGAAGCCAGAATCAAATCTTAAAGGTCATTTCACATTCACTATGCTGTTTTCCTACTGACTTCGCTACATCTCATCAGGTCACTGCTTTGCTCCCAAATATTCCATGGCTGCCGCCCTGCTGTCATTCAGGGAAGGCCCACCTTGGCTTGACACTCTCGGGTGCATAGACCGTCTCCTCCTCTCCTGCCCTGTTTGGGCCTCCCAGGCAGCTGCCTTGATTCATACTTCCCCTCCACTGACTGGACTCCCACTCGTCTCTTCAGGCCCACAGCACATGTTCCCACCTCTTTTACTCTGCTTTCCTTGCTTGCCTCAGTGGGATTCCTCTCTCCTGTGAAAGGACTTCAGGATGGCACATGTTTTATTTGCTTTGGATTCTGGCTGCTGGAGTGTGTGTCTGTAAGATAAGATAATCCTTTAAAGGGTTTTCGTTGTAGTACCCTCTTCCCAGGCTTACCCTTGCAAGAGAAGGACGGCTGTTGACCAGGGTGATGAGTGGCCAGGGTGACTTCCTGGGCCCTGTGGGGAATGGGGAGGTCCCTGGCAAAAAATAGATAGCTTCAGGTCACTGTGTGTTGGTGGAAGAGGACCTCTTCCCATCCCTGAGGTGAGACAGCAGGTCCTCAGGCCAGCTGTGGGGAGGGCAGAGGGAGAGGTGAAGAAGATGGGGAGTGTAGACACTGATGGAGCCTTGAGAAGGGGTGGTGCCCTTGCTCCGTGGTAGGTGGGAAACCAGGCAGCTTTGTTGGATCTGAGAGCAGAGGGCCTCTGAGCTTGAGGGGAGAGTCTAGTGGCAAACCAGCTACAGGACGGGTCTGGGCAGAAAGGGCCTTAGTCTTATAGAGTGAGCTTCCAGTCTCCTGGCCTGGCACGGAGAGATGTGGGATACACAGACGCAGGCCTTGTAGCAGAAGTGGTCGGTGTCCCCTGGTCCCTGTAGCTCTTGGGCTGTACCTTCTCCTTGCCTGCTGGTCTACCAGCTGCCAGCCCCTGCGTCTCCTTGCCAGAGGGATTCCCCTGGTTGCTCTGCGCATGCACAATGGTAGGCCAGTGTGCTTGGAAAATGAGACCACAGCAGCCCTGATGTCAGCACTGATCGAGCTGATGGATCAATACCCCAGCTCTCTCGCCCCTCACATGTACTCATTCTCCACTTTCTCAGAGTTCCTGGCAAGACTGAATGCCACTTGCCCACCGGGTACTGTGATAACACGCTCTGTGGCAGCTTCTTTCCCTTCCCTGTCTCACTGCTGTATCCCCTACTACTGTGGGTATCACCTCCAAATAAACGATCGACCTGATTTTGGAGGAACTCAAAACCAATACAAACTCAAAAGAGGCCCTTGGGAGGGAGCGAAGAATGATGCAGCAGGAAGCCTCAGGGCCTGACATGGGTGTGGAACTCTCCCAGGGGACTCGGCACAGGCAGATGATGCTTCTTCCCTGAGTCTGTGTCTCATAAGCCTTCTCCTTCCTCTCCGTACAAAAACACAGCAGGACAACTAGGAAGAAAGGGAATGGGGGCTTGTGCTTTAAATTAAATCGATTTGTTGAAAGAGGGGAATTGCATGTTCTTTTCATCTGCCTTTGTGGGTGCCTCCTCCAGCTGTGGCCTTTACCTGCTCCCCTCTCCATCTGAGCTGCCTGAAGGCAGGGAATCGGCCTTGCTCGGCTTGTGGCGGCTCATCCCCTGGTGTCTCCCATGAGGGACACTTGAGCCCGATTCAGTCCACTGGGGAGTGTGCCAGGAAGTGCCGATGGCCCTAAAGAGCGCAGAGCAGCCCCCAGCTGATGGCCAGTAGGGAGGTGGGGACCTCAGCCTGATAGGTGCAAGGGACTGAACTCTGCCAACAACTGAGTGAGCCTGGGAGTGGATTCATCCTGGGTCTCCAGTTGAGAACCCAAGTTGGCCGACACCTTGACTTTGGCCTCAGGAGACTTGGAGCAGAAGAACCAATTGAGCCTACCTGAAATTGTGACTTGAGATAATAAATTTGGGTTGTTTTAAGCAACTACGTTTGGAGTCATTTGTTACAGCAGCAATAAGAAACTAATACAGAGATTATAACAACCCTGTGACGGCTACTTTGAGTGGCAGCTCTGGCTGAAATGTTGAAAGGCAACCTCTACAGCATGGCCCTTTGTGCTTTGGTCCATCCTGCAGGTTACATGTGCACTTCCTATGCAGGGGGCTTGTTAAGGATAATAAGTGAATGAAGAAAGCTGCAGGCTCCTTTGGGTCTGAAGAAGGGAGACCTGGATATGGATCTGGGGTGGCTTTAGCTGGTTTTGGTATGATGTGCGGGTGACCTCTGAATCACAGAGTTTGACGATCGTTTTCTGACTTCATTTCTTCAGGGCTTTTGGCAGAGAGAGCCCTGGAATCTGCCAAGAAGGCTGGTTATGTGGGCAGAAGCAGCGGTCCAGGGACAAGACTTGACAGCACCCCGGCCAGTTCATCTCTCTATCCAGGTGGGATGATGCCCTGAGGTTTACCTTCAGGTTTTCTTCAACTCTTTTGCTTCTCTTCACCCAAGAACAGGATGCCTGGAGGCAGGAACGGGATGTGCTTTTCCTTCTCAATTCAACTTTTCTGTTTCAACAGGTTTTAAGCTAATGGTTGCTATGGCTGCCCACTGGGGCTCTTCATATACATCCCACGGGTTGTGGTAGGGAATGGGGGTTCACACTTTGATTTCTGCAAAGACCATAAGCAGCATTTTCAGCTCCCAGATGGAGGAAGTGGGAGCTGGTTTCCTGCCTTCATTGCGGAGCTCTGTGGGACCGACTTCTTGTCTGGAATGCAAAGCCCTTGTGTTTGGCTGGACTGTCATGTCAACCTAGAAAGACTGTGAACTAGGGAAGCAACCATGTGTAGGCTTTGGAAAACCGCCTCTGCCAAGGTTCAGGGGGGACTGACCACGGGGTAGGGACCAGAGCCCGCCTCACACATCTATCCTCTCTGGCCCTCAGCTCCCTCCCAGGTGAAGACACTTGGCCTCCTTAGCTTCCAACGTTCCTTTTGACTTTAGAATTCTAGGTTTGAAAAAAAAAATCTGGTAGAACAGACACTAGCTGTTGACAACAGTAATCTCTGCTGGGGTGGGAATGGGGAATAGTATTAGCGATTAACTTCCCAGGTCAAATTTTAGAAAATATTAAAAAATAATTTTTGGATCATATGCAACAAAACATTAATTTTTTAAATTGTGGGGTTTTGTTTTTCTTTCTAAAAATGTGCTTTCTGTTATGGAAAATTTCAGACATACATAGACGTACGGGGTAACGAATTCCCACATACCCATCACTCAGCTTCAACCATGGTTGGCTCATAGCCCATCATTTCACCAGTATCCCCACCTACTCCCCCTCCTTCTGTCTTATTTTAAAGCAAATCCAAGGCATAACATTATTTCACTCAATACAGCAATGTATCACTTTTGTAATTAGGAATTAAAATTTACCTGAGGCATTCTGAAACTAAATATACCTCCATACTCTCCTGCAGAAGCACCACAATAGGATGGAAATAAAATGGAACTGTTAGTCTTCTGGACATCTGGAGGAAATCTGTTCTCTACCCATGATTGACTAATAATGTTTAATCCAAAGGAAAGAATCTCTAACAGTGGAATTTCATTTATCTGTGGGAGGGGCTGTATTGAGGGACAGGGCGCGAAGGAACACTGTTAGCTACTCCACTGTGGAGTGTGTAGAGCCAGTCCTGGGAGGGAATGGCTTGTTCATTATCTTCCCCAACTGTTTTGCACTGTATGTGTCAAATCCCATAGTAAATACTGAGAATTATTTTAAAGGATCTCTCAGGAGTTTGGTAGCCTCTCTCCTCCCATTTAACAGTTTCAAAATCCCTGTTACTACCACCGCCCTCATCAGCTTGTGCTTATTAAAGGTCCACTTGGACACACAGCCCCACCTGTTTCCCACTGAGATGGGTCCTTGACTTAATTTCGGGGGTGAGTTCTCCTGCTTTGTTCATTTGGATTAGAAACCCCGTGACGTTCGACCTAGTTTACATTCTTCCTTTTCTCTTTTGAAACAATAAAAATGTTTCGTGGGGATTCTGGACTACATTAGAGGGTCGTTTTCAATTTTCATGTGAGACATATGGAAAGACTCACCTCCACTTACAGTTTATTCCCTGAGACGGTCTGACCCACAGCCGACACTCCGAAATGGAAAAGACCTTCCAGGCAGTCAGCATTTGAGCACATTTCCCGCCTGCGGCCTGTACTGACCTCAGCTCAAGTCAAAACTCACAGGAACGCTAGACTTGGATGATCCGGGACATGGAAACTTTCAATCCTGAAGTGTGCCCCCTCCTCACTGAGACTGGGGCTCCCCGAACTCTTAGAGTGAGATTGGGCCTGAGCCTGGGGGTGGGGCGTGGGCTACCTCAGTGTTTCTCCTCTTTCTCTTCTTTGCCAGCGGGAGAAAGGCCCGTGGGACTTGTTCTATATGGCTGATTGTGCTTCTTTTTGCCTGCTTGAGTTAATGGAGAAAAGCCATACATGGATGTCTGCTGGACTAGTTATGTTTTCCTTGCAAATACAAATCTAAATTGCTCTAGCACAGACAGCTTTAATGCCTGAGTAAACGCTTGACCTTTGGTGAGTTTCCAGAATTAAGGTGTTCGGGTCTTTTGGCATCATTAGGAAATGGGCTTACACCTGACAGGTGTAACAGCAGTAAATACAGACAGGATCAGGGAAGCTGGGAGTCACAGGGTGGGGAGCTGGAAAATTCGGTCCTGACGGCCAGGCTCTCCAGCCTTTTGACATGGGGATTAAGAATGGCCTGCAGAGGCAGCCCGCAGTAGGGAGATTTTAAAGGAAGGATTCTTTGGGTGGAAGCAGATCTGGCAAGGCAGGGGGAGAGGTTTTTTGAGAGAGAAAAAAGAGACTGAAGGCTATTTGGGGGGATGGGGACTAGGAGAGATGGGGGAAGGGAGGGGAGAGATGGAGAGATGAGTAGGGAGAAGCTTTGCGGTGGATGAACCTGGAATCTCTGCAGCTGTTTTCCCAGGAACCCTGATGAAGATTTTGCTTTCTTCTCAATTGCTTTCAGTTGTTGCCCCTGACACTGATGGGCTGTGATGCTGATGGGAGCCTGGAGCCTAAGGTGGTCCAGATCTTTTGGGTCACAGAAGAGGGTAGAAAAGCAAGGTGCATCCTGGGAGACAACGGAGGTTTCACCATGAAACAGATTTTGGCCTTTTGTTGGACTTGACCTTCCCCCCTTTCCTTTTTGACCAGGAGTGGGTCATGGGGTGGTGCTTGCATCCAGGACCATCAGGTGTATTACCAGCATAGTGTGGAGAATGGGTGTTGCGGGAAACCAGCGATCTGCCGGGGCTGGCTTTCCCAGCCTTGCATAAAGGGCTGAGCCGCGGTGTACAGCGCAGGCGGGGGCGGGGGTGCTGAGCAGCGCAGGACAAAGGCGCATGTCAGCAAGTCCTCCATCCGGCGGTCCGGGGGACTTGGCAGACCAGCCAGAGTTTCCTGGCATTTGGTTCTGGAGTAGGTAAGGCCAGCTGGCTCCGGAGAGTTTTTTGTAAAGCTTATGTCAGTCTGCGTCTTGGGGTCCTGTATGCTGCCTGGGGGGTGATGGAGCTGGCTGGCTGAGTCCCAGCTGTTCCTTTGGGGGCCCATGTGGAGATTCTGGACTCCGATAGCATCTTTCAAGCCAGTAGAGGATGGGGGGCAGCGGGTTGCAGGAAGGTAGGGCTGGGGCTAGAACACGGTGGGGGGTGGGTCTAATAGCCGGAGCTGGTCTCTCGGGCTTAAACAAACCAAGGAATTCTCACTGACCTGGAGAACAGACACGGGGTGTTCCCTTTTCCCTCCTTCTGTGAAGTTTTCTGCCGGAACCTAGCCCTCCCTGGGGCGCAGGGGTGTAAGCACGCTTTGAAAAGGCATTCTTGACCCAGTACACCCACACAGGCTTTTTCTCTGGAAATTAAATAAATAAATAAATAAATAAATGCTCCAAAGCCCAAGTTTTATGCAAACACTTAAGAAGGCAGGCTTTCTGCCTCTTCGCATTACTATCACTAGACAGATTCCATTCCAGGTCCGGGCTGGGGGGAGGGGGAAAGCTTGGGGTTTGCCTCCAAAACCAGGATCTGTTTCAAGTGATGTGTGTGCACACTTGACTCCCACTGCTCCGGCCTTAAAGGTCGTTCACACTTGAAAACCTCAAGTTTCTTCTCTGGAGCAGAGATCTTTTTCCAGGGGCTTTCGGCTAGTCCCTCTAGTGCTGCTGGGAATGGCAAGACCTCCCCCATGCAACCAAGGGTGAATGGGAGAGCACCCCACCCAAGGTCTCAGGCACGCTAAGACGACCTGCTGCTCTTCTGCCTCCTTCACCCCGAAAAATAAAGTCCCCGGGGGCCAGGCGGTCACAGGAGTGGCTGATGCGCATGCGTGCTTGCTGTGTGCCCGGCACTCCTTCTGAGCGCTGTAGCATGAAATAGCTGATTTAAGCTCCACACTAATGATGACTATGATCCTCACTCTGCAGAGGCGGAAACTGAGGCCCAGGGAGACAATGAAATGAGCACATGTCGTGCCGCCAGGACCCCGGGGGAGCTGGGATTTGAACCCATGTTCTTCTCGCGTCTCTCTGCATCTGCGCAGACTGAGCGTGGGAGGGAGGGCTTTGGCTTTGTGCCCTGGGATCTGAAGCTGAGCATCTTCTGAGGAGGAGCCTTGATGGGAGCGGGGAGAGGGAGGGGGCTGGAGCCAAAGCAGCACTAAGGGAGATGGGGGTGGAACTAGCTTCTTCCCAGAAGCCCACTGGGGCTCTGGAACCAATGAAGTCTTAGAATGAGCAGCTTGGCGGCCGCGGGCTTGGGGGTGATTGCCCCACCCCAACCCCGCCGTCCCCAGGAGCCCAAACTACACCCATGGATGAAGCGGCTTTCGTCTTCATCCAGCGTTCGCCCCATGCCAGGCCCAGGTTGTGGGGCTGAGGACAGAGACGAACAAGATGCAGCCTTTACATTAGATTCTCAGGTCATTACCTCCTGTATTTGATGGGGAGGGGTAAAAAGAAGGTTGGTGTAAAAGCCGCTGCTATTGCAGCGCTTTGGCACCTTGGGAGAATTCCACACGGAGGATAAAACGCTACTGCTATTAGGAGAGACCCCTGTAATGGGCCTGTGGGACTGAGAAAGGCTGGACGAGGAGGTTTGGACAAAGAATTCAGTTGTGCTACGTGCAAGGAGTTATGGACTTACCTTGCTGAGACCTTGAGAAGGAGTTTGCGGTCCGAGAATAAATAGGAGTGAAGAGCTCCGCCACGCCCCTGCCCCAGTTATATCCTTATATCTTATCTTGCTAGGATCTGTGGAGGGTGTGAGGCAGGCAGTGGTTAACGAGATCTGGCAAAACTGAGGCCTAGAAACTTCCGCTCTAGAGTTGTGTCCCACCGGTGCAGTAGTTATTGCTGTGATTTCCTCCTCGCCCCTCTGCCCGAGACCTTACGTGAGTAAAAGGCGGTCACTCACGCATGACAGTGCGCCTGGGAAATGCTGGCGTAGTTCCAGGCAGTAACGTGCATGAGGGGCCCGAGGCCGGCCATGAGGAGATAAAGAACGGAGTTGTGTTCCTGCCTGGAGAATCCCAGGGACGGGGGAGCCAGGTGGGCTGCCGTCTATGGGGTCACACAGAGTCGGACACGACTGAAGCGACTTAGCATCAAGGGGCTGCAGTGACCAGTGACCAGGAACAGATTCTTAACAAACTGGGTCTTCCTCCAACCATCTTGAAGGAAGGTGTGGGAGGTGGATAGGTGGCCGACCCTATTACTGCAGAGAGCCTGGGGCTTGGGGCTGGGACAGCGTGAGGTGGGTGAGGCACTGCCTCTGGCATATTTCAGGGTGTGCCCCCAAACTCAGCCATCAAGATAAATCATATTTTGATGCAGCCTTTAAACTGTCAATATACAAAAGTCTGATGAACAAAATATCAAAATTTTAAATTAAGATAGAGCCAGTGTATTACGGATTATTTCTTTTGCCTCAGGCTGCAATATGACTGAGCAATGCTTTGTTATGGATCCTGTCTTTATTTAAAATGTTGATAATTCATTCATCATTGATTTTTTTGCGTTGATTTATGATTCTTAAAACCTTGCGTTAAAATAAGACTTATCTTGATGGCTGAGTTTTTGGCATACCTTGAGATGTGCCCAGGGAGGAAATCTTACTCACCTTGCCTTGGTCCTGGCCCTGCCTGGGGACTTGAGACATCATTTTATTTGGCCTTAAAGAAAAGAGTAATTCATGAATCTGGGGGTTCATGGGGAAGAGCCGCTGCGTGGGTGATACACTCTTGCAGAGTACCATCCGAGACTGGTTCACGATTGACAGCTGTCTCTCCTCTGGCTGGTTAGTGCTGTCAAATGACAAAAATTAAACAATTCATTACCAGGTTTGATGTGCTTTATTCAAGGGAAAATAATCCATGGACTGGGGGAGTACAGTGCCTCACAAGCAGTGGGGCATTCTTCCCAAGGGATTTGGGGCAACCGGGAGTTTTACAGATGTTAGAAAAGGCGATGCAGAAATAGGGCATGGTTGGCTAGGATGCTGGGACTTCCCTTAAAAGGCAAGTGGGTCCTGTTTTGTAGGAGAAGGTGAACTGGGTAAAAGCTGAGTTGGAGGGACTTTGCTGGTCCAGTAGCTAAGACTCCATGCTCCCAATGCAGGGGGCCCAGGTTCAATCCCAGGTCAGGGAACAAGATCCCACATCACGCAACTAAGGGTTCAAGTGTTTTAACTCAAAATCCTGCATGCTGAATCTAAGACCCGGCATAGCCAAAAGAGAAAAAAAGCCAGCAGAATTGGAGGATTGGGGTTGGTTTCCTTGACATGGAGGTGTGTTCTGGCCCACTAGATTGGCCTGGCTACCATGGGTCCTGGTACACGAATGACCTTTACAAGTGCCCTGACTGGGAGCAAGCCCATATTCACACATCATGACAGGCAGCAAGGCTGGGGCCTCCCTGAGCCCAGATGGTGGGCACCGAGCCAAGGGACCCAGTGTTCTGAGAGGGACGTCTTTTGGGAAGGAGGTTGATTCGATTTTGTCTCAATGAGAACTTTCTTTGGATCTCTGTTCCCCGACTTCACTGCACATTTCAAAACAACATTCTTTTATGAACAAGCACCAGGACATCAAATACTTCCACACCCTATGCTAGAAGCGCTTCAGGCCATGTTGCTCTTTTACTTTTAAATAGTTCCATGTAAAATCAGATGTTAACTCTCTCTGAATAAACCCAACTGGAAAGGCTTTTTCTTTAATAACACCAATGACAATCAGAACAGGTGCAAAGAATATGTGCCCCTAACTATTGAGCACCACGCTTTAGAAGGAAAACACTTAAGTTGTTACATATGTAACAAATAATTCTTATTTATGGATGGTGAGAAAAATGAGCAACAAAGCTTGGAGGGAAAGTACAGCAGGAAATATATTAGCAGGAAGCATGATTTATGTCTTTGCATGGGTCCCATTTCTTTAATAAATGGATTTTGTTTGGCATCTTGGTCAACTGCAGCTCCACTCCACCTTTTAATTATTAAAGCTTGCGTTGGGTTCATCACATATGGTAGCTTTTTGAAACCTTTCTTCAGCAAACAACGAAATAGAATTCCAGGATTTGCGACTCAAGGGAGGTGTACGTACTTCTCAGAGTCCTGAGATTACAGAAAGCTGCAGCTGGCCAGGATCTTGGAGGTTGACCAGTGCAGCATCTCAGTCCTTGCCTTGGTCACCCTACGGGGTACCCCCTCCATTTGTGGTGAGGAAGATAACTCTGAGGGGAAGGAGTCCAGGCAGGATTGCACAGTTGGCCGGTGGTGGAAATGAATTCTTGTGTAAGAGATGCTTTGTGGGAAGACTCAGGACCTAGAATTCTAGACTTGGTTTCTTTCTTTTACTTTTCCCCTAAAGTAGGACGTCAAAGAACAACGTCATTAATTGGTCTTGAGTATTGATAGGTGGCCTTGATGATAACTCACGAAAAGCCGAGTAAAGTGAACGTTGCACATTGTGTCCGACTCTTTGTGACCCCGTGGACTGAACAGTCCATGGAATTTTCCAGGCCAGAATACTGGAGTGGGTAGCCTTCCCCTTCTCCAGGGGATCTTCCCAACCCAGGGACTGAACCCAGATCTCCCACATTGCAGGCAGATTCTTTACCAGCTGAGCCACCAGGGAAGCCCCATGAAAAGCCTGGGAGCGCTCAAATCTTTGATTCACCTCTATGAGGGTGATGTTCAGTCATAAGTCTTTTACATTATTAATAGCAAGTCTAATGGAGACTTTCTCGCCAGTATTGTTTCCCTCCAACCTGAAGAACTTCCTTTTGGATTCTTTGTAGTGGAGGACTGCTGGTGGCAAATTTTCTTACCTTTTATTTATAGAATGTATAAATATTTTGCCATACTCTTGAAGGATATTTGTTGATAATGAATTATGAGTTGACTTTTTTTCTCTCCGCATTTAAAACATGTGATTTCCCTGTTTCCCGGCTTCCATTTTTGTCCGATGATAAGCCAGAGATCACTTGTAGCATTGTTGCTTGTAGTATGTCATTTGTCTTTGTCTGCTCAAGATTCGCTCTGATTTTTAGTTTTCAGCAGATTGACTATGATATGTCTAGGTGTGGTTTACTGTTGTCTGTCCTATTTTGGTTTCTTCAAATATCTTTTCCATTTTGTTTCTCCTCTACGTTTAGGATTCCAAATACATGTGTATTAGATTTTTTTTATAGTAGCTTTTCCCACTGAGGCTCTGTTCACTTTTGAATTTTTTTCCACTGTGCTCCACAGAGTAGTTTCTACTGATACATTTTTAACCTCACTAACTCTTTTGTTATCTACAATTAGCTGTGTATTTTTAATTTCAGATTTTAGTTTTTGGTTCTAGGATTTCCACCTGCTTCTTTTTAATTGTTTCTATTTCTCTGCCTAGAGTTCTTATCGAAGAAGGCGATGGCACCCCACTCCAGTACTCTTGCCTAGAAAATCCCGTGGACGGAGGAGCCTGGTAGGCTGCAGTCCATGGGGTTGCGAAGAGTCTGGCACGACTGAGCGACTTCACTTTCACTTTTCACTTTCATGCATTGGAGAAGGAAATGGCAACCCACTCCAGTGTTCTTGCCTGGAGAATCCCAGGGATGGGGGAGCCTGGTGGGCTGCCATCTATGGGGTCGCACAGAGTCGGACATGACTGAAGCGACTTAGCAGCAGCAGCAGCAGCAGCAGCAGCAGAGTTCCTATATGTTCCCTTATAACAAGCATATTTTTGTTTACTGAGCATAGTTATAATAACTGCTTTAAACTCCTGTCTGAGAATCCTAAGTTCTGGGCTATCTTGGGGTTAGTGTCTCCATTGGTTACCGTCTCTCTTGAGTATGAATCACATTTTCCTGTGTCTTTGTAGGTCTAGTAATTTTAGATAATTTCCTGAATATTATGGATGAAATGTTATAAAGACCCTGGATTCATTATATTCCTCTGAAAGACTCTGGAGTTCTTGTTTGTTTCTCTGCTTAATGTGCAGTTTACTGGGGTGAATTCAAACTCCAAACTGTTATCTCTTCTGTGGCGGGCAGCAACTGAAATCTCAGTTCTTTTATCCTTAGTTGGAACTGCTTGAAATCTGCCCCAAGGGTGTGTGTAGGTTGGCGGCAGCCAGAGATTTGAGCAGAGTTTTTAGACTGAATTCAGGGCTGTTTCTCTGTGGATTTTTTCTTTTCATGATGTTTCTCCAACTTTCTAACTGTTGTGGTCATCCTAAACTCCTCTGATTATTCATGACTCTGAGACTAAGGGGTTAGTTTTAGCCAGCTGCACAGTAGCTGACTAAGGCCTGCCTTCAGGCAAAAAGCTCTGTGTGTGTGTGTGTGTGTGTGTGTGTGTGTGTGAGTGACAGAGAGAGAAAGAGAACTTTCTGTAGTTTTTACCTGCTTTGGAACTTTATCCAGTGCATTCAGATAGTTATTTTTTTATATATTTATCCAGAGGTTAGTTTGTTATTCTGCCATCAACACAGTGTAATCCTTCTTTTTACCTTTTAAGAATATAAAATACAATAAATGTTCACAGTTCTTTTTCCTTCCATTTCATAAAGGTTTTTCCTGTGTGTGTGTGTGATGTGTTCTGGCTGTGTCCTGTTTGAATGTCTCTACTGCATCATCCAGTTCTTCCCTTATTGGGGAGGACTCTGTGCCTGCGAACCTCTCTGTGTAAAGCACAAGGGATCTTGGTCAGCTCAGAATCCTCTGCGAAGGACAGAGTGATGCCAAGTTTGCTGGCTGATGTCTCGGGTCCTGCAACATCTTTCTTCTTGTTTATCCAGTTCAAGTTACTGCCTGACCTCCAGAGTTAAGTTCTCTCTACACTAACTGGGTACAGGGTGACGGTGGCCCTGACACCTTACCATTTTCTGACTGTGGAAATAAAATTGGAAAATGAAAAGAATTACATTTTCAAGGTGCAGGTGGTTCTGTAACAACTATGCTCATATTCGGGTTGAGCTATAAGGTCAAGGGAGTTGGCCTAATTATGGAGATGTGGTCAGTTAGGAGCAGATGTGGTGAATTTTGCTCAGTGGACTCAGCGGTCTCTGTTTTCACATATTGATAGTTTGAAGCTATACTTTTCTTCTGTTACCCAAGACTCGTCTATGAAAGAGTTTCTTAATATCTAAATGGCTGCAGGGCTTCAAAGAAGCAGAAAGTGAGAGAAAAAAAAGTTAGGCTATTCTGTAGTTTTAAAAATACTTTATTTTTTAGCGCAATTCTGGGTTCATAGCAAAACCGAGTGCTAAGTACAGAGCGTGTATGATTGTCTTCTCCCATCCCCCACCCCCTGGCACAGGCACAGCCTCCCTGCTATCAACATTCAGCCCTGAGTGGTACATTTATTATGTTCGGTGAACTTACACTGACACATCACTAACTCCATGGCTTACATTAGGGTTCACTGTTGGTGTTGTGCATTCTAAGGATCTGGACAGACGTATAATGGCATGTGTCCACCACTATAGGATCAGAATAGTCTCACGGCCCTTGTAAGCCTCCCTGCTCCCCCTGTTCATCCCTCTCTCCCCTGCTACCTCCTGGTAACCATGGATCTCTTCTCTGTCGCCTTAGTTTTGCTTTTTATCGAATATCATACAGCTGGCCTCATACAGTATGTTGCCTTTGCAGATTGGATGCTTCCACTTAGTAATATGCATTTAAGTTTTCTGTGTGTCTCTCCATGGCTTCCTTGGTTCATTTCTCTTTACTACTGAATAAGTTTCCATTGTCTGAATGTACCACCGTTTATTTATCTAGTCATCCATCGAAGGACATCTTAGTTGTTCCAGGCTTTGGCATTTATAAATAAAGTTCCTATAAACATCCATATGTGGGTTTTTGTTTGGACATAGTTTTCAGTTTGCTTGGGTGAATATCAAGGAGCTTGATTGCTGGACTGTATGGTAGGAATACATGTAGCTTTGTAAGAAACTGCCAAACTGTCTTCCAAACATTCCACCAGAAATGTTTGCGAGTTGCTCTGGTGTCACATTCTTGTCAGCATTTGCTGCTATCAGTATTCCAGATTTTGGCCATTCTACTAAGTGTATAGTGGTAACTTGCTGTTATTTTATTTCACGATAACATATGATGTAGAGCATCTTTTTACATGCTTACTTTCCATCTGATTATCTTCTTTGGTGAGGTGTCTGGTTCAGATCTTTGGCCCATTTTTAATTGCATTGTTATTTCCTTACTGATGAGTTTTGAGGATTCTTTGTATATTTTGGATAACAGTCCTTTATCAGATAGCTCTTTTGCAAATGTTTTCTCCCAGGCTGTGGTTTATCTTCTCATTCTCTTGACAGTGTCTTTTGCAGAGCAGAAGTTTTAAATTTTAATGAAGTCCAGCTTATCAATTATTTCTTTCATGGATCATGCCTTTGATGTTGTGTCACTGGTTTTAATAACAAAAACAACCATAATGAGACCATAACGAGACTAACCCAAGGTGGGATGTCAACTGCCACAAAAGCAATCATTTTGTATCAACTAGAGCTCCATGGTAATGTTTTATTTGGCATTTGAGGATCCTTCCACGCAAACCATTCCCATGGACATGTAATACAGAAACATATATGTTTACAATTACTTTGTAAATGGTATAGCTATTTCAAGTGAGATGTCAGCAGTAGAAATAGATTAGGCTGCATATGTGAGTCCTGATTTGGGATTAGCAAGCAGCAACCACTCTTTGAGCTGCTGCTTCTGACATTCTGCTTGAACTGAAAGCCAGGTCTTATTTGTTTTTCCATTCCCTGGGAAGCTGGTAATCATGTTCCATGGAATAGTGCCTCCCCCTTCACTGTTCCCAGCCGTAAGGCTACAGCTGCTAATGACTGTACTCTACAGAGGCACTGAACATCAGAATTTGTAGTAGGGGTTGGTATGCCATGGCGAGCAATGAGGGTGACAGTAACAAGTCAGTTAGCTTCCAAGGAGTTGGACTCCAGTGAAATACATGTCAAGGAGAACTTTGGCAAAAGATATTGGCATTCCTGATCCAAGAGATACCACAGCTGGTGTGTTTATCAGCCCAGTGAGTTCAGATGGAGGGGTAAGTGATGAAGAACTCAAAGGAAACGGGGGACTTCTTAAAGGTGACATCAGGAACCGCCAGAGCATCACCTTCACTGTATTCTCCTGGTCAAAGCCTATCACGGGCACAGCCCAGATACACGGGGGAGGAAGAAAAGATCCTATCTTCGTGGGGGGAGTTTGTGGCTATCATTAATCCACCACATTTAGTAATTTCTTCCGCCACCCCATCTCTTAGACCATTGACATGAAGAGCCCAAAATAACGGTGCAGTAATTGTGGCCTCCATGGGACTCTTTCCCTGTTCCCTGGGGTGAAACGGTTGCCCTCAGAACCAGGATCTCACAGCACCTGACTGTGGCTGTGGGAAGCACCTATTCTGCAAGCGTGCTCCTGGGAGTGGTGGTGACGGGGGCATTCCTACTTCGACCTTTCGGTTTCTGGAGCCACATATTTTACTGCTGGGGACGGAGGGCCACACCAGCTGGACAGTCAGTGCAGAATTTGTATCCCGGAGGACAGGACCTTAATTTTCTCAGTTGTCTCTAAGAAGGCACCTCAGCTGGGCCTGTAATAGGCCATTCCTTCATTCTTGGAGAATGGCTGCCTCGGGACACTGAAATATTGGACAGAAGCAGTCATCCCCTCATTTCTGTGCAAGACCTCCCTTGAGCTGAGGCATGTGACATGGGATCTTGTTTGGTCAGTCAGACACTATTATCCCTCCAGTGCTGGTACTGGTGGAGGCACTCTGCACGGGGCAGACAAACACATCTCCAGAGGAGGCAGCAGCTGCAGGAGGAACAAATTCCTGCCTCCTCCAAAGGAGAAGGAATCCAGTGGGATCAACCTGCTATCATCAGAGATGGGCTGGTCTCCTAGAGAGATGGCACCATAGCGAGGGCTCAGTGTTAATCTGGCTGCTAGCAGGCTGAGCAGTAGCCAGGACCAGCCATGGTGAGAGAGAGGCCGGCATCTGGGCCCACACACGGTCTCCATTCCTGTCCTTTGGGGCATCCTTAAGTGAGGCCTGGTGCGGCAGTTCACACTGACAGATCGGGCCTGCTGACCCCTAAATCAAACTCAAGATTTTTTTCTCCCGGATGAATCTGGTGGCATCAAAGGCCCTTCCTAAGCCAAGAGACCACGGTGTGGGTTGAAGACAAGGCACTGCTATCACCCCGTCAGGTGGCATGGGAGCTTGGGCCATTTGTTGGTATATCTCATCAGCACTGTCTGCGCTGCCTGATCCCCAAAGAACCATTTCGATCATGCTGTGGGTTGCTGTAGCATGGGTACAGGCTAAGGAGACTCCCACAGGTGTGCACAGCTTATGCAGCAAAGCACACAGTGTACACCTGAGGCAAGATGCTGGTAGAGGGAAGTGAGTTGAAGCTGTCGCAGAGCTGGCCACCAGAGCGGTTGCTGGAATTTGAGGTACGGCGGTGGGGACATGAGGCGGGGCCCCAGAGGCCTCCGGTCTCTTTCTACCCCATCTGCTTTGGTTCTGCTATCCAAAACTGACTTAGATTCTCTACCCCCAACTCTAATCAGTTTTTTTGAGAAAACAAAAAGATCAGATGGGGAAAGCAGAACAAGAGACCTTGGAGGATCTCTGCTGCTGCTACTGCTGCTGCTGCTAAGTCGCTTCAGTCGTGTCTGACTCTGTGCAACCCCATAGACGGCAGCCCATCAGGCTCCCCCGTCCCTGGGATTCTCCAGGCAAGAACACTGGAGTGGGTTGCCATTTCCTTTTCCAATGCATGAAAGTGAAAAGTCAAAGAGAAGTAGCTCAGTCGTGTCCGACTCTTAGCGACCCCATGGACTGCAGCCTAGCAGGCTCCTCCATCCATGGGATTTGCCAGGCAAGAGTACTGGAGTGGGGTGCCATTGAGGATCTCTAGCCATGAGGAAACCACGTGATACCCATTGTAACCATTAATATGTTCCCTCTGTTAAAACTCTTGTTAGTTTTATTTTGTTGTTTGTGGTTCCCTAGGTATATACCCAAGAGTCAAGAAAACATACCTCTAAGGAAAAACTTGTACACAAATGTCCATAACAGCATTGTTCATAATTGCCCAGAAGTGGAAAAAACCTAAATGTCTGTCACTCAATGAGTGAATAAACAGTGTGGTATAGTCATACAATGGAATATTATTTAGCAATAAAACTGAATGAGACACTGATGCATGCTACAATGTGAATGAACCTTGAAAATATTATGTTCTTTAGTGAAAGAAGCCTGTCACAAAACCACGTATTATGATTCCATTTATGTGAAATATACAGAAGAGGCAAATCCACAGAGACAGAAAGTAGATTAGTGGTTACCTGGGGCTGAGCGGAGGGAAGCTGGGAATGGACAATGATTGCTATCTTTATGTGTTTTCTTTTGGGGTTGCTGAAAATGTTCTAAAATTTGATTTTGGTGATCACTGCAGAACTCTGTCATTATGTTAAAAATTATTTAACTGTATACTTTAAATGGATGAATTTTATCGTTATGTGAAATACATCTCAAAATAGCTGTGAATAATATACAAATGGAAACACAGTAAAAAGTAGGTTTTTTTTTCCTTCTTCTTCTAGCTGCCAATTCCCTTCCCCAGAAGCTACCACTCATCAAGTTCTTAGATGTAGTTCCAAAGATATTTTATTTATATTCAAGCACATGTACATACATGTTTTTATGTAATTTATTGCATAAACCAAACACTGTTCCTTACCTTGCTTTTTCATTTAAAAATATATTTTGGAGACATAAACAGAGAGAATGCCCTGTTAAGATAGGGGCAGATAGGAATAAAAGGTCTACAAGGCAAAGAATGCAGAAGAGTTACCAGTAACCACCAGAAGCTAGGAGAGAGACATGGAACAAAGTCTTCCCTGGAGCCTTCACAGGGACTATGGTCCTGCCAACACCTGACCTTCAGAACTCTGGATAAATATCTGTTTTTAAGCCAAAAATCAAACAAAAATATACCTTGGAGATTATATCTAAAGTTGACTCCTCTTAAATAATCTAAGACACAATCTAAATTATATCTGACTCCTTTTAAATAGTGGCATAGTGTTAAGTTTCATGACCATAAGAACCATAATTTATTGAATGAATTCCTAATTGGATAGTTAGGGTGTTTCCAATTTTTCCTCTTTTAACAAATGATGGAATAAACAACCTTGTCCAATATTATTCCTTACATTTGCAAATACAACTCTGGGATAAAGTCTTCAAAGTGAAATTATTGGATTAAAAGATAAGTGTATGTTAAATTTTGATAGAACTGCCAAACTCATTACTGTAGCATTTGTGGGAAATTACCCTCCCACTAGTAATATTTGAGTGTGCCTCTTTCCTGTAGCCCTGTTAGCACTATGTACTATAAAATTTTTCATCTTCTCAATCTGATAGTTGAAAAATTTTATCTCACTGTGGTTTTTATTTGCATTTTTGTTATTATGAGCATGTGGACTGTCTTTTCCATGTTTAATACCACCATCAATATCATTACATTCAGTAATGTTATATTCACTTCATGAAGTCAGTTGTAGTTTCTTTTCTGTAAATTATTTATAATATTTACCCATGTTTCTATATGCTATTTTTCTTTTACTGTTTTAGGAGCTCTTTATATATTAAGAAAACTAGCTATTTGCTCCATTTTTAGCAAATATTTTTCCAAGTTTTTTCATTTGTTTTGATTTTATGATTTTTTTTCCTTGACTATGAGGGCTTCCTTCATAGCTCAGTTGGTAAAGAATCCACTTGCAGTGGAGACCCTGGTTTGATTCCTGGGTCGGGAAGATCCATGGGAGAAGGGACAGTTTACCCACTCCAGTATTCTTGGGTTTCCCTTGTGGCTCAGCTGGTAAAGAATCCTCCTGCAATGTGGGAGACCTGGTTCGATCCCTGGGTTGGGAAGATCCCCTGGAGAAGGGAAAGGCTACCCACTCCAGTATTCTGGCCTGGAGAATTCCATGGACTGTATAGTCCATAAGATTGCAAAGAGTTGGACATGACTGAGCAACTTTCACTTTCACTATGAGGAAAATTTTATTTTTGTGTAGTCAAATATATTATTATTTCATTTCATAGCTCCTGGATTTTGTGTTATAGAGGTTATCTCCATTTGAAACTGTAAAAATAATTATTTGTTTAGTTCTAGTGCATATATAGTTTCGTTATTTTACATGTATGTATTTATAAAATTTATTTTGCTTTATGGTACGAGTAGGGATCCAATTAACTTTTTACTAGATGCCCTTTTATTGCTTCTAACATCATTACTGAGTGGTCTGCTGCTGCTGCTGCTAAGTCGCTTCAGTCGTGTCCGACTCGGTGCGACCCCATAGACGGCAGCCCACCAGGCTCCCCCGTCCCTGAGATTCTCCAGGCAAGAACACTGGAGTGGGTTGCCATTTCCCTCTCCAATGCATGAAAGTGAAAAGTGAAAGTGAAGTCGCTCAGTCATGTCCGACTCTTAGCGACCCCATGGACTGCGGCCCACCAGGCTCCTCCATCCATGGGATTTTCCAGGCGAGAGCACTGGAGACTGAGTAGTCTACTTTTCTCTATTATTTAATAAGCCACCTTTGCTGTACTGACTTCTTGTTTGTATTGGGTCTCTTTCTAGATATTTTGAGCCACACTACATTTCTGTAACAAACATTTCTTGATCATGGTGTATTTATATATATATATATATATATATAATACTAATATTTAAATTGTTGTTGTTGTTCAGTCACCAAGTCGTGTCCAACTCTCTGCAACCCCATGAACAGCAGCACACCAGGCTTCCCTGTCCATCATCATCTCCCAGAGCTTGCTCAAACCCATGTCAACTGAGTATTTAAATATATGTTTATATATATATATTTATGTTCAATTTTATTTGGTAACATTTTACTTGGAAGATTTTTGCTTCAATATTCACAACTGAGATTAGTCTTCAGTTTTCTTTTGAGTATGTCTTGCAATGTTTATTGGGTTTGCAAAACAGTGATATATTCACTTCTTTAAAAGATTATGGAAATTTTCACTCATCTTATATCTCTGAAACAGTTTGAATAGCTTAAAATTTGAATAGCTTAAAAAGATAGTTTAAAATTATCTAGTCTTTGTAGGCATTTTAGAATTCATCTGTAAAACCTTCTGGGTCTAGTACTTTTGGGGGATTAACCCTTTAACAATTATATTTCTTCTATGGAAACTGACCTTTTAAACTTTCTATCTCTACTAGGGTTAATTTTGGTAAACGATATTTTCTAGAAAATCATCCACTTTATCTAGGTTTTCAAATGTATCTGGATAGAATTGTGCAATTTAAGATTCTTGATATTGTAGAATAGCCACTGATTCAAGAGTTAAATCTCCAGTTATCATGTTTTAGTCTGTACTTGTGCTTGCTTTCTTTTATAATGATTACATCTATTTTGTTGATTTTTTTTCGAAGAAAGATCTTTTTATTTATTAGTTCTATTTGGTTTTTAACTCAATTGCCTCTGCTTTTATCTTTGCTATTTCCTTCTCTCTACTTTCTAAACTTCCTTTTCTAATTTTTGAGATAGGTATTTAATTCATTTATTATTACTTTCATTTTGATTTTTATAAATATTTAATCTATGTATTCTTTTTACCTTTGCTTTAATTGTATTTCAAAGACTCTGATACATACTGTTGTCATAATCATTATTTTTAAAAGAAATTGTTTAATTTCAATTTGTATTTCCCCTTTGGCTAAAGAATTGTTTAATAACTGAAAATTTTCCAGATGGAAAAGACTTTGTGCCATTTTATTTTATTTAAGCCTTATCACATTGTAATGTTGGTTTGCATTATTTTTACTTAAAAAACCTTATTGATGTTTTCTTGGTGACCTTACATATGGTCAGTTTTCATGAATGTGCCATGTATTTGAAAAGAAAAAATATTCTCTTTAATAAGGGTGAAGGCGTCAATGTGTATTCATAAGATCTACCCTGGAATTATGTTGTTTATATTTTCTACATGTTTATTTATTTAGCCCATTTGCTCTGTCTTGAACTAAGAATGGATTACAAGGCTCTTCTAAATATAGTTCCATGTGTTTCTCTTCTGTATTCTGCATGAAGGCTGCTGCTGTGTTATTCGATGCAGTTATTAGTAACTCTTGTTTCTTCACTATGAATTATGGCTTTTAGTTTTATGAAGTGTCTTTATTTGTCTCATTGAGCCTTATTCCATCCATGAATTTCATCTTGTCAAATATCAACTTCACAGACTCTGATTTCTTTATGTGCATTTGCCTGGTTATAGTTTTACCTACCCTTTTAATAATTGCACTTTGTTTTAGGAGTGTCTCTTACAGTATAGAATTGAATTTTTCCTTGAAAGATGATCTGAAAATCTTTTCTCACAAGTTAGTTAAGATCATTTACATTTATTATTATAACTTAAATACTTGGTCTTAGCTCTTACTGTTTTGTGCTGTATTTACTATGTGTTTTTCATTCTCTGGTCTGTTTTCTTTTCACCTTTCAGTTTTTAAAAATGTTGGTGATTAGAATGATTTGTGGGTTTTGTTTTAGTAATTATCTTTTCACTAATATCTTTATATAATGCCCATGATTGCTTTATTTAGGCTTCTGCTATCTGTCTGCTTTAAATGATACCTTTGACTCTCACCTTTAATCTTTGTGAAACCAAAATGAATTTACTCTACTTTTGCATATCTTTTATCGTTTCCCCTCTTTATAAAATGGTGTTAAATCTACCTTATCAGAGCACATAATTTTTGCTGCATACTATTTTCCATCTTGTTGCCCTATAGTTAGCTACAGGCAGTGCTTACCACCAGTCTTTTAACAGTTTCATCATTTGTCTTTTAGTTGGACCAAAGCGGTCTTTCAGTAGATTCCTCAGGAAGGATTTAATAGTACAATACTCCCGGAATTCTTGTCTAAAATTTTTTTTCTGTAAAGAAGCACATGAAAAGATATTCAACGTCATTAGTCATTAGGGAGACAGAAATCAAAGCAATAATGATGGGGAGGGAGATGGGAGGGAGGTTCAAGAGGGAAGGGACATATGTATACCTATGGCTGATTCATGTTGATATGACAGAAACCAACAGAATTATGTAAAACAATTATCCTTCAATTAAAAAAAAACACTATAATGAGATTCTACCCCACACTCATAAGAATGACTATGAAAAATTTAATATTTTGAGTCTTTGCAAGTGTTGCAAGGATGTGGAGAAATTGGAACCCTTGACTATTGCTAGAGGGCTTCCCGGGTGGCGACTGCAATGCAGGAGACTTAAGAGACACAGGTTCAGTCCCTGAGTTGGGAAGATCCCCTGGAGGAGGGCATGGCAACCCACTCCAGTATTCTTGCCTGGAGAATCCCATGGACAGAGGAGCCTGGTGGGCTACAGTCCGTAGGGTTGCAAAGAGTCGGACATAGCTAAAGTGACTTAGCATGCACACATGCACACCACTGCTAGTGAGGATGTAAGATGGGTCAGTTGTTGTGGAAAGCAGTTTGCAGTTCCTGAAGAAGTAACAGAATTGTCACATGACGCAGCAATTGCTCGTCCAGATTTACACCCCAAAGAGTTGATAATAGGTACTCAAACAAATGTTTGTACCAAGATGTTCACAGCAGCAATGTTCACATTAGCCAAAAGGCAGCAAAAATCCCAATGTCCATCAATGGATAAATAGACAAATTGTGGCTTTTAATACAATGGAATATTATTCAGCCACAAAAAGGAATGAAGTATTGATAATGTTACAGTGTGGATGAATCTCAAAAACATTATGCTAAATGGAAGAAACCAGACACAAAAGGTCACATATTGTATGACTCCACTTATATGAAATATCCAGAATAGGTGTGTGCATGCTCAGTCATGTCTGACTCTTTGTGACCCCATGGACTGTAGCCTGCCAGGCTCTTCGGTCCATGGGATTGTCTAGGCAAGCATACTGGAGTGGGTTGAAGATCCGCCTCCAGGGGTCTTCCTGACCCAGGGATAGGCCTGCATCTCCTGCATCTCCTGCATTGCAGGAGGATTCTTTACCACTGTACCACCTGGGAAGCCCCAGAATAGGTAAATTCATAGAAACAGAAAGCAGATTAGGGGTTGCCAGGGGCTGGGGAGAGGGTAATAGGGTATAAATGCTTACTGTATGCAGGATTTTATATGAAAGTGTTTTGAAACTAGAGATAATGGTTACACAACAATGTACTAAACGCCACTGAATTGTTCATTTTAAAATAATTTTATGTTATGTGAATTTTATCATAATAAAAATCGATTTTCTTAGCCAAGTTGGATAAAAAAAATAATCCTTGTTTTTCACTTCATTTGAGTTTTTTGATCAGTATTTTACGACTGTCTTGTGAGTTGCTCTTGCAAAATCTAATGCCAACCAGATTTTATTTTCTTTATAAGTGATTTTTTTTTTTTTGGCCTGGGGGACCAAAGGATATTTTTTTGTTTAACCTTAATGTTTCCTTATTAGGATATATTTCAGAGTTGACTGTTCTGAAGTAGTTTTCCTACCTGGTGGACCCTTTCAATATGTAGATTCAGGTATTCTTTAATTTCAGGAAAACTTATTTAAGTTTGCCTGTCTATATTGAAACTATCATTTTCTCACTGGTTCTACCTATTTCTTTAATTTTCTTGGCTCCTTTTACTTCTATCCACTGTCATCCCTAGTCTATTCTCAGCCATATTTATTTTCTCTTAGGTACATTATAATTTAGTCATTTCAAGATTCATCTTGTTTTCCCTTCAATTTCTTTCCTAACATCAGTTCCCATTTTATAAGTTCCAGTTTGTATAGTTTGAGTTTTTAAACTCCCAATCTGTTTTTTTTCCTATCTGCAGTTTGTTTCTAAATTGTATTTAATTCATGTTGAAATACTGAATCAACATTTTCTTTTGCCATCAGGGCTGGTTTTATTTCTTCTGGAGTTTTGCATCTATTGAGAAGTTTTTTTAAACTTACAAAGTTGAAATATAAATTCAGAAAGTAAATAGCTGATAACCATGCTTCACTTTTTCCCCCCACCATCTTAATCCACCATAATTAAGAATCTACCACATGGTAGGGTATATCACACCACTTACCATAAATCATGTCACCCTTTTTGCCATTTGATGAGTGAGCAACCCAGCTTCAGAGTCCCATCGTGATCTTCTGCTTTCTAGGGCTATTCCTGGGAGCTACCCTTAGCCTAGGTTCCTCCAAAGCAGGGTCGGAAACAAGGACTTGCAGGCAGGTACTTTATTTGGGTTCCCAAGTGGCTCAGTGGTAAAGAATCTGCTGCCAGTTCAGGAGACGTGGGTTCTATCCCTGGGTCAGAAATATCCCCAGGAGGAAATGGCAGCCCACTCCCAGTATTCTTGCCTGGGAAATCCCATGGACAGAGGAGCCTGGCTGGGTCACAAGAACTCATGGGGTCGCAAAGAGTCGGATACGACTTAGCGACTGAGCACGCAACTTTATTTGGGAGATGGTCCCAGGAAGAGGAAGGAGGGCCTGGGAGGAGTAAAGTAGAAGGAAAACGCCAGTGCAAAGTTGTATTTCCAAGTTGCTCACCTCTGTAAGTGGTGGGACTTATTCTTGCTGGAATTCTATAGAATGCCCTTCAGGGTTTTCCATCTCCACTGGCTGCTGACTCCTATTGGTCAAGAGCTTCCCTGGGGAGTTAACTTCGTTGGTTGTGAATAAAAGATGGAGAGGAGAAGATGGGAATAAAAGATGGGAAGGAGAATGTGAGGTAGGGCCCAAGAAGTATTTCATACTCTTTTTCTAATGACTTCCAATGTTTCAGTAAAGAAGTCAGCTCTCAGTCTTAGTGTGGTCTCTGACTTTGAAGATTTTCTGTCTTGGGTTTTCAACAGTTTCTCTACAATGTACCTCAAATAACTTTCTTTATCAAACTTGAGCATAGAGGATTAATTCATTCTTCTAATTGTGTCTTATGCATAGTCTGGAAAATTCTTAGCCATTATCTTTTGGAATATTGAGTCTGATTCTTTTTTTTTTTTTCCTCTTTGGGACTTCAATTATGTGTACAGGCCTACTTAGTTTTATTTTACTGTGCTTTGCAGATATTGTGTGTATGTGGTTTTTTTAAACAAACTGAGGCTATATTGATCAGATCTTTTGACTTGATAATTTTCCCAAGGTGCCATTTTCCCAACAAGATTTTTTCATTTTGTGTCTGTGTCACATTTTGATAATTCTCATATTTCCAGCTTTCTCACTATTATTTTATTTTATTTGTTATAGTGACCTCTGATCAGTTATCTTTGATGTTACTATGCAAAAAGATTATGGCTCACTGAAAGCGCAAATGATAGCAGTTTTTAGTAATGAAATATTTTTAAATTAAGGTATGTACTTTTTTTAGACATAATGCTATTGTACACTAAATAGGCTGCAGTATACTACAAACATAACTTTTATATGCACTGGGAAATCAAAAACTTTGTGTGACTTGCTTTATTGTGATATCCACTTTATTGCAATGGTCTGGAATCAAACTTGCAATATCTCCAAGGAGTGCCTGTATAACTTTCCATACAATCCAAGGTTTATTAACTGCTCCCTCTTTTTTTCTTCAGTATTTTCCATTTTTCTTTCCATGCATCCAAATGGATTTTTAATTTTTTTTAAGTTTCCTAAGTCTCTCTTCAATTGTGTCTGATTTGCTGAATATCCACTTAATGAATTCCAAGTTCATGATGAATTTCATAGACAATGATCCCATTATCTGAATTACTTATGTGTGTTTCAAGTCTGTTGTCTTAGTCTTCAGTCATGTGGTCTTTTCTCCTTATGTGCCTAGTTAATTTTATATGTGTACCAACCACTGTATGTAAAAAAAAAATGTAGAAATATATAATTTGAGTCTGGGGTATTTACTGGGGCTCTTAGTCTTCGGTGGACCCTGGATTACAATTTTTATTCTTCAGAGCCCTGTGAGTCTGCTGGAAGCTCTATTCAGCTTCTGAACCTGTTACCCATGCTTTCAGATTGGCAGCTGCATCTAGGAGAAAAGCAGCCTTTGGGGTTAGCTCACTTTCTGGGCTTTCCTCTGTTCCCAGATCTTGTTCCTATAATTTCTTACAGCTTATGTAAAATGAACTTCCCAAGTTGCTCTTAACAGGAAGGGTGATCCAAACTATCAAATTTACCATTCCTGGGGTAGAACTCCATCCTGCTGAAAAGTTTTCTCATTGTTTCCTTATGGAAAATGGCTGTAGGATTCTATTTTTAATTAAAAGTTGATTTGGATTTCCCTGGACTAGCCAAGGCAGATAATCATATGGGTGGGGAGGAATCTGGGTGGTTTCTAAAGACTTCTTAGGTTAAGTGTGTCCTCTATTGTTATAGTGAAGTGCAGTTTTTAACAATAAATGACCTTCTATGGGGCTTCCCAGGTGGTGCTAGTGGTAAAGAATCTGCCTGCCAATACGGGAGACATATTAAGAGACACAGGTTCGATCCCTGGGTAGGGAAGATCCTCTGGAGGAAGGCATGACAGTCCACTTCAGTATTCTTGCCTGGAGAATCCCATGGACAGAGGGGCTAGCCTCAGATGGGCTACAGTCCATACAGTCACAAAGAGCTGGACATGAACGAAGTGACTTAGCACACGCGCACATAGATAATGACGCCATCTTCTTTCTCTGGGGCCCATAGTTTCAGCTGGTTCCTTCTTTATTTCACTATTATGCCTCCAAGGGAGACCTCCCCTTTCCAAAATGCCCCGTTCTCTTCCAGAAGAGGTGTCTTTCCAAGACTGCTGCCTCTGGTCCTCTGCATTTCCAGCCCCTTCCATTCACTTCCCCAGTGACCAGTACTTTGATTCACCAAGCCTCAGGCCTGTTCTCGGTATTTCCTCTCTCAGGTGGACTGTCTCCTGGGAGAACCTTAGTTCTGTGTTCTGCCACCACCAGAATCTTGTCACAGGTGCTTCTCTTATGCTTAACCCTTGCCCTTCGCACCCTCTACTGTGGGCTTCTGAGCTGATGTTTATTTCCCTCACTTACACATAAAGTGAAGTTTGTAGAATTTTCTTCTAGTTATGTTGTAGGACTGGGTTATTTCCTGTTGTAGTAGAACCCTGAACAATAAAAACCAATATTTTGAACTTTTAGATGAAATTATTTTTTAGCTAGCCTTTTGCTATTCAGTTCTAATTTCACTGCATTTTGTTCAGAAACAAATTCTAAGATTTTGATTCTTTGGAAAAAGAGACTTCCTTTGTGGTTGAGTACATGGCTAATTTTTCTTTGAATGTTTTACATGCATTCTATATCCATTTGAGTTTAGTAATCATACTGAATAAATCTAGACTTTTTCTTATTTTTGATATATCACTTTCTTGAGAATTAAACTCTATTAAAACCCATGTAGTCATTATAGTTCTGTCAGTTATTGCTTCATGAATTTTGAGGCTATATTGTGAAATATTTACTGTATATGTGTGTAAATATATATGTGTGTGTGTGTGTATGTATATGTGTGTGTATATATATATATATATATATATATTTGTGTGTGTGTTGTGTGTGTGCTGTGTGCTCAGTTGGTAAGCCGTGTCTGACTCTTTGTGACCCCATGAACTGTAGCCCACCAGGCTCCTCTTTCCATGGCATTTTCTAGGCAAGAGTACTGGAGTGGGTTGCCATTTCCTTCTCCTGGGGATCTTCCTGAGCCAGGTATTAAACCTGCATCTCCTGAACTGGCAGGTGGATTTATAGCGTGTGTGCGTGCTTGAACGCAGGTGGATTCTTTACCATTGCTCCATCTGGGAAGCGTGTGTGTGTGTGTGTGTGTGTGTGTGCGCGCGTGCGTGCATGCGTGCATGTATTCAAGTTGGCTACATCTTTGACCTGTTGTTCCCTTAACAGTATAAAATCCTTGTCTCTTGTTTTCCACATTGCATTAGATTTTGTCTGATATTAAAACTGTCACTGTACCTTAATGTTTTACATATTTAATGCTTCTATCTCTTGTTTTATAGCTTTTCTTTCCTCTCTTGGTTAGAAAAGTCTCCCCAGTCTTTAGGCTGTATTGTAGTCTCTAAGTTTTCTTGCAAAATTTCTCTTACTTTTTCTGTTGTTAATGCTGATGTGTAAACTATGACAAAACACATTTATAGAATATATAGCTTGATTTTTAATGACACATTTCCTTAAAATTTCTTAAAAACACCTTATGTTTCAGCTTCTTATCAGTGATAAGAGCTTTCTGAGTTTCAGCTTCTGTTACTTCACTGTAAAAAGGTACAAGAAGCAAAGACATAAAAATTAGCCTGCTGTTTCCTTAGTTTCATAATGGCTAAGAGTGCCCTGTTATGTTAAATTAAGAGAAGACTTAACACAATGACATGTTTTGGGAAGGCCATTTTAACTGTCATAGACGCTGGTATCTAAAGAAGCATTTAGAGTGGGAATGTAAATTGGTACAGCCACTGTGGAGAAGAGTAGGGAGGTTCCTTGAAAACTATAAAGAGAACTACCATATGAGCCAGCAATCTCACACCTGGGCATATACCCAGAGAAAAACCGTAAAGACACATGTGCCCCAGTGTTCACTGCAGCACTATTTACAACAGCCAGGACGTGGAAGCAGCCTAAATGTCCATCAGTAGAGGGATGGATAAAGATGTGATACATGTATACAATGGAATATTACTCAGCCATAAAAAGGAATGAAACTGGGTCATTTGTAGAGATGTGGACAGAACTAGAGACTGTTATACACAGTGAAGTAAGTAAAAAACAAATATTGTATATTGTTGCATATATGTGGAATCTAGAAAAATGGTATAGACAATCTTATTTGCAAAATAGAGACACAGATGTAGAGAAGAACAAACATATGGACACCAAGGGGGTAAAGGGGAAGTAGGATTAATTGGGAGATTGGGATTGTCATATATACACTATTGATACTGTGTCTAAAATAGGTAAGTAATGAAAACTGACTATATAGCTCAGGGAACCCTACACGGTACTCTGTGGTGACCTAAATGGGAAGGAAATCCAAAAGAGGGGATACATGTATATGTATAGCTGATTCACCTTGCCGTACAGTAGAAACTACATAACATTGTAAAGCCACTATACTACGATAAAAATTAATTTAAAAAAAGATGTGGTTAGAGCACAAGAAAAGAGGAAGGAAGTACATGCGCTTTGACTAATAACTAAAAATGAACAGGGGGATAGACAGGTGGGAGGAAACGTCACAGCGGAATAGAGGTGTGAAGAGAATAGAGGACGGAAATATAAAGATCAACACGTACATCTGATTTAAAAAGAAAACTGATGACATTCAATGGGAGAGAGCTGATTCTGTTATGGGGATGAGAAAGGCGCATCTCAATAAAGAGTGAGAAAGGGCAAAAAGCAAGGAGAAGCCCAAAGGCATCTACCACAGAAAAGAGCTCAGAGTCTGAGGGAACCAGGTTTTACTTCAGAAAAACTGAAGGAGAAACATGGTTTAAATATTTGAGTCAATGTTACAGGGAAAACGAAAAGGGCAAGAACAAAAGGTGTGCCGGCACCAGGAACACGGGCCCGGCTTCCCAGGAGGTGAGACTGCCGGGTGCAGTCCACTGGTGGTGCTTTGAAATGGAAGTGAAGAGTCTAGCTTGTAAGATAAAAGAGATGGGGATGAGGAGATGTTTTCTCATTCTGAATTTTCAGATTTTGAAACACTTGTTTCTGTAGCTTTGATATTTTTTAGCTTTCTGGTTGACCCGTGGGTTGTTTTTGTTCTGAACAAAGAGGATGGAAAGCTGCCTTTGCTCCCATTCATGGATCTAATTAGGCATGTTGCCCAATCGGTAATAAATCATGGGTTTAGTTTTTCTTTGCTAAGGTGGTCAGAGGCCTTCAGGCATGAGTGACTTATTAAAATGTACTCTCATAGTTGGGGATGAATGATCATCCTGGTATTGTCAATCACTCAATAATTTTATATCCCCGAAGCTCTCCCTTGGTTGTTCTGTACTACCCAAAGATGACATTTTATTCTTGTATTTGTTCTTAGACATGATTCACATTTTGCGATATCTAGAGCATAAGGAAATCATTCTAAATTCAGCAATTGTGCCAGTTTGACTAAAAAAACTTATTTTCCATATCCACAGAAATGTTAATCAGATTCTTGTTAGAACATGTGTAAGAAGTGGTTTTCATTGTCACAGCTCCTGATGTCAGATTACTAAAGTAATTTATGTTTTGTTGTGGGAACATGGGTGCAGGCAGAGCCTTCCCAATCACACGACCACTCTCGGCCCACACGTCTTCATAATACACAGAAATTATTTGCATTTTGTGGTAACGAGCGAATGGCAGCAACAGCAGAATTTCAACGTGGCTGTTCTTTATTTGATTAAATATATTCTCTATTTATTCTTAAAAAAACTAATTTAAGTTAAACGGCAATAAACCATGATAATTTAGAAAACATGTTGAAACTGAGAGTGAAGAGAAATGTTCTCTACGTAAACCACACTGTAAACCATAAAACTTATTTTTGTCAACTGCTTCTCATGACAGTGGCTAGGAATTTGACATTTCTACTACAGTAGGCAAAAAAACATGTAAAATATACTCTCCCACATACCACATCACATCTCTATTTATATTTCCAAACTAAAAGCATTTCAGCCCCCAAAAGTGCTGAGTGTACTGTGTCCGTTTACACCAAGAGCTGTAAGTTCACACAGGCCTTACCTTAAACGGGTGCATTTGTGCGGCCAGGCCCCTCTACCCTCAAAGCATACTTAATGGATCAAGCCTGGCTCACCAAGAGAAAAACACTGCTCTTGATCCTAAAAGGTGGGGAACTGTTCAATGAACTCTGCTCAACACAAAACAAAATGAAAAGCTATTCTAGAAACCCGTCTAAAGCAGCCAGGATCACTTATCCACTTCAGGATGTGCCAGCAGTTATTCAACTACTTATGAAAGTGAGTTTTGTGAAAATTCATGTAGTTTGAGGCTGAGTATTTCAAAACTAGAAAAGGAATCTTAAGTTATGGTACATACGAAAATGACAGGAATGTGGCTAGTGCTCTGATGTCAGCTGAGATATATATTCTATACAGTTGACTAGATCTCAACAGATTTATAATAAAAACTTCCCCTTTCCACTTCGAGATCATAAGAAGTCAGCACAATCCAGTCTTATCCCTACAGAAAGGGCATTTAGTTTGGGATGTAACGTTTTAAAACAATAATACAAACCTCCTGGGAGAATACCACAATAAATGTCTCAAAAACCACTCAGTTAATCCCAGGGTATAATCCGGCTGTTTTAAATTACTGCAGGGAATATCACGGGCCTTAATGACACTGTAACTGCTTAAAGCCAAAGAAAGCTAGAAAGAGAGGCCAAAAAGATGAGCTCAGAGCCAGCTGAAGTGACAACAAACATGTGGCTGTTTACTAGGGTTGGAGAGGTTTAGTCTGCAGATGTTTGTGGTCTCTGGAAGGCTTCAGAGGAATGAGTTATTATGAAGATTTGCCGAGTTTGATGAGAGCAAGATTCTTCTTGGAGATGGCAGGCCCCAGACAGGGAGGCCCAATGGTAGAGACAGAATTTATAGATTTCTGTGGTCAGATCATACTCTACTGGTTCCACAATGTACATCAACAAATTAATATTGTACGGATGTCATTTCAAAGCCTCTTAAAGACGAGAGTCATTATTGAAGCCATTAGAGCACAGATGGTTCAAACTATATGCAGATATTCATACTTGCATTTTTGCATTATAGCTGCTTTTTTTTTCTGTTTAACTGTAATGAATTGTCTCATAATCTATTCCATCTTCTTGCCATTAGCAGGCTTTGAATGTTCACAAATAGGAGCAAAGAACTCATTTTCCAGAGCTTTAATCACACAAAGAGGGAATGCCTAATTCTCTAAATGAAATGGTCTGTGATCACTGAAGCAGAGATTTAATATATCACGGCAAATTAGGTAGATTTTAATAAATTACTTATCTCTCTGAATACTTTACATATGCTTAAGAAGGAACATAGCCTGTTTGCAAACAGTGAAAACCCACAGCCTATAAAAATCCTTTGAAGAAAATGACAAATAAAAAAGTAAATTAAAAAATGAAATGCATTATATCCTAGACCTCTAGAGACAATTCCTTTGCAGCATTGATTCACAGCTCCATTAAAAATATCAATTAAATCCTTCAGTGAGATTGAGTAAAAGCTAGAAAATTAACTTTCTGAGCTGCTTTTCAAGGATCTGGTTATCCAGATACACCCGAGCATTGTACAAGCTTGATGTAAATTTTTAAAAAAATGATAAAAAGATACTCCTTTCAGGTCTAACTAAGCATATCAAAATCTGAGTCATATTTTTAGTATTTTCTTTCTCTGCCATAAGCTAAGTTTTCAAAGTGTAAATTTCATGTATAAATATTTCTTCTTTATATACACACATCCCTGGATCCATATGAGCATTACAAATATCTGAAAACAATACAAATATTAATAAGAAAAACTATACTTTTTAGGAAAGAAAAACAAAACTTGGAGTGATTTAATAAGTTGGTGCCAAGTCTCATTCTTTATATTTAATTGATAGAAACGGCATGCATCAAAGAAAATGCATACTGAGCTTTAATGTGCATAAAATGGATATTAGCATTTTAAAGAGGAAAATTAACACATTAATCCAAGTAATTTTCATATAGTGCTTCTAATAAAATCTTCACAGTATAAAACTCTTAATGAGGCTAATCATAGGCATTCCATTTAGTGGGACAATTAGGGATAACATAAAAGTATTTCTTTTTCAGAGGTTTTCTAAGATTTATGCTTTTTTGCTTATTAAAAATAAAAATAGGAATTGTGTTTCAGTTCTTCATAAGGAAATGTTGAAAATGCAAATAGACTTTCTCATGTTATCATGTAGGTATAAATTATTGAGAAGGTGTTGCCCACTGTGGAGAACTTAAGTTCTCAAGGGGTGGCAGTCATGGGAAGAAGGGAATAGAAAAATAAACAAATGAAAAAGTATACAAAACATGAACACTTCAAACCCCGGTCCTCCCCGCCCCAGCTTGCCATGAATTATAGATTATATACACCAGAGTAATTATGGAAACCTCATCTAAGCGCTTTCATGTGAGCATTTACTCAGGAGTAGGAGATGCCTCTGGAACAGTTTCTTTCAAGCCTCCAAGTCATCTCTGAACTGCTCGTAGACAGACTGTAGGGCATGGAGTGCTTCGACTGTTACCCTGAGCTTGCCAATACCTCCACCACTTGCTCTGGCATCCAAAACTAGGGAGAGAATAGCAGAAAAGTGTTAATATCATTCAACAGATTTTTCTTGAGATAAGCCTAACTGAAATAGTAGTCAAAAAGATGAAAACAGCTCTATAAAAGTCCAAAATTCACTGGTATCAGAAATCTAAGAATTAAAGTTTGTCATGTGTGTATGGGGAGAAGGCAATGGCACCCCACTCCAGTACTGTTGCCTGGACAATCCCATGGATGGAGGAACCTGGTAGGCTGCAGTCCATGGGGTCGCTAAGAGTCAGACATGACTGAGCGACTTCACTTTCACTTTCCACTTTCATGCATTGGAGAAGGAAATGGCAACCCACTCCAGTGTTCTTGCCTGGAGAATCCCATGGACGGAGAAGCCTGGTAGGCTGCAGTCCATGGGGTCGCACAGAGTCGGACATGACTGAAGCGACTTAGCAGCATACATATTTCAGAGGTATGGCATGTAGGCATGTACGAATACACACTGCTTGTAGAGTTAAAACTAATTATCTGATCCTGACCTTTACCTAGTGGAAAGGCTATAGGATAATGATTCCCACATAGAATCAGAATTTATTAGGAAGAAACAAAAAGTCTAAAAGGGATCAAGATCTGACAGTGAAGAATCTGTTCTAACATACAGTGTTAGCAAATCACAGAATGGCAACCCACTCTAAAGAAATTATGTGGTCATAATTTGGAATGCTTATTTATCTAAGGAAAGCATTCCATTTAAAATAGATTATATGTGGGACTTGCCTGGCCGTCCAGTGGCTAAGACTTCGTGTTCCCCATTCAGGGGGCCCATGTTCGATCCTTGACTGGGGACTAGATCCCACATGCCACTAAGGGTTTGCATGCTGCCACTAAAGATCCCATATGCTACAACTAAGACGCAGCAGAGCCAAATAAATATTAAAAAACAGATGATATGTGAAATAAGAAAAAGTTAAAATGGCAGACCCAGAATCTTAAGGTCTATGGCCTCCTTTTGAGGATCTATGAACAGATGTTGCAGGAAAGGAGATGTAGCATTTTTGAGTGTCAGTGGGCTTCTCTGGGAAGGAGGCACAGCTTTCAGTGGTGTGCCAAAGGGAGATTGTTTGATCATTCTCTGAGTTTGGGGGTGGCAGCGAAATGGGCTGCTGATTCAGACTCCACCTTCTATGAACAGGATACTTACTAGTGATTCAAGGCCAGAATTTTGGACCTGGTAAGTCTGAGAGCGCTTAGGAGTCTATATAGTTTCTTTTCTTTTTGTATGTGTGATTTTCTTGAACTTTTAATGTGTGTGTGCCTAATTCCAAGAAAATTTGTAAGGAAACCTTCATATAAAACTTAATATACAAAGACTTAGGTGGAGAAATGAGCAGGAAGGGAGACTGTGGGGGCACAAGTGGTCCCCAGCACACAGAGGAGCTGTCACCTCTTCTTTGGGATGTTTCACGTCTATGTCTGGCAAAGCAATAAAAGCCTGACTCGACTAGTATTTTAATTTTCTGACTCTTTCCCAGAACAAGGCCACAATAGCTGTCGACATCAGGTCAATATGGTCATTTGTGGTCTTGCAGGATGAGAAGATGGTGTGTGAAACAGAACTGACTGGAGAAGAGATTAAGAATACAAAGCAGAGATAATTTTGATCCTTTTTGTCTCTTGGTTCTGGCTGTCTTTATAGGATTTAGGTTAATATTTTAATCCTCTTATCTTATTCTTCTATGCCTGCCAAAGTTGTGACATGTATATGATATGTATGTGATATGTACAGTTTATAAAATTTCCCAGAACAGGTTTCTAATTTGGTTACTTGGTCTAACTTGGTTAATTATTTGGCTTGATTCTGAATTTGGAGCACTTGACGCACATCCAGGGCAAGCTTGATGGCTGAATTATGCTATAAGCAGAGTGCCTGGCACTTAAGAGGTGCTCAGTTAAGTGTTCACTTAATGCACGAATCAATGAGTTAACAAACCATTTACATTCTTCCAGCTGTGGATGGCTCTGCTGACTTAAGAAGTGAGACTAGGACTCAGCCTCATTGCTCCATTTATTGTATAGCTCAGGCCATCCCTGATTATTATTATTAAAGGTCTTGATTTCGTAAAGTACAATTCCTTCAGCAGATTCTAAATGTGTTATATAAGGATAAAGAGTAGAAAATAGGCATTGGTGGGACGCATACCTGGTGAGGTGAAAGTCGAGGAGCGGACTTTTTGTAAAGAATCCCTAACTCCACCCTGAATCCTGATGAGAAGCAAGTGACCAAAATGACTCAGAGTTATTAGCTGTGACTCTATCACCGGACTGTAACATTGAATTAAAGAGAAGCCTTGCAAAAGACATGATAATGATCACTCAGAATAGCATGCCTTAGCTGAAGTGAGGCTTGACAGCATGAGGCTTCTATAAACAATATTAAAAACAATCCAATGGCCAAATTATTGTCACACTCCCCAACCCCCCCATACTAACAAAATGAGTAATTCCTTGTGAAACACAATTAATTATTTTTAAATTTCTGTTGACTCAAAGGAAGGCAGAGAAGGAGGGGGATGCAGGGAGAGATTCCAGCTTCAGCAGAAAGTCAGCTTGAGTTGCAAAGGGTTCAGCTAGTGTGTGACTCAACATCTTTGCAGCCAGCAAAAAGGTTTTAATAAAGGCTTTGGATTTCAGCAATTGCTGGTGGTACAGATTGAGCAATACTTCCACCCGTACCATCGATATTTTGCTCGATGATGTCTTTCCCTTCCCGAAACACGTCAGCGAGGTCAACGTTAGCGATGCCAATGTCCTCACACTCCAGGTCCTGCTCGTCCTCAGGAGGGTCACTGACCACAGTGAAGCGAACACTGAGGAGCGGAAGGACAGAGAACATCACCAGAAAGTGAGAAGGAGACCACCACAAGCGAAACAAGACTCCCGAATGGGTGTGTTTTAAAAATCAGAAACTGTGACATTTCAAAGTTTTCTATCATTCCAATAAAAAGAAAATTGTGTTAGATAAATTATTCTATGAATGATTAGAATGATTAGCGCACAAACAGACTTCACATGAACACTAATTCACTTTTCTCAGCACTGATTACCATTTATCTCTAGAATCTGAGAAAATTACTAGGCGAAGAGAAGAACCAGATGTTCACTCTGTTACACAATTATCTGATCATATTTTGACATGTCTACTGTTGAGGCTAAAAGGATCAAGTGAGTCAAGACCATGGAGGTTAGGGCAGTGTTTTCAACAGAAAGGTAACATTTTCTACAGAAACGCACAACTTTAGAGTTTCTACTAAGCAGCTTAACCAACTGTGTTCTATATATTCTGATTTATGTTAGATAAATGCTGTAGTTCCAGCCAACAGCTATATGAAATGTTTGTATTACTTCAGAAATCTTTTAACTTACAATCATAGCATCCAAGTTTTATTTTACTTTTAGACATATAATTGTAGGGTTCTGATGGAACTGATTTGAATTAGTGGCTTGTGTTGAGGCCAAACATGGATTGACCAAATGACAGGAATTTACAGTTAAGTAGTCTTTTGATATGTCTTGGCAGCGTAGCTTAAACCATGAATCCTTGTAAACTACCATATTAACCATTTTCAAAATGTATCCATTCCAAATCAGATGCAAACAAGAAACTTGTTTCTTAGATAACATTCTTCAGTAAAAATCTAAGTCTCTGAGACATTGTGCCTTGAAAAATATGCACAGTTAAAATCCTTTCCAAATACTTACAGGTAAACATGACAATATTTTAAAATAATTTGCTACAAGTATTCAACATTTCATTTCTTTACTAAGTCTCTGCTTTTTGGCTAGCAATACGTTTTGTTCAGGAAATAGAAATCCCTTAAGTTGAAACCAAAGGTAATACCTATTTACACAATAACTGTATAATTATGAAGACTACAGAATGGTCTGCAAAGTGGGTGAGATAGATATTTTATATGATGCATAAAATAGAGAAATTAAGTGGTTAACAACAAAGCCCTACTGTACAGCACAGGAAACTCTGCTCAGTGTTATGTGGCAGCCTGGGTGGGAGGGGAGTTTGGGGGAGAATGGATACATGTCTACGTGTGGCTGAGTCCCTTCCCTGTTCACCTGAAACTCACAGCATTGTTAACCAGCTATACCCCAATACAAAATAAAAAGTTAGAAAAAAGATTAAGTGGTTAAGGGCATCCATTTTGGGCTCAAATTTCTGCCTTACTATTAGCTGTGTGACTTTGTACAAATTACTTAACCTCTCTGATCTCAGTTTCCCTATCGGTAGGACAGTAATAATTCATTTGGCTCTTGTTAAGATCAAATTAGATGATACATTAAACAGTACCTGGAACATAGTAAGCACTGAATACGTGTTTGCTCTTTTATTTTTATTATTTTTAACCTAGGTACAGTTCCTTAAGCCTCTCCATTTCTAAGGGGAGAGAAAAAGAAGGCATGGGAAAAGCTTGTTGCAATAGAAAACAGAGACACCCAAATTACCCAATGGCTATATCACTCAAACAAGAAGAATAATGATGAAAGATATTGTCCTAAAATGAGTGTGCTTAGAAAAGCATGAATTAGAAGTGATATTTGATGCACATTTTATACCCACAAGACTTACAGAGAAGACAGAGGCTACAAGATTATAATAATAATGTTAAATGTTATCCTTAAATAATGTCTCATTTAAGGATAACATCTATCACTTTACAAATGCAGACTACAACCTCCACTGAATATATGAGAATTCTGAGACAAAAAGGGAAAAAAAAAAAACCCTTCTAAATGCCAACAAAAGGGCTAAACATTAGAAAAAGCAATACTTCTGGTTTAAATTCTATCAAGAGCAAAGTGAGATATCAAATACAAAAATAAGAAATTAGTGTTAGGCTGAAAAGGGAAGAAGGTGCACTGAGACAGTTTAAAAACTATTTAGTTTAGCCTTGGTTTAGGCTAAACTGTATATACACATACATGGACTCATATGGACACATCTCATCTTACCTTGAACCCTGTCAGACAAGAGAGATGGAACCCTGCTTTATGTGCTGAAGAGGCTTCACTAACCAGCTTAAATGTCATCTCCTTGGATATGCCTTCATGTTGTTATTATTTTCTTTACTCCTACTTTTTTTTTGGCTGGGCTACATGGATCTTGAGATCTTAGGCCAGGGATCGAGCCCAGGCCTGGCAGTGGAAGCTTGGAGCCCTAACCACTGGACTGCCAGGGGATTCCCTTCATGTTATTTTCTATTTTAGCAGCTTGTTTAGCTTTCTTTTAGTACCTACTGTAATGTATAGTTGGTCGACTTGTTGGCTGTCTCCCTCAGCGAGATGTACATTCCATGAGTGCAGAGACTTCCTCTTATCCAGCATTTTAGTTCCTGATACTTAGGTAGGGATCACAAATGTTTGTTGAACTACTATGTGAACTGCAAAACTGAAGTCCTAGTTGAAGACTGGCTGGAGAAGGCCAGCTTTGGGCTGGGTGGGCCTCAAGATTGAGACCTCAAACGTTGCTTGCTGTCATTTAGGAAACCAGAAGACACTGAAATTCCTTAGATCATTTTCTAAAATGACATTTCTGATTCCTTCCACATTCTGAAATACTTCCTTTTTATATGAAACTGGATAGAAGAGACTAAGGGTCACCTGTGAGTTTTACGCTGGATCTGCACAGTAGAACACTTGCAGGGAAGAAATGAAACCAAAAAGGAGCCTTAAGTCAGTAACAAAACTATGACTTCAAAGAATAGTTTTCAGACTCCCATTTCAATGCGTTGCCTCACTTTTAATGTGACGCTTATCTACTTGTAAATATAGCACAGGGCAGCAAGCAAAGGCGCTACGTGTAATTCACTATATTATACAACGCACATCGTTTTATGTGTGTCAGGGAAGTTTGGTCAAACTTATCTAGCTGTGGCTGAATATGGTATCACCAGTTTACGAGAGGGATGCTGTCTGAGCAAAAGCGTTCTCATAATCTAGGAGGTACTTGAAGTAATGTAACCTCAGAGTATTTATAAGAAGCGAGAACATTCACTGGAATCACAACTGTCTTTTGCCTGTGGACAGATGTAAATTCTTTTTTTTTTTCCTTAAGAAAATGACACTGCCTCCCGCGATGGCCCCGTCCCTCCCTTGGCAGTCAGAGGAGCTTGCGGCTGGTGCTCCAAGGCCTCACTCGGCTGTCATCGGCCCTGAGTCAGTCACTCTGCCCCTGCAGTGCCTTTTGCTGCATATTTCTAAAATGACACGAACATTTGTGTCTCTGGGGGGCATTTAGAAATGTTAAGGCAAACAATGATGGGAGAGTGGGAGTAATTATAGTTATTGTGGACTTCTTTATTTTTTAAAGCTCAGTTCTGGACAGTGATAACCTAGCTTGTTGACTGCAGAGAAGCAGGTGACACGGCCAGTGCTGTCTAATCACTAGTGACCTGCGGTGCCTGAGGGACTGGTGGTATGTGAGGGGCCTTGAAAGAAGCCGAAGTGTACAAAGTAAGTAAAACCTGAGTGATTATCTACCGTCCTGGGAAAAACACCAAACCTCGAAGTAATTAACAGGGTTTTCCTACTCTTTCTTCAGAATCATGAGCCAAGGAAACAATACATGTATTTCAAGGACTTAAAGAAAAAGCCACTGTCAGATCCTAAGAGCTAAGAATTTCAGTTTGCTTTCATGAAACAGAAGATTGGATGCTAGTTTGAAAGCTCTTTTGAAAAATCTAATGTTGTGAACATTCACTTCATGACCTCCAGGAAAGAGATGAACTTGAGTCTCTTTCTCAGGCTGGGGGCTAAGCTCAGGTAAGGCAGTGAGAGGCTGTGTCATCATGGGCCATAAAGGCAAGGAGAAGACAATGGGGAGATAAAGGGTCCCCCTCCAGGCCAAGGGGGACAAGCCAGTAAAGGGGCACCGCTGAAGCCCCACTCAGCATTCATAGGCAGCACTGAGATAACTCCTGAGACTGCATGGATGTGAGTTCACTCAAATGCATGAACTCACTAAGATCATGTGCTTTTTCTCCTTCTCAAAAGGGTTTAACTTCTATATGGACCCAAAATGCAAAGTGCCCTGTTCAAATTGGCCAAAAAAGACATTAAAAATAACATGAAATGATGAATTATTAAACCCTGATAGTGATGTAAAAATGTCTAAAAGGCTGAGGAGCTGTTACAAATAATAATATTATTATATACTTACTACTGCTTATCATGAGTGCAGTGACTACCTACCACGCGCTTAAGCTCCTGTGTGAGGAGCTATTCTATCCATATAACATGTATCATCTCATTTAAACCTTACAACCACCCTATATGGAATTATTGTTTCCATTTTACAGGTGCAGAAAGTGAGGCACGGTGCTGGTCTGAGGTCCGACAGCTAGTGACCGAACAGGAAGTTATACTCCAGACACTGGGTCCGGAGCGCCCCCTCCTGGCAATCCTTGTTGGGAGCTTTAGAGTCACAGTGGCAGTGGGGTACTTTATATACTAACTACACTGTACAGGTCTTTTGGTTTGCAGAGCTCTGTAGGATCTTTACAGCTACTTTGTATGATAGGCAGGGCTATGATATTTCTAGGAGGAAAGAGACACAGAGAGGTCACATACTCGTTCAAGGACACAGAGCGAATGAGAGAAGTTGTGTTCTGCTTCCTTATCTTGTGCTTTTTTTTTTTTTAACCACACCATGCTACCTTGTATAAACCATCAGGTAATTTAGAATGCTTAAAATATACCTTCTATTAGGCATCTCTTGTTTCAGTAGTATAGCTTTTAAGATGTCTCTCTTGGCCTGGTTGTTTTCTTTATCCATGTGGATCACTAAACCAAAAAAAAAAAACACACAAAACTCACAGGAGGCAGTCACTCAGGAATATGCTACATTAGTACCATTCTGTATTTGTATAAATACCTGTTTTTAGAGACGCATGCCACCTTGCTTGTACGCCTGGGAAAAGAAAGCAGCGCTGGAAACCAGAATCAAATCTGAATAGTCATGTGATCTAATGTCATGTCACTGGCAGGCCTCTGTGCACACTGTCAGAGAAGATACGAGCAACATCTGAGAGTGCCACATCGCTGTCACTGCCTGTTAATGGCAGTGGCAGTCATGACAGTAAAAGCCAGCGGTCTTTATTGCTTTGTATTTGAGGGATTTACTGCATTTTCTTTCACCCGAGGAGCGAGTGATAATGATAATGTATGGCAGAGAGCTTGTCCTTCCCGACAGCCCCGGTAATTTAATCCTTCTTTCCTGCCACAACAAGAAATAAAAGAGGCATCCTAGTGCGCTGGGTTGAGGAAATCCACAGGCTGCCGTTTGTTCGTGGTTGGGTGGGGGGTACGGGATAGACTTCTGGAGGGAGGCGGGGAGAGGCTTTTTTGGGTGTGAAGTGTCTGTGGTTTTAAAGGTACACCCTGCATGCAGGGATGTGGCTAGACTTTACTGAGCTGAAATATCAGATTAGATAACTCATCTGAGTCCCACCAGGAAGAAGACGGTGAACACGTAAAAGTAAATAAGTGTCTGCACTTTGGGAAAATGGCATCTTGGAGTGTGAACACTTCAATTTTCATCCGCTTATTTTTTTCTCAGCTTGGCAGCCCTTCAGCCATACCTTAGCTGTGGAAGGAAGAAATTTCTTTTTCAGATGCCATTTTGGAGTTAAAGTCTCTCTGGTGACCAGATCTCAATTTAGAGATTATCCCTTTATCACACACAGGGTGAAAGATACCACGACAATTCTAAAGCCAGGTTTCACTGGGAACAAACATATTTTATACTGATAATGTTTCCCTGGACAATTTGAGTTCAATCTCAAATTATGATGCTATCAACTCATTTAATCCTTGGCTCAGTTGAGTAAAAACTGAGGGCCAAAGACGGTACATGCCAGGCACTGAGTTAGGCACACATGCTGAGGGGCGCGAAGGTCTGTGTAGGGGTGGGCTGGTGGTTTAAGAGAAGGAAGAGCCAAGGCCAAACTACAGCCTTGAGCTTATTGTTCTTTGCACGATACCGTACTAGTGATTGTGGCCAATTATATAAGTTACTGTGATTTACACAAATCGAAAAAGACAAAGGGTTCTTGTAAATTTTATAAATATAGTGTGTTACCTATCAATGCTAAAATGTCATGCTTTTTAAAAAAGTCATTCTCTTCCACTATGGGAAGAGCAACGGGACCTCATTTTAGCCACCAGAAGCCACTTGCCAATGCAAGAGATCTAAGAGATGTGGGTTTGATCCCTGGGTGAGGAAGATCCCCTGGAGAAGGGAATGGCAACCCCCTCCAGTATTCTTGCCTGGAAAATTCCATGGACAGAGGAGCCTAGTGGGCTACAGTCCACGGGAATGCAAAGAGTCGGACACGACTGAAATGACTTAGCATGCACAGCACACCACATTTTATGTCTTCTGATGGGTATTTAGGTTGTTCACCGCCTGGCTGTTGTGAATAATGCTGTGCTGAACATGATGTACAAACTCTGTCAGAGTCCTTGCTTTTAATTCTTTTAGGTGTGTTTCCAGAGTATAATTGCTGAATCTTTGGCAATTCTATGTTCAACGTTTTAAAAAAACATCTTTACCACTGAATAATACTTTGGCTACCTGATGTGAAGAGCTGACTCTTTAGAAAAGACCCTGATGCTGGGAAAGACTGAAGGCAGGAGGAGAAGGGGACGACAGAGGAAGAGATGGTTGGATGGCATCACCGACTCAATGGATATGAATTTGAGAAAGCTCCAGGAGACAGTGAAGGACACGGAAGCCTGACGTGCTGCAGGCCACGGTGTCGCAAAGAGTTGGGACACGACTGAGTGACTGAACAACGGCACTGAAACTGGTAAAAACTGGTATAGCTGGGACACGTTTTGCTTTTGCTTCATTCAGTTGACTGCTGCTGCTAAGTCGCTTCAGTCGTGTCCGACTCTGTTCGACCCCATAGACGGCAGCCCACCAGGCTTCCCCATCCCTGCGATTCTCCAGGCAAGAACACTGGAGTGGGTTGCCATTTCCTTCTCCAATGCATGAAAGTGAAAAGTGAAAGTGAAGTCACTCAGTCGTGCCCGACTCCCAGCGACCCCATGGACTACAGCCTACCAGGCTCCTCCGTCCATGGGATTTTCTAGGCAAGAGGACTAGCACACTGTATTTCCTAGTCTCTTAACAAAGATAAAAATAGTGATGGCCACCATTTAGTGAGTGACATTCATGTACTACATCCTACACTCAATATTTTGCTTACTGCAATCACATCTGTTAAGAACCATGCTGACCCACAATTTACAGACGATCATGCAGACCTAGAGAAGGTAAGTCATTTGCCTCAAGTAACCTGGCTAGGAAGTGGCGGAGCTAGAATCTGAATCCAGGAAGGTCTGCCTCATGGCCTGCCTTCTTAACCTCCGTGCTAAACCTCCTTCTTCCACATGAGGCCAGAACTCTTCCTGTTGTTTAAGCTGCAACCATGCTGTTAGCACAGGCTGAAATGTGAGCGAGTTCCATCACTGTGTCAAGAGAAGCCACCTCACTCTCTTTTCACGCTTTCTTAAAAGGGATATTGCTTCCTTAAACCTGGTACCTTAACCAATGCTCTTGACTGAACACTTCCAAAAATTCCTTTCGACAAATAATAAATGCTGGAGAGGGTGTGGCGAGAAGAGAACCCTCCTACACTGTTGGTGGGAATGTAAAATGGTGCAGCCACTATGGAGAACAGTATGAAGTTTCCCTAAGAAACTAAAAACAGAACTACCATATGAGCCAGCAAGCCCACTCCTGGGCACATATCCAGAGAAAACTGTAATTCAAAAAGAAACATGCACCCAAATGTTCACTGCAGCACTATTTACAGTGGTCAAGCCACGGGAGCAACCTAAACGCCCATCAACAGATGCATGAAGATGACGTGTGGGAGGTGTGTGTGTGCTCATCGTATATGTACCACATCTTCCAAATAGATTTATGTGTATACAATGGAACATTACTCAGCCACTGAAAAGAATGAAATAATGCTATGTGCAGCAACATGGATGCACTTAGAGATGATCATACTAAGTGAAGTAAGCCAGACAAAGAAAGACAAATATTATATGATATTACTTATATGTAGAATCTAAAAAAAAGAAAAGACAAATGAACTTATTTACAAAGCAGAGAAAGAAAACAAACTTACGGTTACTAAAGGGCAAAAGGTAGGGGGAGGGATAAATTAGCAGTTTTGGATTAATAGATTCACACTACTATACATAAAACAGATAAACAATAGGGACCTACTATATAGCATATGGGACTATACTCAATATTTTGTAATAACTTATAAGGGGAAAAGAATCTGAAAAAGAAAGATATATATATCTGTATGTGTATATATATATATATACATACATACATATATATATATCTGTATGTATATATGTAATTGAATCACTGTACACCTAAAACTAACATACAGCACTTTACAACTATACTTGAAAATAAAAAATTTCCTTTTAGAAAAAACTCCAGCTACACACTGATGAGTTTGGTTCTCCACAAGTGTACCAAGTGAGAAGTACAGCTCTCCTGCTTGTATAAATGAGGCCTTCGGGAACTTAATCTATCCTAATGGTTCTTAGTCTTTAATATGCATCAGAATCCCTGCAGGATGTGATTAAATGCAGATGACTGGGCTCACCTTCAATTTCTAACTCCGTAGGTATGGGGAAGGCCTGAGAATCTGCATGTCTAACATCTTCCCAGCTGCTGGTCAGGATACTATTGAGAACTAAGGTTTAGACCCTTGGTGTTTTTTAAATCAGCTCCTTCTCTGATTTTTGAAAAGGATCAGAAACTAGTAAACATTTTTTTGTGTGTTAAACATGTGGGAGACACTTAGGTTACCTCTAATCAGGTTATGATCCCAAGAATATCCATTTGATATTCTGAATTATGTAGGTAAAAAAAAAAAAATCTACATTTCAAAACTTAAAATATCCATTAAAAAGCAATCCTGGTGATTATGAAATGAATCTGAACTCTCTAAAAGGTAAGATAATTACCTTTCATTCTCATCAGAAGCCACATGGGTATAGGATTTGCTAGAATTTGACATAAATTTACTGAATGGATGTGTCTCAGAAAAGATACAAACCAGTAGTCCAAATACTTGAGGTGATCTTGAATTCTCTACCATTAAAAACACAACCCACGTATATGTATAACTGATTCACTTTGCTATACAACAGAAACTAACAAAACATTGCAAAGCAACTCCAATAAAAAACAAAATTCAGAAACTACATCCCTCACTTCTGCAGGTTGGGGAAATCCCTATTTTCTTTAGCAATGTTATTTGGCAAAAGAAATACAGATAGTTTAATTATATAAGGGGGCTTCCCAGGTGGCACTAATGGTAAAGAACCCACCTGTCAATGCAGGAGACATAAGAGATGCAGGTTCAATCCCTGGGTCTGGAAGATCCTCTCGAGGAGGGCACAGCAACCCCCTCCAGTATTCTTGCCTAGAGAATCTCATGGACAGAGGCACCTGGCAGGCTAAGGGTTGATAAACTTGAATCTCAGATAACTTTTGTGTTAAAGTATTATCTCCCCTTAGTCCTTATCTTTGCCAAGTTTTTCCTCCCATTAGTAACAAAATCTAAAGTTCTGCTTCTTTTTCATCTTCTGAATTAAACCTTAATTGTTCCAACAGATAGACTGTTCAGTGCTCAGAGACTAAAGGCCTAGATCTGTATAAGACTCATAAAAACTTTGGACGATTTCATTAATCTTTTTTCCTTCCCACTGTCAGCTCTCTAGAAGATGTTATTCAGCCCAGACAACATTCTTTAGATCTACCATTAATCTTATTTTTTTTAACCAAACTATTCTCTTGCTCTCTCAGCATTCTCCAAGCAACATTTTCAAGCTCAATAAAATATAACTTTTGTTTTTGCTACCGATGTCTAGCAAGTTAATTCAACTTTGATTCTTTTTTTCCCCCTAGTGTTAGTAGCCCTAAAAAAAAGATCTATTTTGTGTATGTGAAACTGGTACTAACACCTCTTAATAAAGACTGAATTAGGCTATGAATAATCCTGGGGATCACTAGTCTAAACCTCTCATTTTATGTACCTAATTCAGGCCTCAGTATACAAATCCCTTCTGAGTAGATTCAAATCATACTGCAGAGTAAAATCATCGCAAGGTTCAGTTCACCTCTCAACTGGAATGGTGTTCCAAAAGGAGACAGCATGCACTAGCTGGCCTTTAAATTTTCTGTCTCAGTTAAAAAGTCAGTTTGGAAATAAAACTACTTTCATTAACATTTAATAAGATTTGGAAGATGTAAAGCTATATTATATTGACCTTTTATATCAAGTAACTTGTGAATGCTAAATCATTACAATAATTAGATGAATGAGAGAAGTTATTTATGAAGCAAAGATTCAAGGAGATTCTCCTACAAGGAAGGAGATGTAAACATAGTAATTTAAAAATAAGCACTTTCAATATGTCTTCCTTAAGTGAAAAATAAGCCTTCTACAAGGTTAATAATAATTATTTCTCAAATCTGCCGATGATCTAGGACTTCATTTTTTTAGATACAGTAGATATAAAACAGCATTAATTTGCTTCTAAGCCCAAAGTACATTTCTCTCCCTTCCCACCATATAAATATCCTTAAAATTCTTTTCAATTAACCTTGAAAATTCTGTATAGTCAAAACTCAATAGGTAGAAATAGAAGCTGCAGAAAAGTATAGTAAATACTTCTAAAGAATTCAATTCTAATAGATTATTGGTTTTCTTGTTGCTATCAGGTGACTATTAATAATTCATCAGAAATACTAAAATACCAGTTAGTTAGTAGTATATCTTGTAGTAAAAGGAAAATATAAAAAAAACAAAAACAAAAAACCAAATCAATGCCAACTAACCAACCTAAAGTGAGTGAAAGTCACTTAGTTGTGTCTGACTACTTGCAACCGCAGGGAGTATACAGTCCACGGAGTTCTCCAGGCCAGGATACTGGAATGGGTAGCCGTTCCCTTCTCTAGGGGATCTTCCCAACCCAGGGATCCAACCCAGGTCTCCTGCATTGCAGGTGGATTCTTTACCAGCTGAGCCACAAGGGAAGCCCGAGAATACTGGAGTGTGTAGCCTACCCCTTCTCCAGCGGATCTTCCTGACCCAGGAATCGAACCAAGGTCTCTTGCATTGGAGGTGGATTCTTTACCAATTGAGCTATCAGGGAAGCCCCAACCTAGCAACTGACAAAAAGCCCAAACAGACCTAGGCCATCATGTGAGACTGAACAAAATCCAGGAAACTTGAGCATGTACCACAGGTTTCCCCCAAAGAATAACGTGCATTGCTCCTTAAGCAAATGGAAACATCTGTTGTGCTGCATGGCCAAATTTCTCAATGCATAACCAACTTCTAAAAAACAATTTTGTTGTCAGTTCAACCAAACAGTCTCCTGCTAACCTTTACAATGAATAATAATTTAAAAAAAACAGAAGAGCTTGTCTCTTTTCTTGGGAGTACCTTCATTAAAATTAGTTCAGTAACAGTTTTTTCATTACTAATAAATACTGTGATTATGGCTTACTTTTCTGATACTTTGCAGTTAAAAGATCTCTAGAAAGTGTGAGGATGCATGATAAGTATAAGTTTTGCTCCTTGGAATTTTCTGGAATTTTTTCCCCCAAGTGTTTTCCATTGTGTTTTAGTTGAATCTGAAGATGCAGAACCCACGGACACAAAGGGACAACTGAATTTTAAATTTAATTTCTTAATCCTTATGCTACAGGTTTGACTTTCATTAATCTATTCTGATAATACTTCCATGATTTTATGTGAACATTAGACAATTGTACTTTCTCGTGTTCCTCTGGCTTCCTTCACAGATAAAAGTCTGTATTATAAATACCATACCTACCATAGCTATAATTGTAGTAGACCCACTGGCCGCTCTTGGGTTTTGGAAGTGACACGGGTGTCTCTTCAGCGGGAAGACTGTAGAATCGGCACTCCACGAAGAGTCGCTGGATAGTGTCATCTGCAGTTACTCGGGAATCATTAAGGCTAAGGGCTATGATCTCAATCCGGATTTTTTCTGGTGGCTGTTTAAAGAGCAAAAACAAAACACAATAAAGAAACAAAAAGAAATGAACAAAAAAAAATCCTTTACTCTTTTTTCACTGTCAATTTTAAATAAAACATGAAGGTACTTGGCCTTCATTGATTTCTTTTTTTGGAAGGTATTGTACCCTACAGTCTAGTTACACATGATAGATTATTCACGACAGAGAGAGAAAGAATGAGCTTCCAATGCCCCAGGGTTTGAAGTTAACAGTGTCATGGCAATAGTCTCCTGATTTACATTTGAGGCTATATATACCCGCTAGTAGTCCATCAGGAGTGAAGATTATGAGATCTTCATCTCCAATTGCTTTCAGAATGACACACATCAGTTGGCCTTGTTTCAAATTATGTAGTGAAATACGCGTTTATCACTGCTTTTATTTTACTCTATGGTACCTGAGAAAGTTTTGGTTATTCAAAGATCAAAGCCTGTTGAACACTTTATACTATTATGCTAACATAAATAACTGTATGAATCCATATTAAGTAGGGCTACAGCTCATTCTCTTGTGTATTCTTCCATAACATATTTCATTTAATGAGCAATAAGTTTTCAAACAAAAGACAAATTTTTATTGAATTTAACATAATTTTCTTACAATTATCTCATTTTTACAGAATTAATGAAAAAATATATTTGTGTAATTTTCATCTCAATCCTTATTTAATAGATTTTAGTGTAACAAACATTATATGTGAGTCATATGTTTCCTTGAACAATAATTTAAAACAAATGATAGACTATGACTTAAAAATTAGATCACACCAAGATAATTCCTCAGTTAAATGTTTACATTGAATTTAATTTTAAATGTTTACAATTTAAAATTTGTTCTTTATTCCCCCTTACTAAATCTCTCTATTAAATTCAGAGGTATGCTACTGTAAATTATATAACTTAAAATACTACTAAAAATCCTGATACTAAGACCTGCTTATATAACTAACTTTTAGGAATTCATTGTCAAATGTAAATCAGTGTGTAATTTCACCATAGCAATTACTATTTTGATATTTCAAAGTATATAATCTAATTAATCAAACTGAAAAGCATAAGTACCCTATTGTAAAGAATATTCCCATAAAGAACAATTTCCATTGCTGGCAAACCCCCTCAATATTTGATGAAGTAATTTTACCCCCTTCTTTCAAAAGACATTTTCTTTTATTATGTATTCTAAGACACTTTAACTAAAAACCCAAATCTGAATATTTCAATAAGGTTATTTTATTATTCAGTAGATTCATGGAAATTTTACTAGGATGACAGAGAAAATTCCACACCATTCTGTCTCCACTAATACAGGTACAAGGCTGCAGCTGGCAATATTACTAGGATTAGCATAGTATGATGAAATATTTAAAGGAAAATTTTTTCTAAAACCTAATAAATCAAATGACTGCCAAATGTCATTAAAGTGATGGTCTTTGACTTGAATATGCTTTTCATATTCAAATTTGAAAAGAAAGAGATGAAAGCCTGGAAAGGTTACTCGGTTTCAACTAATAACCTCAAGCCCTCTCTGTTCACGTGCATAAAAAATGAAGTTGGCTCTATTGTCTAATCTCACTTCAGAAAAGCCCTTCCTGCTTGCCGAAGACTAACATAGTAAAGAAAACATTTTAAATATTATTTTTCCTTAAAATGTATTGTGGTTGTCAAAATTGCATACACACAAACTATTTTATACTTCTGGTTCAAATGCAGCACAATGCATAATTAAGTCTTTTACATAACTTGCAATTTGACAAACTTAGAATTGTTATGACAATAACATAAAACATTCCTGTGCTGTGCTGTGGTTAGACTGTTTCTGCACAAAAGAATTAAAAGAAAACAGCTTATAACAAAGGCAAAAGAGGTGTATACATTGTTATTTTCACATTGTGAATGAGAGGAATTTAAAATCTGGTTATCACAGAATCCAATGAAGAGACAAATTAACTTTTAAATAGGGGAATCAAATTTATTTAAGTGTTTTTTTAAATTAATAATAACTGTACAATCCCGGTATGAAAACTTGTATTACTGCAAGAACAAACTTGGGCTGTCAAATAAGACTATATACAAAATATAGTCTACATACTAAATAAATGCAGATACTTGGATAACAAACAAACAGAATACCAAAACCAAATAAACCAAAAGAAACCCACTATATTACCCCCTACCCCCAAAAAGCTTTAAAATTCTTTTTATGATGTCTGTCTGCTTTCTGGCCTAGATCATTTTTTTCTTCTTAGTTTCCCTCCCACCACCCCAGCCTCATTAACTCTAGATTATGTCCTTTTCAATTCTCTAACTTAACAGAGTTTTCAGTTATCATTTCTTTGTTTCTTTAAGGCTACACGAATCAACCTAAGTCCAAAAAGGGATAAGTTCCAAATAGTATGTATCTAGGGAAGCATGCCCTGAATAAACAATTTCCAAACATTATAAATTTTGGCTAATCGGCCTAGCCAACTTCTTTTTCAACATTGGAACAATTCTGGTTCTGCTCATGCCTCTGTGAATCCAAAGTTCAACTAGATGATATGCAAAGATTCTGAAGATTAAGAAGCACATCAACTGTGTAGCAGACAACTCCAACTTAGTGTAAAAAAGGAACTCACGATCTCTCCTCTCTACCACTGTCCTTCATCCTGATACTTGTTATCTCAGGTGATGACATCACTGTCCACCTGGTCACCCACAACCAGGAGACCTTGGAGCCATTCTTGCAAATCTCCATTTTCACACCCACCATATCCTATAGATCATTCATTCCTGTTCCTTTAACTTCCTAAATATTTCGGTGGTTCACTGAATTAAGGAAAGCTGAAGATATTTCAACACTGTGTCAGCTACTGGAAATACAAAGACAAAACAAGATGCGGTTTCTTTTCTCATTTTTATCTCTAGAGAAACTTCTTTTATGTTTCACACTATCTGAGGAAGAGATCTATCACACAATCTGAGGAAGGAACTAATTCAACAGCTTCCAATAGTTAAAAAGCAGTTTCATAGAATTAGCAGAGAGAGAGTTTCCCAGGTGGCTCAGGGCTAAACAATCCACCTGCAAAGGCAGGAGATGCAGGTTTGATCCCTGGGTCAGGAAGATGTCCTGGAGAAAGAAATGGCAACCCACTTCAGTATTCTTCCCTGGGAAATCCTATGGATAGAGAAGCCTGGTGGGCTGGACATGGGGTCACAAAGGAGTTGGACTTTGTGACTAAACAACAAACAACAATAATGACTACAGAATAAGTGGGGAGAAATCAGAAGGAATCACAAAAGATAATTGGCTGGTAGAGTTGTAAGCAGACAGATGGATGGTATGAGGCTGTTTTAGTTACAGAGGGATTATAGTCTTGCTGTGAAAGAGTGTTAGTCGTTCAGTCATGTCCAACTCTGAGACCCCATGGTCTGTAGCCCACCAGGCTCCTCTGTCCATGGAATTCTTCAGGCAAGGATACCGGAGTAGGTTGCCATTTCCTTCTCCAGGGGAGCTTCCTGACCCAGGGATCGAACCCGGATCTCCTGCACTGCAAGCAGATTCCTTACCATCTGAGCCACTAGGGAAGCCAGATCTTGCTGACTGTATCAGTGAAGGTGAAGTCACTCAGTCGTGTCCGACTCTTTGCAACCCGGTGGACTGTAGCCTTCCAGGTTTCTCCATCCATGGGATTCTCCAGGCAAGAATACTGGAGTGGGTTACCATTTTCTTCTCCAGGGGATCTTCCTGACCCAGGGATCGAACCCGGGTTTCCCGCATTGGAGGCAGATGCTTTAACCTCTGAGCCATCAGGGACACACTCAAAAAATAAATGGCTCTATGCTCATGGCTGTGAGAAAGGTGAGGCCCTCCTCCCTCTAGTCTCCTGCCTGCAGCCTCAACTATTCTTCTGGTGGCAGAGTGCCTTCTCTAAAACAAATTGGGTATCACCTTTCTGCTTGGAAACCTACTACCCTACACTCTAGCCATTTCCCAGACCTGTGATGTACTGTTTATATTGCTGAGCTTTTGCATCTGAAATCTTCTCTATCAGACAAAATTCCATTTATCTGAAGCTCTGGGCCACGTATGTACTCCTTTTATGAGGGCATTACTCCTGATTTCCAAGACTGACTTGGTTCCTCCTCTGGGCCCGTGCTACACTTTTCACTCACACTGGATTGCATGGATTTGTTTACATATCTGCCTCACTCTGTAGACTGTGAATTCCTGGAGGCCAGGACCATATCTTATTCATCTTTTGCTCTTTAACATCCTCTCTAGGATCTGGCACTTAGGAGGTTCTCAATAAATACTTAATGACATTGAGTCAAGGGAATGCTGAGGATCTTCTATATATTGCAAATATCTTTTATATATTGCCAGAAATATGTGAAGCTGCAATTATTAGTGCAGCTCCTTTAGCAAATATTGATTGTGTCTGCTACATTTTGGGAAGCTGGGGATTATTAACTGTTGAAAACATAGATATCTTGCCAGTCTAGATTTTAATTGAATAATACTGTTTCAAAAACTGGTCAGTTTTGTAGAATCTAGGGGTAGGGTATTGTCATGTCAGCTTCTGTGTGTGAAAATTCTCATCATGATATAGTGGAAAAAAAAGTTCAATTAGGTGAATTGGAAGGGGTATATATATATATCTTATATATATATATACTGATTCACATGACAGTGACTGAAGCATAGTGTTTCAGACGGATACAGAATACTGTCTGTTCAAGACCGCCAGAGGAACCCACGTGGTCATTCCTCTGAATAACACTCTGCTCATACAGTACGTTAGCTAGCCAGAATGAGCTTTCGGCCTCTCAGTACGTCTCAGTACATTTTCTCTCCTGTTCACCGGTTACCCTATTAGCTTCCCTAGTTAGCCAGATGTCAGCATTGGCATACAAAAAGAGCATTTAAAATTTCTGATTGTGGTGAGCAGCAGTAATAGAAATCTCTCAAATAAGAACTGTGTGCAACTTCCTTTCAGTTGTCTGTATGGATGGACACTATACTTTATGTGATTGAATGATCTGGAAATGTGATGACAGCTTGTATTACTCTCAGAGAAAAAAAAATTAGAGTTCTCATGATTTTGGCTCAATTCCACTCCTGCTTCCTGACTGATGCTATAATTCTCATTTTAGGCCATATTTCTCTATAGTATTTACTTGGGCTTTTATTGGCAGGCTTACTTTTTTTTTTATGTTTTACTTCAGAAGATCATGCTGAATTCTTCCTCTGGTTTCAACAATCATAGCAGCCACACTAGGGTTGGACTGTTAGGCTTCTAAAAACTTAATTCAACTTGACAGCTCTTAAACACAGTGTTGCTTAACTGAGAATGTCCTCTGATAAAGGTTTGGAACTTGTTTCAGTCAGTTAGATTTAAATCTCACTATTGTAGGAGATTGTATGTGAGTTTTATTTCATTCTTAATTCTTCAGCAAACAAGCATTTCTTTTAACTTTTTAAACTATACAGAAAATAATTTGACATGTTCAAGTACTCAACATCTTAAACAGATTTTACTTTTTTGCTATATCTGATTTAAATCTTTTTGTTTTTATTGTGGGAGAAATAAAATATTTCAGATTCAGGGAAAAGTGCCCCCTCCCAATTCCTTTCCCATCCTTTCTTCTTTCCCCCAGAAGTGACCACTATCCTGAAGTTGATGTGTATCATGCCCAATCAGCTTTTATATTTTCTACTACGTATGTATATATCGATCAACAACTTTTTGTTTTCTGTTTTTAGATTTTATATGAAAGATAACATCCTCTATGAATTAGTCTGCAATTTTTTCACTCAATGCTATATTTTGAGATTTATGGTTATAATTGAAATCTAACTCATTAATATTACCTGTTGTACAGAATTCCATTTATATTATATATGTAATTAATTTCTAGTCTGTTTCTCTTCTGAACTGTGGTGTTGGAGAAGACTCTTGAGAGTCCCTTGGACCGCAAGGCGATCTAACCAGGCACTCCTAAAGGAAATCAGTCTTGAATATTCATTGGAAGGACTGATGCTAAAGCTGAGACTCCAATACTTTGGCTCCCTGATGTGAAGAACCGACTCATTGGAAAAGACTCTGATGCTGGGAAAGATTGAAGGCAGGAGGAGAAGGGGACGACAGAGGATGAGATGGTTGGATGGCATCACTAACGCGATGGACATGAGTTTGAGTAAGCTCCCGGAGTTGGTGATGGACAGTGAAGCCTGGTGTGCTACAGTCCATGGGGTCGCAAAGAGTCAGATATGACTGAGCGACTGAACTGAACTGAGTCTGTTTCTCTACTGAACAAAATGTTTAAAATTTTTTGCAATTAAAACAATGTTGCATTGAATATCCTTTTGTTTTCTTGTGTATGTGAGTGGTTCTCTTAGAATTGCTGGGTGACAGATATAAGAAATTTAACTTAACAGGATTATCAAGTTACTTTCCTAATGGTTACACAAATTTACATGAGTATTATTTTATTGTCATAAAAATGTTTTGTGTATGTGTGTGTGTAAATAAATTCAAATAAAGCCTATGAAGAACTTGGTACTTTATAATAATCAAGACAAAATGGAAATGGAAGGTTATGAATCTATGCCTGTGACCTTTAAGAATAAAAGTTTAATTGAAGTGAGGTCTAAGACAAGCTCAAAATATCTGGTTCAAAAAGTCAAACTCAGCACTGGGACTGACAGAGCCATAAGTAAGTAGAGTAGGTAGGAATGATTAATGATTAAAGATGGGGGTAGGCACAAACACCTCAGAGACTCAAAAAGAGTCCCCTAGACCTCATACTCGGAGAAGGCAATGGCAACCCACTCAGTATTCTTGCCTGGAGAATCCCCGGGACAGAGGAGCCTGGTGGGCTGCCATCTATGGGGTTGCACAGAGTTGGACACGACTGATGCGACTTAGCAGCAGCAGCAGCAGCAGACCTCATACTAGGCTCCAGAGCTTCCACTTATTAGTAGTCAAATCCATTCTTCATGCAAGTTTTGATTGAAAAGTCTTTGATTTTAAAAATAATAATAGTTCTTTGGGAGAAATACGAGTAAAGAAGAGCACAAACTGTTAAGGTGATAATGTTTTTAACAAACAAAACAAAACGAACAATCCAGTTTTCATCAGAGGCAGTAACCTTTCTTTTATCATATGTTCTGTTAAAACATACTGTGTTGAACAAATAATACAAATAGTAAAAACTTCAGTGTTGGAGATCAAAATGATGCTAAGAGTGTTTATTTTTAGAACATTTTCTCCTTTATATACCATGAAAATTACTGTATCCATAATGGTCAGCAAATTACAGAAGCTCGTTACCACATGTTCTAAAGCAGTGGTTGGAATATTTTTTCCTAATACACCTGAGGGATACGACACATCTCCATCATTAACTGTGGCTTACTACAGCAGTACTGTGAAGAAGGGAAGAATTTTTAAAATGACCCTCAATTTCAGGTGATTTTGATATGCTGTTCCACTTTAACCATCATTGAGAACAGATGTGATAAAATAGTGACTCTCAATTTTGGTTGCCTACTAATATCACTCGGGGAGCTCTAAAGAAAATTCTGGTCTAACTGATCTGAGTGGAGCCTGGGCCTTAGCATTTAAAGGTGCTCCCTAGGTGGTTCTAACTTGTAGCCATGGTGAGAATTACCTCCTTTCCCTAAAGAGGTGGTTGTCAAATTTTAGCATATCCCAGGACAACATGAAAGAGTTGACGAGGCACAGATTGCTGCGCTCCAGACTCAGAGTTTCTGATTCATTAGGTCTAGCGTGGGGTCCAAGAATTTGCATTGCTCACAAATTCTCAGGTCATGCTGATGCTGCTAGTCTGAGGACCACACTTGGGAAATCCATGGCTCAAAACCAGAAAAGACTCACCCTCTATTTATTGACCCTCTCTAAGACATTTATAGAAAAGCTTCTACAACTCATATTAAACTATTCTTTAGTTATTAGTTAACATTTTAGTACAGAATTAGCTAACAAATTATTCCCTTTTTAGAAGTAGTCTATGCATGTGTGCGTGCTCAGTTGCTTCAGCTGTGTCTGACTCTTTGTGACCCTGTGGACTGTAGCCCGCCAGGCTTCTCTGTCCATGGGATTCTCCAGGCAAGAATACTGGAGTCAGTTGCTGTGCCCTTCTCCAGGAGATCTTCCCAACCCAGGGATCTTACCCACATCTCCTGAATTGCACGTGGATTCTTTACCGCTGAGCCACTGGGGAAGCCCAGAAGCAGTCTATACTCATTACTAAAAATAATTCAACAATATAAATCCTTGAAAGTAAAATATCAGTTCCTCGTTTCCTCCCATTCCCTAACTTAGGAGTTGGCAGATGCTTCCTTCCTGTAAAGGCTAGATAACAAATATTTTTTGCACGGCAGGCTATAATGGTCTCTGCTGGCAATATTCGACTCTGCTCTTGTACATGAAGAGGCCACAGACAACCTGTAAATGACAGGTGTGGTGTGTTCCAATAAGACTTTATTTACAAAAATAAGTAGAGGGCTGGATTTGACACATGGGTTATAGTTGGCTGACTCTTGCCCAGACCCAGGTCCCAGAGATACTGCAGTACGATGTTTTGATTATATACTTTCACACATTTTCTTTGATTGTGTTTGTTCATGTCCGACTCTTTGCGACCCCATGGACTGTAGCCCACCAGGCTCCTCTGTCCATGGGATTTCTCAGGCAACAATACTGAAGCAGGTTGCCATTTTCTCCAGCAGGGCCGATCTTCCCAAACCATGGATTGAACCCATGTCTCCTGCTTTTCCTGCATTGGCAGGTAGATTCTTTACCACTGAACCACCTGAGAAGCCTTACCTTTGCTTACATGAACCCCAATGTTAGATCTGTATGCTCATATAAAAATACATAAGCATGTATGTACAAATATATCTTTTTGCTTGCTTTTAAAATGGAATCATCAGTGATATAATTTCTTACTCATTAGTTTGACAAAAAGTGTGGTGTCAAAAAACAGTAATTTTCACACATTATGTATAAAAGCTTTTCAGCTGGAAATGTTTATATTGGCAAAAATTGATAGAAACCCAAGGGTCCATGAAAAGGCACTTATTTAAATAAATAAAGTTTAGCTATACAATGTAATATTATGCACACGTGTAAAGGAGTATACTGCTATATACTATATATAGTATATACTATACATACATTATATATACTAGTATATACTATATATACTGCTATATGTAGCAGTATATAGTTCATGGTATATCAGCAAGAGATAATTAAGTTTCAAAATATTAAAAATAATTTTAAAAGCAACTAATGTCAGGAAAGTAATACAATATTTTTGGTTATGTAGCTTAAGCTTCTATATGTAAAACAGTGGGAAGGGTGTACTTTACCCACTGATAGGATATCATATTTGATTCTGAAGTGACTTAATCACTTTTAATACAGGAATGCCAACAGTAGTGAATCGTTTTATGCATTCTGTCTTTTGCAAAAGCTTTAAAACACTTTTGCTGGACATCACTACTGTGATTGCCTGGGAATGCCCGCTCACTTTGTTCAAGAGAACCTGGCTTCCAGGTGGAAATGCATTTTAATCCGATTGACTATGGCAGCTTTTACAAAACTGCTGTTAGTTAGAAATGGCAAAAGATGTAAACATACATTGCACAAAAAAGAGTATTACTGTTTTAGCCTGTGATTTCTCATTCTCACCTGTGGGCACACTTTAAGAAATCTGTGAGCTGAAGGCAATGCATTTAGTTGTGAAATCTGAATGATGCACTGCTTAAATGGTAAAAATTAGAAATAATGTGAAACAAGGATTATAATTCTTTTTCCCTTACTGCCATGGCAGATGCAAATTTTCAGTTTTGATATCTATTTTAAGGATCTAAAACAAGGCTTTTAATCAATGTATTATATATTAAATTGATACTGTTAACTTCTGATTATTCAAATTAATAAAATATTCATAGAGAAATGTCCAAAGTTTTACATTTCTCAGACACCCTCCCCACCCCCACCCCCATTAATTATCATGCCTAGAAGCTTTTTAGTGAAAGCAGCAGTCATCAGGCTGACGGAATCTGACAGGCCAGCAAGGCCCAATTACACTGGTGCTCTGTGGCACTTTGATGTCCTGGAGCCGGAGAGAGATAGGGGCAAATTGGGTAGCACATTATGTTAATGACTTGATTTAATCCAGCCACTAAACTTTATGTAGCCTGTTAAAAAAGATGCTAACACTAATTATGCCACTTTGGAAAGGAAAGGAGGGGACAAGCATTTCGTTCTGACAAAGTGAAGCTCATAAATGTTGTAAATGAAATGAAACAAAATGAAGTAATCTATGATTAATTATACATCACAGACATGAAGAAAAGACGAAGAACCGAGTAATATGTCTAAGTCCTGGGAAATCTGTTAGATTCCTTTTAAGGATCGACATTTCTAAAAAGTAACTATGAGCTGTCAGATTCTGTAACATGAAAAAAAGAAACTGAATGATCTTAAATTGCTTACATAGTACAAGCGATGACTGAAATTCAGAGTGTAATTGGCATAAATGATTTTTATCTAGGACACTACTTTTAGTCTCAATTTGGTGACATTATAGCTATAGGTAAAGGCAATTTAAAACATTTCTACACAGTGGAGATAACTACAGAGTAGGGTTAATTACCTTTTAACTAATCTCTGTGCCTCTATTCTTTATCCTATTGATAACAAGATCTTTTAAAATGTGATGTAAGAGTGTAAGCTCCCCCAAAGCAAGAGACTTATTTCTCTTACTGCTAAATTCCCAGTCCCCAGAACAAGGCTGGGGACACAGTAAATGCTTACTGGCTCCACCTGTTTAATGAATGAGTGATCATCCTCCCCCCTTAAAAATCTTCACTGGCTGCTCACAGAACTTCAGGATAGACTGCAGCTTCCCCAGCTGATACACAGAGGCCTCAATGCTCTGGACAGGCCTATCATTTCAGAATCTTCTCCTGGGGCTCCCTCCATATGCCCTAGGCTTGGCCCATCCTAAAACCATTCTGACTCTGAGAATAAGCCATGTTCTCTGCACTCTCTCAAAGTCTCATGCTTTTTATTCCTTTGGGCTATAATGACTCTCCTTTGCTTTCACTAACTCTTAATCACCTTCCACAGTTGGCTCAGGCTTCACTGACTCTAGGAAGCTATCCCTGATGACGGTCCCTCATGCTGAGTTAGGCACCTCTCTTGAATGTTCTCAGAGCAGTTGCGCATCCCAGTCTCCAGCACTGACCTCTGCGCTATAATTGTATTTCCCCTACACTGTAAATTTTTGGAAGCCATGGATTGCTTCTTGTATGACACACAGTAGATGCTAATGAATGAAGAACAGTTGTGAGAACTAAAGAAGATATTATGTATTAGCCATTCAGTAATACCTTCCCTTCCAAAGAAAGCTATTATAATAGTGCCCTGAGATTTCTACCTGAAGCAGTTCTTAAAGAGGAGATGAAAGAAGAAATTAAGGAGCCACAAAAGTTTTTACGCTTAAAAAGTGAATATCAGCAGTGGGACAAAATGACATTCTGTGTCTCCTGGTTTCATGCACTGAAAAGGACACAGCACTGCTTCTGTAGGGTTCCCACCCAAACAAATACGCTGAATCCAATAAGGGGAGAAATCTCACAAATTCAAATTGAAGGATATTTTACAACATAAATGGCCTGCATTCTTAGAAAAAGTCAGTGTTATGAAAGACTAACTCAATGGAAGGCTGAGGAACCATTATGGATTGAAGGAGGCCAAAGGGGCATGACAACTAAATGCAATGTGTGATCTAGATTTGATCCTGGACCAGGTCAATAACTTGCTATAAGTGGTAATACAGGGACAACCCGCAAAATCTTACTAAAAATTGTAGATTAGATAATAGTATTGTATTATTATTCTAAAGTATTTAGGGATAAAGGGGCATGATTTCTTAATTATGTATGTAAGAATGTGTGTATATAATGCATACATACATATAAATGTATATAGGAGAGAGAATAGAAATGATTAAAAAGAGTGTAGCAAACGTTAACAACGGATGAATCTGAGTGAAATGTATTCAGGGGTTGTTTGTACCACTTTTGCAATCTTTATAAAGAAAAAAGTTCCATGACTGGTATTAAATGATTGCGAAAGGAGCACACAGAAAAACTGGTACAATCATTAGAAAATGCTGTATTTCACCATTATGATGATCTCCTGAGTTTTGTTCCTGTGTTCACAGATTATACTATTTTACTGTATTTGTTATGTAATTTAATAAAACTAAATTTCACCTATTAACATAAGGTACTGGTCAGTACCTTCTACTAAATGTAGAATTTGAAAAACCACATGGGAACTTGATTAATGGCTACCAAGGCATAAAGCATTGCTTAGAATAGCTGGTTGCTTGAAACAGTAATTCACACTTCTGAAATGGCATCAAAAATCATTATAGGAAGTCGCATTTGGGTAGTGAGGGCTGTATTAGGCTGTAGCAAAGTAACAAAAATTACTTTTCTGGAAGTAATAAGGAAAAAGTGCAATTTACTCCAAAGGAAAAATATATGTATACATTAGCATTAGTTGACTATTTTAGAGGAATAGCTCTTTCATTAAACTTCTTTGTTAAATTAAATTCTCTGTTCTTAGTTAAGAGCACTGTACAACTGCACTGAGATGCTAGCAATGCTGTCAATATACACATGATTTGTTGAAAAATCTGATAAGGGGTTTCTCAACCTCAGCACTACTGACATTTTGGGCCAGACAGGTCTTTGTTGTGGGGCCTGTGCTCTGTAGCATGTTAAGCAGCAACCCTGACTTCTATCCACTAGATGCCAGTAGTAGTCCCTCCCAGGGTGACAACCAAAAATACCTCCAGACGTTGCCAAAATGAATCCCTTGCCAGGCAAAACTGCCCCGGGTTGAAAATCTCTGGTCTGAGATGATAAAATGTTAGATAACATTTCCCCATTATTTGAAACTGACTTTTAGATGATGAATACAATGTTTAGAACACAAAGTTAACTGTTGCAATGTCTCCCTAGTATCTCCTGGATAAAATCTAAAATATTTAGTCTTCTCCATCATATCTGAAACCTTCTATCCTGTTCTGCAGAAAGGCTGCTCTAGTTAGTGTATTCTTATTTCTGAAACATACTGTGCCTCGCCTGCCAGCATTAGCATGCACATGACTGTGCTTGCTGCCATGTATCCCCATATTTGAGATGTTACAGTTAAAGTGGACACTCCTTTTCACTATGTGACTGGCTACAGTTGAATGGGTCAAAGGACCACAATTGATAAACATGGATCCAATCCAGAGGCTAGACGTAGCTGATCACATCTTTCTCTTTGGGCTTGGGCATTTTGTAGGGCTATCTTTGGGCAAGTGAAGCAGAAAAAAATCAGCTTAAAATGAGAAAAAGCAGACAAGAAACTCACAAGAAAGCGGGTGGGTGAGCAGATTATGGGCATATCCTTAATGAAGTCTATTGAAAAATCACTCCAAATTTCTCTTTCCTCTGAACTTCCTTAATTAGTGGCATGACTGTCAGCAAGTCACCTTATTTCAAGGTCTCAGTTTACTTATTTGGAAAATGAGGAAGATGGGCCCTGAACAGCTTTATTCTTTAGCTCAAATATCTACTAATCATTGGTGGTATTGTCTCCTGATTGTTTTAGATTGTAATTTAACTGATGATTTAATACTTGACTTTTCATGAACACATCTTCCCAATTAGTATAATATTTCCTGAGGGCAGGGCCAGAATGCTCTATTTACTCCCTTAGGGAGATGTGATTACCAATTGCAGATGGTGAATCCCTGGGAATCACTGAGTTATAATAAAAGAGATGAGTGCTGTTTGTAAATCTGCTAGAGAAGTAAATCTTTTGGTACTAGTCCCTTAGGCCCTAGGACTGATTCAGTATCTCATACTTTTATGTTCAAAGGCTAAACCATGTAAAGTATCCAAAAATCATGATGAAAGTAAGCAGAGTCTTGCAGAACTACTGAGAAAGAAATGTGAAGAATGTGAGAAAGAAATATCTGAATCAAACTTGCAGGCTTACTACTCTTAAATGGAGTGCTCTTAGTAAAATGATGTGATGGTTAACTTTATGTGTCAAGTTGACTGGGCCATGAGGTATACAAATGTTTGGTCAAACATTATTCTGGGTAAGTCTATTAAGGTGTCTCTGGATAAGATTTAACATTTGAGCTGGCAGACTGAGTCAAGCGGATTACACTCCTTAACATGGGTGCATGAGTGTGTGTTCAGTCGTGTCCAACTCTGAAAGCCCATGGACCCCTGCCAGGCTCCTCTGTCCATGGAATTTTCCAGGCAAGAATACTGGGACAGGTTGCCATTTCCTACTCCAGAGGATCTTCTGATCTAGGAATGGAACCCATGTCTCCTGCACTGGCAGGCATATTCTTAATCACTGCGCCACCTGGAAAACCCTAATGTGGGTGAAAGTGTAAGTGTTACTGTCTCAGTCATGTTTGACTCTTGGTGGCCCCATGGACTGTAGCCTGCCAGGCTCCTCTGTCCATGAAATTCTCCAGGCAAGAATACTGGAGAATTCCATATATCAGTATGCTATACATTAAATGATATTATGATAATTAACAATCATATAACAATGATAATAAAACTTTGGACAGATGAAGTATTTATCAATCATCTGTTTGTATTTCTCAATCACAGAAACAATGGGTTTCTCTATTTTATGGAGGCACCTGTGACATCTGAAATGTTCTGTTCTATGAGTTTGTTCAGCAGAGAGATTAAGCTAAAAATATGAGATTTTAAGAGTTGAAATAAGTATTGCAATTCTTAAAACAATAAAGTAGAAATTCTGTTTTTTCTTTTATTTTTTTAAAGGGGAAATTCTAAAAAAATTTAAGGAATACAATTAATCATTTCAGGACAATTAACTTGGATGAATAAAAAAGCTACCACTTTACTTACGTTTACTTTATAAAACCTTTTTTCTCCCCGACAATGAAAAATGCTCTGGTAAGTGGGATACTTCCTGTGTAAATTAAAGTATAACCTCCTTTTCAAAACTTCAATTTACATATATACTACTTTTCAGCAATGTGCTACAAAACAAGCAAAGTATATGTATATGAAATTAATTACCTTCTAAGAAAGTTTTATTTTTGGGTAGAATGAAATAATTTTAACAGTTTATCAGTGACATATTTAGATATGAACAGTCTATGAATTTACATATGTAACTTACTATCGTTTTAAAGGCAATCTCACATTTTGGAAATTCTTTAAAGTTCAGATTGGATTTACTATATCTTTGTATAATGGTTCTGTGAAGGAGTCAGAGAAGTCAACTGATTTGAACAAGTAACTACTGTAGCTACAGATGTTAGGTACTCTAAAACATGTAAGCAAAGCTAACACTTAAATGTTATGGCCCATGACATAATGAAAGCATAAATAAAATTTTCTTATACTAGATCATTACTCGGAAAAGATTATGATAATACATAAAATTTTTTCCAGAAATATTCTTCCTTAAGATTTTCATATATGAAGACTGATAAACTATGAATGAAAAGCAGCTTTATTTCAGAACATTTTTGGTTGATATCAGGTTACTGACCTGTTTGATATTCTTGGAGATAGGACCTGGAATAATACATTCATCACTGTCAGAAGCTGATCTGTCTCCTTCATCTGTTAAGAAACAAAATTTTATTGGTTTAAATCTGTTAAACCAATTACATTTGTACCCTGTAAATGGAGAGAAATAAGCATACATTACAAGGATAACTGTAAAAGAAAAATATGATAATCATGTCTGAATTTTTTTAGCACTGAAGATAATTAGATTTACATTACATTTTAGTACTGATTCATTGGAAAAGATCCTGATGCTGGGAAAGACTGAAGGCAGGAGGAGAAAGGAACAACAGAGGATGAGAGGGTTGGATGGCATCACTGACTCGATGGACATGAGTTTGAGCAAGCTCCAGGAGATGGTGAAGGACAGGGAAGCCTGGTGTGGTGCAGTCCATGGGGTTGGAAAGAGTTGGACAAGACTGAGCGACTGAACTGAACTACATTTTAGAAAAGAGAAAAGGAAATAAAAATATTGCTTGTTCAAGTATAAAATTAAAGTAAAAATTTTTTAAAGAACATGATAATCATATTTTCCCATAGCCTAATCTAAACTATTGTGTAAAAAATAAAGTTATTCCTACTATTTAAAAATATTTTTAGAAGTTTTACAGTAATATTGCAGTAAAGTTGACATACAATAAACCATACAAATTTGTGTGCAAAATTTGTATTTACATCTTGGAAACATGTATTTTGCTGCTGCTGCTGCTGCTAAGTCACTTCAGTCCTGTCCGACTCTGTGCGACCCCATAGACGGCAGCCCACCAGGCTCCCCCGTCCGTGGGATTCTCCAGGCAAGAACACTGGAGGGGGTTGCCATTTCCTCCTCCAATGCATGAAAGTGAAAAGTGAAAGTGAAGTCGCTCAGTCGTGCCCAACTCTTAGCGACCCCATGGACTGCAGCCTACCAGGCTCCTCCGTCCATGGGATTTTCCAGGCAAGAGTACTGGAGTGGGTGTATTGACAAATATATAATTCTGTGAAACCATCACCATGATTAAGATAGTGAACATGTCTATCACCCCCAGTTTTCCTCATGCCCCCTGTAAAGTTTTTCCTCCTGCATCTTTCTATTTCCATTTCTATTTCATCCTTCCCTAGGCAACCACTTAAATGCTTTCTATCACAATAGATTAGTTTGCCTTTTCTAGATGTTTATATAAGTGAAATCATGTTGTATGTAAGTTGCCTTTCTTTCTTCATTTAAAAAAAATCAAGTCCTCTAGAATAACCCAGATAATAGTACTGGACCCAAAGAGAATACAAAGTCATTTAAAATATATATTTGGAACATGGTCAGCAACAATACTTGCATTCCATTGCGGTGCTCTGAGTTTGAATAAGAAGATATGCAACAATTCCACCTGACCACACCTGACGAGACTGAACTACATCCCATCATCTCTGTCAAGAAATAGCTATCATGAAGTAGACTCATGATTAAATGAAGATGTTCTATGAGGCGTGAACAGATTAAACAAAGCAGAGTCAGGGAAATAATGGTAATTTAAAAAAGGAAGTCACCTTCGGGTTCCAGTTCTTCAGTTATTTCTGTTTCATCTTCGGAAGACGTCAAACTTCGTTCTGCAAGCTGACCCTCAGACAGTACAGACACATCGTCGTCCTTTCCTTGCTGCGTTTTCTCAGTATTCTCTTTTACCTTATCTACACTGCTTTCCTGAGGAACCTGAAGAAGCAAAAGCACAGTGATATATTATTGCTTATATCACATTTATAGCATTCTTGCTGAAGCCCTTGAATGATAATAAAGAAGTAAATATACTGGCATGCACTTTATATTCGATTCATGAGAAAATAATCACTTAAGCTGCACAAATGAAAATATGCAGATAACTTAAAATCTGATTACAAATTATATATCAAAAAGCATTAATCTCAAAATGAATTTTACATTATACTTTAATTTGTATGTGTATTTACTACCTACTAATGTCTGCATAATTATAACTATTCCACTGGTAATATGTTGGACCTTTCTATTCCAGGGAAGTCATATAGGATAGGATCAGTGATATGATTTCTTTAAAAAAAAATTTTTTTTTTCATTTTTGACCACACTGGGTCTTCATTGTGGCACGTGGGGCTCTCCGTTGCTGCATGTGGGCCTTCTCTAGTTGTGGCAAGCGGAGGCTACTCTCTAGTTGTGGTGTGCAGGCTTCTGGTTGCGGTGGCTTCTCTTGTTGCAGACCACAGGCTCTACAGTGTGCAGGCTTCAGAAGCTGCAGCTCACGATCTCAGTTGCCCTGTGGCATGTGGGATCTTAGTTCCTGGACTAGGGATTGAACCTGTATCCCCTGTGTTGGCAGGGGGATTCTTAACCTCTGGACCACAAGGGAAGTCCCAATGATCATGACAAAGTATTTAAAAAAAAAGAAACCTTTCAAGATAATTTTAATGTAAACACATACCTTGGGAATATGTGAAACAGTTGGCATATCAATTTCTCTTTCTGGTATATGTTCCACTTCTGGCGAAATTTCCTTTCTATCTTCAGGAAGAGTAGAGGTCTCCTTATATTAATGTGAAAATGTGCATATATGTTATTTTCTATTTTTTATTAAATCCTAAATCATCCCAAGACTTTTTCACACACACATACGTACACACTTAGCATTTACTCTCTTAACAACTTTCATATATAACATATAGCAGTATTAATTGTATTTATCATGTTGGACATTACATCCCTAATACTTATTTACTTTACAACTGCAAGTTTGTACTTTTGAGCACATTCATCCAATTTGCCCTTCCCCATCCCCTGCCTCTGGTAACCAGAAATCTGATCTCTTTTTCTATGAGCTTTTTAAAATTTATTTTTAATTGGAGGATAATTGCTTTATAATATTGTATTGGTTTCTGCCATACAACAGTGTGAATCAGCCACAAGCACACGTGTCCCCTCCATCCTGAACCTTCCCCAACCCCTGCCCCATCGTCATCCTCATGGTTTTCACAGAGCACCAGGTTGAGCACTCAGTGCCCATACAGCAGATTCCCACTGGCTATCGATTTAACACATGGTAGTGCATGTATGTGGTTTCAAAGTATAACTGACCTATAACACTGTATTAGTTTTCTGTTAAAATACACAGTGATCTGATGTTTCTATACGTTTCAAAATGATCACTACAACAAGCACAGTGATTAGACTGTGTCAGCATACAAAGATACTACACAGTCACTGTGTTCCCCATATTGTACATTTCATATCTGTGACCCATCCATTTTACAGTTGGGAGTTTGTATCTCCTAATCTCTTTTGTCTATTTTTTTCTTTCCCTCAGCCCCTCTAGCAACCACATTTGTTCTTTGTTTCTGTGACGATCTATGACTATGCTTTTGTGTTGTTATGTTTGTTCATTTGTTTTGTTTTTTTGGATAAGGTCTCTTTCACCTAGATGCAGACTGAGAAGAGAAAGGGTCTAGGTCTGAAGCTTGACTGCTGAGGAACTTCAGCATTTAGAGATATGCTCCAGGTGAATGAGAAAAGTTAAGCTGGAGGGAAACTAGGAAGGCATGGTATCCCAGAGGCCAAGAGGGAAAGTATTCCACTGTGTCAAAAGTTACTGGGAGATTAAGAAAGGGACAGGGAATTGATCACTGGATGTAGCAAAGTGACAGTCACTGTGACCTTAGCAAAAGTGGTTTTAATGAGGAAAAGTTTTACTAGTGTGAGCAAGGAACAATTTGAGGAAAGGGAGACAGAATTAAGACAACTTTTTGAAGACTTTTGTTCTATTTTGCTTTATGGTAAATGGGGAAAGAAGACTGGGGGTAGTATCTCGAGAGAGACATGGGGCCAATGGAAGATTCAGATCAAGAGTAAGATCGTTTAACTTTTACACACAGTGCCAATTACAAAGGTAACATTTTACAGGAAGAAGAAGTGTTTTATATCTGTTTCCCTTTAATCAGGTAGGGTATACTATTCATTTGTTTCAAATATTGGTTATGCAGGGGGCGGAAAAAGCAGTGTTCTGAATGTTTACTACTTACATAATGCTGATGTGGTGTGATATCCATAAAAGATACCTTCTTATCTTTAGTTGTTAAACGTCTTGGTTTAGGTGTTGGTGCCTAAGATAAACCAATATGTCAAACTGAGTATAATGAACATACTTTTCAGATTTTTTTTCTCTTTTATGTGGCTATTTATTAAGGAATAATAATAATAATTATGTAGGAATAATAATAATTTTATAGGAAATTCAAAGTCACTGTTACTCACTACAATTATAGTACTAACAGAGGATGTTGGAGGTAGTCTTTGAACAACCTCTGACTCTTCTTTGTGTATGAAATTTCCTAAGTCTTCAGTTGTTATACAACCACTTGGTGGAAGGTAAGCAAATTTCCATTTCAATATAACATGAATGGTTCCGGCAGGATGCATTTCATGATCTGTTAACTCAAATATGCCTGTCAAATTACAAAAATAATTGTAATTAATGCTAGAGGGAAGTTTTATTACCATAAGAATTAAAGAACAGCAAAAAGAAACTACCCCACAACTTTACAAATAAGTTTAGCTTTTACTTACAACTCAAATGGCTTAAGAGAATAAAATAAGACAAAAGGATCTATGACAGGCTCATTTCTCAAGCAGACTGCTTTTAAAAGTTAAGACCTCACAGATAATACCTATTCAAAGAGGAGAAAATTAGCTTATAAATATTTTAATTCATTGAAATTAAATTCAGAGATTCTTCAGAATTTTTAGCCTTCTTCTAAGATACTATCTGGGTTATAGCTCAAATAAGAACCTTCATTTTTTACTTGATATTCTTGTGTCTCTGTACATTATACATTATATATATATATTATATATTATAATGTACAAAATACATTAAAACTTCAAAATTTATCTATATATAATACACAATAATGTATATATCCTAAGGAGTCCTTATATTACTACATTATTCTAATTTTAAATACATTTTACTGGGATCTGTTAAATCATTCCAGATTAACAGTAGCATAGCAAAAAAGTCTATAAAATAAACGAACCATCTAAAACATAAAGTATCACCTAGCTGAATATGTAATACTGAGTCACACATTTTAATCCTTATACTAGAGTTTTCAATATGAAAATCCCTGACTTGAAAAAAACAAACCTATATTTCAAGCATAACTATTGTATCCTTTACTTCGTTCTCAAGTGTTTGACACTTCTTCTAATGGCTGGCTAGGAAAAACTAAACAACAACTCTAGACTTTCGTAGAAAAAAAGGATACAGGTGGAATATAGGGAAGTGAGAAACTTCTGTAATAGGCATAGGTGAGATTTACAGAATGGCTGAGTGAAGAGATCAGTAAATATTTTCCACAAAAAGCAATGATAACACCACATAAAATGGTCAAAAAAATTCATTTAAGAACTCCAGAAATTGATCAAAGGTATACAACAAATTAAGCAGCACTTGTTCAAGAAAATCTACGAAACCTCAGTAAGAACAATAGGAGTCAGAAAAGGCCCTAGTAAAGCTACTTGGCAAATAGATGGGGAAAAAATGGAAACAATGACAGACTTATCACTGCAGATGATGACTGAAGTCACAAAATTAAAAGACACTTGCTCCTTGGAAGAAAAGCTATGATGAACCTAGTGGTTTAGTCGCTAAGTCGTGTCCAACTCTTGCAACCCTGTGGACTGCAGCCTGCCAGGCTCCTCTGTCCGTGGATTCTCCAGGCAAGAATACTGGGGTGGGTTGCCTTTTCCTTCTCCAGGGGATTTTCCCAACTAGGAATTGAACCCGGGCCTCCTGCATTGCAGGCAGATTCTTTATTGACTAAGCTATGAGAGCTACCTGACAAACCTAGACAGTATATTAAAAAGCAGAGACATCACTTTGCCAACAAAGGTCCATATAGTCAAAGCTATAGTTTTTCTAATAGTCCTGTACGGATGTGAGAGTTGGACCATAAAGAAGGCTGAGCACAGAAGAATTGATGCTTTTGAACTGTGGTGCTGGAGAAGACTGTTGAGAGTCCCTTGGACAACTAGGAGATCAAACCAGCCAATCCTAAAGGAAATCAACCCTGAATATTCACTAAAAGGACTGATGTTGAAGCTGATGCTCCAATATTTGGCCACTCAATGGACATGAGTTTGAGCAAACTCTGGGAGATGGTGAAGGACAGGGAAGCCTGGCATGCTGCAGGTCATGGGGTCACAAAGAGTTGGACATGACTTAGCAATTGAACAACAAGAAGCTACTTGTCCCTGGCTGAATGTGAGACTTACAGACTATCTAAACACTGAATGCATCACCTAAGCCATACATTGACCCATAGGAAAAGGGTGGGGGCCTGACAACTCAAGGTGTTTGAACACAACTTTCAACAACCATAGGCTGATCACTAAACTATATTCAGGCTTAAAATGAAAACAAAAACTTAGCAGAGATATCAGTGGCTATAGCAAGGGAAACAAAACTACAGAACTAGTACAGGCCAAGTCACCAAACAAACAATAACAGCAACAGAAACCCTGTGGAGGGTTAGAATCTACAGATTGTAAAATACAGTGTCCTAAAGGCCCAAATTTAAACAACAGAAAAAAAAAAAAATTCATGAGATACACAAAGAAACAGGAAGGAGAATGTGCTACATACACAGATAGAATGTCACCTAGAGATGCTTTCTCAGGGCATCCAGATGTTAGACTTAGCAGACAAAGACCTAAGAGCAGCTATTGTAAATATGTTCAAAGAGCTAAAAAAAAAACCATCTTTAAAGAATTAAAGTTAAGTGTGATGACAATGAATTATAAAACAGAGAACATAATAAAGAGAGAGAAATTATAAAAAAGAGAACTAGAATATATTATAAAATATGGAATATAGCTAATATTTTACAACTATAAATGGAGTATAACCCTTAAAAATGACAAATCACTATGTTGTATACCTGTAACATATTATACATCAACCATATCTCAATAAAAAGAGAGAGAACTAAAAAGGAGTTCTGGAGTTAAAAAGTATAATTACTGAAATGAAAAAATTCAATAGAGGGGCTTAGTAGGAGATATGAGCTGGCAGAAGAATCAATGAACTTGAAGACTAATCAATAGTGATTATCCAAGCTGAAAAGCAAAAAATGAAGAAAAATGAACAGAGCTTCAGAGATCTGTAGGACACCATTAAACATATGAACATATGTGTAACAGGAACCTAAGAAGTGGAAGAAAGGGCAGAAAAAAATAACTGAAGAAATTAGGGCAGAAAACTCCCCAAATTTGATACCTGACAGTACCCTATACATAAAGAAGCTCAACAAATTATAAGTAGAAAAGGCATAAAGGGATCCACAACTAAACACATCAGGGTGGAATTGTTGAACGCCCTCCCCAGCCCCCCAAAACAGAAAGAAAATCTTGAAAATTGTATCATGTATTAGGGAACCATAACAAGATTAACAGATGATTTCTCATTAGAAACAATGAATGCCAGAATCAACTGTCCGATATACTCAAAGTGCTTAAATAAACTGAACCTGACAACTAAGAATATGATATCCAGCAAGACTATCCTTCAGAAAATAAAAGCTACATATAAAGACACTGCCAGATAACAATGCTTAAGTGAATTCACTGCCAGCAGACCTGACTCACAAGACAAATTAGAAGAATTTCTTCAGGCTAATAGGAAGTAATACCAGATGGTAACTCGTATCAATATGAAGAAACAGAGGTGAATAAAGGTAATTACATAGGTAATTATAAAAAGTATAAATACGTTTTTTCCTCATTTCTTAACTGATTTAAAAAACAATTGCATAATTATAAAATTATTATCTTGGGGATTTATAATATATAAAGATAAAAAATACATGAAATAATAACACAAAAGATGGAGAGAAAATAGAGCTATTTGCAGTAAGAAATTGACACCAGATAGTAACTCAAACCCAAATGAAGATATAAATACCAGAGATGCTAAATATATAATAGAAAAGTCTCCTATAATTACATATATTCTCCCTTCTCTTAAAGGCCATAAGGTTATATAAAGCAATAACTAACATTGTACTGTTGGGTTTATAACACATAGAGGTATACCATGTATATATATACATATATACACACACATATATGACAACAGTATCACAAAGGAAGGGGGAGGGAATGGAATTATATTGGGGTAGATTTTTCTAGATTTCAGTGAAAGTTATTAGCATTAAGTTTAAGTGCATTGTGTCATGTTGAGGTGCATATTGTAATCCTTAGAATAACTATCAAGAAAATAACTACAAAAATATAATATTGTGGCTCTAAAGTTTAAGATTATCTTAGAAGGCTAGAAAGATTAGTTACAAATAGATCATATCAATAACATTGAGGAATAATTTAGGTCTTTTTTTAGAGAATTTCATTGATTCAAGAAATAGGCTTACCTGAAATACATCTGTCATGTGCCAATGAAATTAGAGGCACATTGACTTTTCCTATGTAAATATTCTCCTGGGTATCACTATCATCAAATACGTAAAAACTCAGAGACTCTGACTTAAGGTATCGATCCAAATCCATATTCATTGGCACTGGGAAACACATATGATCATCAAACTGTGGATCATTGCTACTGGGAATGATGGCTGTGTCATGGTCTGTAAAATCAAAAAACTTGTACACAACATATGGGTGTGGCTGAAGGTGGCTTGCTCGGGACTGCAGGTGGTTGCAACATCTTATTGTAATATGAAGTTCATTTAAGTTGCCATCTGTGGAATCAGTAGAACTGAGCTGAGCAGTTTTGGGTGCCTGATGACTTAACTGGAAAAACATACATATTTACATTACAGTAGTAATACAATGAAAAGTAAACAGCAGCTGCCAACCCCCAAACACAACAATTTTGTAAATGGACCAAAAGACTGCAGATTTTCACTTCATAGTTAATTTCTCAGTAAAAGACTCTTGACACTTACTCAAAACCAATATTCTCTAGAACCTGTGTACAGACGCTGTTAGCAGCAACTAGATAAGACTGAGCATACATGTAGAGATTGCTGTTAAAACAAACAAAATAAATAAGGCCAAAAAAATAGTCTGATGTTTTTTAATTCTACTTAATGCTTAACAAGTAAAGTGACCAGATAGATTCAAAGATAAATGTTACCTAGTTTACAATTTTATTAAGAGCTAATCCTTCAACTATTCCAGTTATTCTGATCACATCTCATTCTTAAGTGAGAATTAATGAACTTGATGGTACCCACTCAGAGAGATGATTTTGTTATATTTGGGTTGGCCCTCATCCTAAACCAATGGGATTTGGGGACGCAGACACCTGAGGCCAAAGAACAAGGGAACAGTGCGAGATAAACTTTGGAGGGGTAAAATCTTGAATTGGAGGGACTTTTCAGAAGAGAGATGAGCCAAGGGAGTTATCAGGCAGAGTTGGAAGCTACTCTATGGCCCTCTATGGAACTATTATTACTCAGACAATCGGTGCACGAGTACTCTAGCGAACAACTGCCTTGACGGAATGCTAAGCCTTTCGTAGCCGATGTGATCTGGGGCAAAACAATGCAGGAATGCAATGTCAGAGAACTCTCCACCTCCCATGCAGGACCCCTCTTTCACTGTATTTTTGAATCTGGATTGAACATCTGGAACTTTTGATTCTAGAGAAGCTTATAAGAGAAAGAAAACAGAACTGAAGTCATAATCTCCTTAGTGGAGACATCTCGTGGTATGGATAGGGGAAATCTGAGAAGGGAATCACAGTACTGCTTTCCCAGGGCTAGTCTGCATCCGGCTATAGAGGGCTGAGTGGAATGATTTACAAAGTACCCCTTCTGCTTCTCCCCTCAACCCTACCCACAAAAGCTGAAGTTCTACCACTAAATGGCTCATTCAAATCATAAACTGGAAGTCTAAAACTCTTTAAATTACAAAAATTAATAAATCATGTGGTTTCACTATTTCTAATTCCCTTTTTCATAATGGCATTTCCCAAAGTGTGCTCTGAAGAACATTAATCCAGAAAGATGATCGCTGGGACATGGGTGCCATTCTTTAAGTTTGGGAATCAATGTTATATTAATCATGGTTCTTTTAATTGAAAGCTATAAAAACTGGTTTCACCAAGCAAATACAATGAAAAGAGACTTTAATATAAGAGCATGCATAGTCACTCAGTCATGTCTGATTTTTTTTGCAACCCCATGGACTATAGCCTGCCAGGCTCCTCCGTCCACGGAATTTTCCTGGGAAGAATACTGGAGTGGGTTGCCATTTCATTCTCCAGGGGATCTTCCTGACCCAGGGACTGAATCCACATCTCTAACATCTGCTGCATTGGCAGGTGGCTTCTTTACCACTGCTCCACCTTGGAAGCTTTTAATGTACGGCTATAGGGCTATTTCACAGAACTGTGTAGCAGAAATGTGGTTGTGTCTTAGGAAGGGAATGGGACTGGAAAACTATAGGAATTTACTCTCCATCTCGTTCTTCATTTTTCTCTGTATGCTTGCTCATTATTCTCTTTCTAGATACGTTTTCTTTCCTTTGCAGTTTAACATGGTGGCAGATGGCTGCCCCATAGCTCCCAGCTTCCCACGTTTCAGCCATGGAGAGTCTTACTTTCTCTTGATCTCAGACAGCAGAATCTGATTGGCTCAGTTGGAGGCAGGTGGCTATTACTAAATCATTAATTATAATTGGGTGGAGTGGGAGAGAGCAGGATCATCAAATGTAAAGCTGGCCACTGGGGGCCCAGCCCCATGGATTGGAAGAGAGGCCAGTTCCAAGTGAAAAAAGAGAACTGTGCCTTGAATAGACATTCCAAAGTATTTCTACTATATTCTATCCCTTTGTTACTTAAGTGTATACTTCATGTTTCCTCTTGAGATTCGCATTATACTCAAATCTCAAAAGAAGCCCTAAAGTCAAGGATCTTATTTAACTTTGCTCAATTCAGTCTTTTCTGAATTTATTGGATCATTGAATTCTTCTGGAAATAAGACTGTTAAGATTTCATGAAACACAGTTTGGAAAATGCTACTCTGAGGAATTGCTTTTAAACCTCTAATTCTCAGTAAAAGAATATTCATTTTATATTCTACTTCACATTTCAGAAAGCTACAGGTTTCTGAAACAGCTTGGAAGAAGTTGGAAACGGTTGGAAAAAAAGAATAACTGAAACTCCAAGAACAGCTATTCATTTCCTTAACAGCAGAAATTGTAATGAAAGTTACAACTGATGTGTAATATTAGCATTGCAATTCTATTTTTCGAAAGTGTCCTGAATAGCACAAGGGAGTTCCTTTGGGGTGACGGATCAATTCTGTATCTTGATTGTGATGATTGATACATGATTATATACAAATGATAAAACTGCATTTAACTCTGCTTCTTCCTACATAAATACACACACACACACACAAAAGAGTGTACACGCATACACACATAAGTGCACGTAAAAACTTAGAAAATCTGAATAAAGTCTGTAGCCTAGTTAATAGTACTGTACCAATGTCAATTTCCTGGCTTTGATACTATACTATAGTTACATAAAATATTACAACTGGGAGAAGCAGGGTGAAGGCTACCCGGGACCTCTGTACATTTTTGCTACTTCCTGTTAAGTCTATGATTATTTTGACATAAAAAGTTTAAAAAAAAAGCCACTTGATGGCTGTGAAAGAAAGTGATTTCAGTTTAAAGCATGGTAATATAAAGAAATACTATAAAATTTCCGTGTCATAAAAGGGTTGTAAAGTCAAACAAGCTTACCCATTGCATTCGCTCTGGCCCCTTAAAATTTGATGTTATGTATCCCAAAGCCTTTGCCCGTTCTCGATAAAGCCGAATCGCTTGATCCATGGGAACTCTTAATCGGAACCAGTATTCCACTGTGCCAAAATTGGAGATGTCTCCTTTAGTTCCTACAAACCGATACATAATTCACTGTTAAAATGGCCCCATAAATCAAAATATATACCAGTAAAACAAACATCAATGGTATTAGGCATTAAAACTATAAATTTTATACTGAATAAAATAATATATGACTTGCACAGATGGTGTGTGACTGGCAAATAACAGAGAAAAAGAAAATAAGTTACTTCTGCAAGTATGAGTTTCACTGTGTGTTAAATATTATTAAAAAACTATGTTTGAGGTAGTCCAATGCACACTATTTCAATCCTTCTAACATGTAAAAAGATTTTTTTCTGATGCTATTTTTTTCTTTTTTTTTAAACAAGCTGCACTCAATGCAGTCTGACAGATACAATATGAAATCTCAAAACTACGAATGTGATATTCCACATTATAATTCAAATTTCAAGAAATCTTTGGCACCTTCCTAATTTTTCTACTGTACCACAAGTACAGGGGAAAACACCATACCTATCGCCAAATCTATACTGTACGTAATACACCCTTGCATGTCTGCCCTGCACATCTTCAGTCCTCACAATTCTGCCGCTCTTTATCTCTCTTCCTCTGTGACGACTTCCTCCATGGCTCCTGGGAGACTGAAGAGCTCCCTGCTTCCTTTGCAGGAATCGAGGACTATGTCCTCATTAGGGCACTGACTGCTTTGGCAACTGTCACTTCACCAGTTTACTTCTCTACTACACTAAGTTTCTGAGGGCAGGATTTTTTGAACCACGTGAATATATTATCTATGCAATCAATAAAATAAAATCCCTCCCTAGAACCTAAGTCACCTTCTTTCTTTCTTGAGAAGGCTTCTTTGCTTGGCCTCTAGGATCTCTTGGTTTATCTCTTGGTTATACTTGGTTTATCTCTTGGTTTATCTCCCTCTTCACTGGTGACTCCTTAGTTTCCTTTTGCTGGCTCTTCCTCTTCTTCTCGAATGCTAAATTTTAGAGTTTCTCAAGGCTCAACCTTTGGTCCCTTTCTCTTCTTTATGTACAGTTACCCTCTCTGTGAAATTATCTGGGTCCAAGGCTTAAAATATATTCTGTACGCTAATGAATCCCACTTTTATATTTCTATCCCTGATCTTCAGACTATTATATCCAACTGCTCGTGTGACATTTCCACTTGGCTGTCTAACAGGCAGGTCAATCTTGTTCAGACACTATTCTTAAGTTTTCTTCCTCAAATTTGTTCCTCTCCCCGACCTATTTCAACAAATGGCCTCATCATTCTCCTAGCTGTTCACACCAAAATTCTTACCTTGTCTGTTTCTCGTTTCTCTACATTCAGTTGATGAACAAGTTTTAAAAGAAGAGTTAATCAACCTACACTGAATATGACTACGTCTTATCACTACTTTCATTACCATCTTAATCCAGGCCACCATTCTCTTTCCATAGATTAATGCAATCGCCAGAAAATGGTCCTATTCTCCCTCTTGGCCTGTACAGACTATTCTTCCCACAGCACCCAGCATGGTTCTTCCAGTATCTGTGTGTGTTGGACTTCCCTGGTGGTGCAGTGGATAAGAATCCACCTGCCAATGCACAGTACATGGATTCGATCCCTGCTCCGGGAAGATTCCACATGCTGTGGAGCAACTAAGCCCAAGTATCATAACTACTGAGGCTGTGAGCTGCAACTGCTGAGCCCGAGTGCTGTAATTACTGAAGCCTGTGAGCCTATGCTCCGCAGCAAGAAAAGCCATCTGCAGCTAGAGAGGAGCCCCACTTGCTGCAACTAGAGAAAGCCAGAGTGCAGCAATGAAGACCCAGCACAGCCAAACAAACAAAAAACAAAAAAAACTACGTGTGATCTCGTAACTCACCTTCTCAAAACTATCCAATGATTTGCATCAGTCAGAGAAAAAAAAAAGTCCAAACATGACCCACAAAGCTCTACAGCATGATCTGATCCCTGCCTACTGCTTTAACGTCATCTCTGCTCTAGTCACAGGCCTCCTCGACGTTCCTCCAATTGGTCAGGTTTGTTTTTCCCTCAGGCCTTTGTACTTGCTGTTTCCTCTGCCTGAAAACAATCTTCCCCTGGATCCTGACATGCAGCTTTCTTTTTAAAAAATATTTTTAAAAAGTATTTATTTGGCTGTGGGTCCCAGTTGCAGCACACGGGCTCTCTAGTTGTGGTGCATGGGCTTAAGCTGCCCCATGGCTGAAATGGATCTTTATTCAGGTCTCTTTATCAATGTCATCCTGTAGGGAAGTCCTTATCTCAATAAGCAACCTTCCATCTCTCTCTTTAGCCTCTTGCTCCGATCACCTTTCTTCACATCTAAGGATAGGTGTATAGTTTTACGGCCCGTCTTTCCCTATAGAAGGTAAGCTACAGGAGGGCAGGGGCTTCATCTGTCTTATTTATCACTGATCACAGTATTCGCAGTGCTCAGTAACAGTGATAATGATACACTCTTTAAAAAATATTTGATCAACATACTATAATCAATGTTTAATCAAACAATGATATCAACATGGTAAATAAACATTTGTACTAAGAAGCTTTAAAAAATTAACAGCCATTGTACTGACATTATCAATGACATTTAAGAGTGCAATCAACAGTGGGCAGCTGAATCAGAGAACACTGTCCTTACCCTAAAGGCACCTTGAATCTGTGAGAGAAGATACTAATGTGAAATGCCTTATTAATATAGAAACCAATCAGGGATTCAAACAGCCGAAGTCTGTAAGACTATACTCACCAACCAAACTTGCTGTGCAAAATATTCGACCACTTTTTTCTAGAATTTCATGGAATCTCAACTGACAAGCTGCGATTGTTTCATAATCTGTGCTGTAAGCTTGGTGAACCTCAAGAGTCACAGTATTTTTCTGAATGTATTGTAAGAATAAGTCATTAACATGAATGAGGTATTGAGAAGTAAAGTTATATTCTGGGTGAAGGCCCCGTACTATGGGAGTTGTCTGTAGTTCAAAATCATAGAAAGCGTAGGTACAGAAGGTGACAGGCTCTTTATCCCCAGATGCCTGTAAAACTTCGGAAGAAAAGGTTACTTTGTTGATATGGATTTCAAATAGGTTTTCGCCTCGTTCTAAGTGAATGGTTTCATCAAATTCATCAACTGAGTCATCTGGCATGATTTCTGGCTTAAATTTGTACTGCTTGGTGCCATAGGCAATATCCTTTAATTGGGCTGCAAGAGAAGACACACAGTTTAGAGATTTTAAGGTGTTGACATATAAAGATACAAAGATACATATGAAGTGGTGGGGAATCTGAGGGCTTGCAGTGTATAGTCCCAATCAAATTCTACAGCTACACTGTTTTTCTGTAACTGATACTGTGTTTTAAAGAAATCTATCACTTATTTTGACATCATTTAGTTAAAAAATTACAACTTAAGTGGTAATATAGGATATACCAGGGAAAAGGAGAAAGAAGAAAAAAAAAAAAGCCTTTGAATGAATAACTGAGGTAAATATTTAGATTCCACTTGCTCCATTGGTTTGGCTCTATTATCTTCTCTCCTTTAAAATCAATTTCTCTTTCCACTGCTACCTTCTTGTCAGTTTATCCAAATATATATTTTTCTACTTTTTGGGATGATGGATATGTTCATTATCTTGATTATGGTGATAGTTTCACAGGTGTATATATATGCCAAACTCCCAAATTGTGCACTTTAAAGATGTGCAATTTAAAGTATGTTTATCCAAAGAAATGAATATTTTTAAAAGTTGTGGTATGATCAGAAATTTAAATACTGATTAGAAATGTTATGATAGTAAATAATTATTGTTCATTTTTAGGTATAATTGTATTGTTATTTTTTAAGACCTCAGTTAGATGCGTCCTGAAATATTTATTGATGAAATGATATGGTATCTGAGATGTGTTTCAAAAGGATATGGGTAAGATAGAAGGGAGTTGGGGATACAGATGAAAAAAGATTGGCTATGAATTGACTGGCTATGTGGTAAGTACATCAGAGTTTACCATACAATTATTTCCACTCATATATGTTTGAACTTTCCCAAAAAGAATTAAACAAATTTTTTAAAATAATGAAACCATTATGCTGGGGAAAAAAATAAAGTATGTTCATTATAATTCTATAAAGTTGCTCTTAAAAATATATATATCTTTCTAGATTAGAACATTCCCTCACATCATATACAAAAATAAACTCAAAATGGTTTAAAGATATAAGTGTAAAACCCAAAACCATGAAAACTCCCAGAAGAGAACACAGGCAGAACACTCTTTGACATAAGTTATAGCAATATGTCTTCTGGATCTGTCTCCTAAGGCAAAAGAAATAAAAGCAAAACTAAATAAACTGGATCTAATTAAACTTAAAAGCTTTTGGACAGCAAAGGAAACTACTGACAAAACAAAAAGATAATCTACTGAATTCAGGAAAATATTTACAAATGATGTGACCTACAATGGGCTAACACCTCAAATACATAATATGAAAAAATGAAACCCAATATGAAAAAAAAAACAAAAAACTTCATTAAAAATGGCAGAAGACCTGAATAGATAATTCACCAAAGAAGACATACAGATGGCTGACAGGCACATGAAAAGATACTCAACATTGCTAATTCTTAGAGAAATGCAAGTGAAAACCACAATGAGATACCACCTCACACCTGTCAGAATGGCTATCATGAAAAAGTGTACAAATTACAAATGCTGGTGAGGGTGTGGAGAAAAGGGAACACTTGTATGCTGTTGATGGGAATATAAACTAGTACAGCCCCTATGGTAAGGAGTATGGAAGTTCCTCAAAAAATTAAATAAAAACTACCATATAATCCAGCAATTCCATTCCTGGATACATATCCAGAAAAAACAAAAACACTAATTGAAAAGATAATACATGCACCCCAATGCTCACGTTGTTGTTCACTTGCTAAGTTGTGTCTGACTCCTTGCAACCCCATGGACTGTAGCACGCCAGGCTCCCCTGTCCTTCACCATCTCCCTGAGTTTGCTCAAATTCATGTCCATTGAGTTGATATCTAACCATCTCATCCTCTGCTGCCCCTTTCTCCTTTTGTCTTCAATCTTCCCCAGCATGAGGGATAAGGGTCTTTTCCAGTGAGTTGGCTCTTCCCATCAGGTGGCCGAAGTACTGAAGCTTCAGCTTCAGCATCAGTCCTTCCAATGAATATTCAGGGTTAATTTCCTTTCTGATTGACTGGTTTGAGCTCCTTGCAGTCCAAGGGACTGTGAAGAGTCTTCTCCAACATCACCATTTGAAAGCATCGGTTTTTTGATGCTCAGTCTTCTTTATGGTCCAAATCTCATCTCACATTCATACATGACTACTGGAAAAACCATAGCTTTGACTATACAGACCTTTGTTGGCAAAGTAAAGTCTCTGCTTTTTAATACACTGTCTAGGTTTGTCATAGCTTTCCTTCTGAGGAGCAAGTCTTAATGTCATGGCTGTACCCACAGTGATTTTGGAGCCCCCCAAAAATAAGATCTATCACTGCTTCCACTTTTCTCCCTTCTATCTGCCACCATGAAGTGATGGGATCAGATGCCATGATCTTAGTTTTTCTGAATGTTGAGTTTTAAGCCAGCTTTTTCACTCTCCTCTTTTACCCTCATCAAGAGGCTTTTTAGCTCCTCTTTACTTTCTGCCATTAAAGTGTTATCATTTTAACTGAGGTTGTTGATATTTCTCCTGACAATCTTGATTTTAGCTTGTGATTCATCCAGCCTGGCATTTCACATGATGTACTCTGTATACAAGTTAAATAAACAGGGTGACAATATACAGCCTTGATGTACTCCGTTCCCAATTTTGAACCAGTCTATTCTTCCATGTCCAGTTCTAACTGTAGCTTCTTGACTTGCAAACAGGTTTTTCAGGAGGCAGGTAAGGTGGTCAGGTATTCCCATCTCTAAGAATTTTCCACAGTTTGTTGTGATCCACAAAAAGGCTTTAGCATAGTCAATGAAGCAGAAGTAGATGGTTTTCTGGAATTCCTTTGTTTTCTCTGTGATTCAATGAATGTTCATAGTAGCACTATTTACAACAGGCAAGACCTGGAGGCACCTAAGTGCCCATCAACAGATGAACAGATAAAGAAGATGTGATATATATATACACACACACACACACACACACACACACATATGTATTACTCAGCCATAAAAAGAATGAAATTCTGATATTTGCAGCAATGTGGATGGACCTAGAGAATATTATACTTAGTGAAATAAATCAGAGAAAGACAAATAGTGTATGATATCACTTATATGTGGAACCTAAAGATGATACAAATATATATGTAAAGCAGAAGCAGACTTCACAGATACAGAAAAAAGCTGTGTTACCAAAGGGGAGAAGGAAGTGGAGGGACAAACTAGGGAGTATGGGATTAACAGACACAGACTACTATGTATAAAATAGATAAGCAACAAGGGTATATTGCAGAGCACAGTGAATTATAGCCATTATCTCGTAATATTTTATAATGAAGTATAATCTACAAAAATACTGAATCATTATGCTGTACCTCTGAAACTAATATATTGCAAATCAACTATATTTCAATAAAAAAATAAAAAGATATGTCTCTTTCTAAATACATGTTTTCCCCCAGGTTACATCCAAACTTCTAAAAAGAGTAATGTCTACTTGTGTCTCCCATTCCTCATGTAACAGACACTCTTCCATCTCCTGCGAAAAGCATCTGCTTTACTTTTCTTGTGAAACTACTCCAGAAAAAGTCACCAATAACCAACTGATTTCTAGAGTGAATGGACTTTGGTCCCGTGTTACTTTGGGATTGCAATGAAACCTGACCTTTTCCAGCCCTGTGGCTACTGCTGAGTTACTTGATTTCCTGTGTTACTTGATTTCCTTGCTTAATTGACAATGAAGACCACATCCTCTTCTGTGAACTTTTGTGGGATTCCATGTCGTCATCTGCCCTGCTTCTCCTCCTACCACTCTTCTCATTCTTTAAGGGTTTCTCTGCTGGTTTGCTAGGCTGTTTTTATCCGTTTTTTAGTCTATGTTTCATGAGTAATTGTATCCCTGTTTATTTTTTAATTAATTAAATTGAAATATAGTTGACTTACAATCTTGTGCTAATTTCTGCTGTATAGCAAAGTGACTCAGGTATACACATATATACATTCTTTCTCTCTACAGTTTATCCCAGGAGACTGGATACAGTTCCTTGTGCTATACAGTAGGACCTCATTGGTTTCCCACTCTAAATGTAATAGTTTGCATCTACGATCCCCAACCTCTTGGTCCACCCTTCTGCCCCCTCCCCTCCCCCTTGGCCACCACGTCTGTTCTCTACGTCTATTATTCTGTTTCTGCTTTGTAGACAGGTTTGTTTGCGTCATATTTTAGATTTCACATATAAGTGATGCTGCATGGTGTTTGTCTTTCTCTTTCTGACTTAGTTCACTTAGTGTGATAATCTCTAGCTGTATCCAGGATGCTGCGAAAGGCATTCTTTTGTCCATTTATGACTGGGCAGTACACCATTGTATCTATGCACCACATCTTCTTTATCTGCTCCTCTGCTGATGGACATTTAGGTGGTTTCCATGGCTTGGCTACTGTGAACAGTAATACTGTGAGCATAGGGGTGCATATATCTTTTCGAATCATAATTCAGTCTGTTTATGCCCAGGAGGGGGACTGCTGGGTCATACGGTGATTCTGTTTTTAGTTTCCTGAGGAACCTTCCTACTGTTTTCCATAGTGGATGCACCAACTTATATTCCCACCAGTAGTGTGGGAGGATTCCTTTTTCTCCACACCCTCTCCAATATTTGTTATTTGTAGACTTACAAATTTTTTTTTTTATTTGGCTGCATGAGGTCTTAGTTGTGGCATGCAGATCTTCAGCTGCAGCATGTGGGATCTAGTTCCTTGAACAGGGATTGAATCTGAGCCCCCTGCATTGGGAGCACAGAGTCTTAACCGCTGGACCAGGGAAGCCCTGTTATTAGTAGACTTTTTGATGATGGCTCTTTTGTGAGGTGGTACCTCATTGTAGTTTTTATTTGCATCTCTAATAATTAGTAATCCCATCCCCTTTTATGACTTCTGTTACTATCAATATACTGAAGACTCGATATTTCTATTTTTAATTGAGATTTTTTTTCCTAAATAACAGACTCACACATTAAGTGGCTTGCTGAGCCCTCTATCTAGATACTCTCTAGGCACATCAAACTTAATACACCTAAAGGAGAATGACTCATATTCTCTTCGAGTTATTTCTGGACTTTGAATTCCAAGTGAATGTTGTTAGCCTACATCCAGCTGCCTAAGCTGGATACCATGGAGTCACCCTAGGTTGCTCTTTGGCTTTGTGCTCCCCACATCTGTAGGGTCACTGCTATTCAAAAATATTTCCTAAGTCTTTAGCAAATCTGTCCCTGTCTTCTCCATCTCCACTGATGCTACCTTACTTACACCCAGAGTGTTTATTACCTAGATTATTAATGGAGCCCAAACTTCTTCATTCCTTCAAATTTTACTCATTCTTCCCAAAACCTATAGCATAGTTTCCAAAATGTGGTTTTGTGTACTACTTCCTACCCAAAGATTCCTTGGTGCTTCTCTAGGTTAATAAGGTTCAAACTCATGCAGGTGGCGAACACGGCCTTCAGCATTTGGTTCTTTCCAGTTGTATCTCCAGGTTTTCCTCCTTTACCAATCCTGAATTCCAAACTGATGAAATCATATGCAGTTTCTCAAATCAATGGTGGTGCTTCACCTTTGGGGCATTTTTACCTGCCTCATCTACTGCCTGGAATGCCTTTCACTGCTTTTATTTAGTGGTGAATTCTGTCATTATTAAAGACTCCAAGCCCACAGTGCGGAGTCATCCCTGAATCTTCAGATACAAACAGGCATTCTCTCCTCAATGTTTCCTAGGTAGCTTTTTCATTTTCCTAACTTCACACTCTTCACAGTAAAGTGTGTCTACTTACTTGTTGACATCTTGCGAGTTTGAGCTTTTTTCCTATTTGTATTCTCACTGCCTAGCACTTTGCTTAGGATATGTTAGGAACATGAGCATGTTTATGGAATTAATCAATGAATTTAGGAAACAAATAAAATATATTGCTAAAGACTTAGTGACACTTCAAAGGAATGAACATCTCAAACTATGTGACCTTCCTGTTAGTTATGAAAATTTCATTAAGCAAATTTTTATTGAATATTACTTGAAATAAAAGGAACACATGCTCTTTGACTTTCAGAAACCCTGTTCAGTCAGATAGATTATTTATTGAATTCTTCTACTTAGGGCAGTGGTTCTCAGAGTGTGGTCTGGGAACCCTTGAGGGTTCCTGAGGCTGTTCTGGAGGTCTGTGAGGTTAAAACTATTTTAAAAATAATACTAAGATGTTATTTGCCTTTCTCATTCTTATTCTCTTACAAATGTATAATAGGGTTTCCCAGAATCTACAGGATGTGTGATATCATAACCGATTGACTGCAGAAGCAGATATAAAAACCCAGCTGTTTTCTATTAAGACAGACACTAAAAAGACGTGCAAAAATGTTAAACAATTTAAAAACTTTAAAACAGTGTCACTCATCTCACTGTTTCTTTGGTATGAAAAATGCAGCTTTTAAAAAATAAATACTGTAATTTATGTTAAATATGTAATGGGTTTATTATTATTATTTTAGCATGACAAATATTTTTAAAATTTCTCATTTTTAATTTCTAATATGATAAATATCTTAAGTATAACCCATATAAACTCATGCCTTTTGGATTCTCAGTGATCTTTAAGAGTGCAAAATTACTGCTGGCATAGATTACCGAGTTTAAGTGCTGCATGGCAGAGAACATGAAAGAGAGACAAAGTATTTATCATTGGAGAATTTATATACTGTAGTCATAGAGAATATGCAAAACTGCAATGGTGAAGAACACATATAATACAATCTCCAAACATATTTTTTAAGTACAGTTCAGTTCAGTCACTCAGTCATGCCCGACTCTTTGAGACCCCATGAACTGCAGCATGCCAGGCCTCCCTGTCCATCACCAACTCCCGGAGTCCACCCAAACCCATGTCCCTTGAGTATGTGTGAGCAAAAGTGGTAAGTGCTGAGGTAGTTTTTTTCAAAGTATAGTCTTACCCCTGTATTTGAATTGCTTGGAATTATTTCTAAATATACAGAATCACAGGCTCCAGGATCTCTAGGAGTAGGACCCAGGAAGCTACCTATGAAACAAGTTCCCCATGTTATTTTCTTACTTGCTAAAGTCTGCAAACCACTGTGGGGGCATTTCAAGGAGAGGGGTGGCTAGGAGTAATGGGAGCCAGCTTCCCGACACAGGCATGCACTGAGTTAGATTTTGAAGTGGGGAAGGGTTATATCTTGGAGTGAGAGAAGAAAGGAGGTTCAGTTGGAGCGGACAAAGGCCTGGTGGTGGGCCAGAGTGAGATGAATCTGACCAAGAGCAAGCAGCAGACTTTTTGGCTGAGAGGCATGAGAAATTAGAAATGAGGTGCTTAAATTTAGTCTGTGGTACTTTATGAAGTACTCTGAAATCTTGCCTGTGAAACCAAATTAAAAAAGCAGTAGGGCATTCTTGAGTAGAGATGTATCAGATAAAATCAGCCTTTCTGGTAAATTACTATTATCATTAATAAATTGGGGGAAAAAAAGAGCAAAAACAAATTGTGAGTGTACACTTGGATGACATTTTCAACTGTTGTAAAAATCCACTCCTCTAGTTACCATGGACAAAGAACTGTGCACACTGTACCTTCTAGTTTCTGGATGCGTGCAGCCCGGATATCAAGAAGATGAACATACTGTTCCACTTTAAGTTCATAATCTTGCTGCAGATTTTCCATCTTCTGGGTCACTGCCTCAACTTCCATCTAAATAAAATACAGATAACAAGCTTCATTACTTAGGATCTGTTCCATTTAAAAAAAAATTTAAAGCAACTATGATTCAAGCAGTTTTTAGATCCTGGGGATACCAGGAGCTGTAAACCATTGTTTCCTGACTTCAAAGAGCTTACAGTTTAGAAAATTACGCTTGACGATGTTCATTAATCAGGAGTGAAATCCACACAACTCTGGATTCCTTTTAAGGAGTGGTATTCCCATTAGTTAAAAGCTAATATAAACATGGCTGTGGCAGGACCTTAGGAGAAACTATAACTCTGCTGCAGAGTGTGCTAACACTAGTAAAGGGGGAATTCATCGCCACAGTTCGCTCTCTAAAACCAAGGACTTAAAATTATTTGTTTTAGAACTCTTTAGTCTAAGTATCCAGTTACAAGGCTAAATTCCCAGCATGTGGTAACACATGACAATAGATTATAATAGACGATAGTAGATTATACTGCTTTAAAATGCAAATCATCAGTAGAATATTATAGGAAACCTATCTTCTGGATTTAGTGTATTACAGTACCTGATAATCTTTATTAATTTTATGTTGCATAATTAACATGTTTCTTGTCTTTTCAAGTTCTTGCACTGTTTCTGCATGAGTTGCTTGCAGCTCTTTGATGGACCGTTCTAGATCTTTATTAATTTTACTGTCTACTTTTTCTAAAAATGAAAGGTCTCCATTTTTTTGTGATTTTTGAGCCTAAAACAAAAACATGTTTTATTACCAAAACAAGAGTTTCTAAAATGTAATTGTGAATTAACACAGATATAGCAAGAAATCATTAACTGAAAACAGATAGATTTTCATTTTCCATTAGGAATAAAGCAGTCCTGATATAGAATACAATATTTGGATAGATATTTGGAACAATTACAGAGAAAAAGAAAAACAGTTTATTACTCCATGATGCAAAAAAGAATCAAGTACATTTATTTCTATTTCTTCATTTGATTAAAATCTACACTGTGATGACCTAAAAGAAAAGAAATGTATTTTTTTGTGTCTCCTTATAAATAACAGAATATTCTAGAACTGGAAAATGTCTTCTGGTGACATGTATAATTCAGTATTTTACTTAAGATAATAGGGTACACCAAGGTCTCATAGGACAGAAAATTGTTAATTAGTCTTATAGTGGGGCACAGAAAAGTGAAATGTTTGTTACAGTTGGAAAAAGTGCTTTAAACATGAGTTTTTGAGGTCTACTTTAATGTGATTTTGATGTCATTATGAAATATGTATATGCTATAACTAAATGTCACCTGACCACTTTCCTGAATAATTCATTCTGCAGATAAGGGTCATCATTATGCTGAAACACTTATATGTAGACATGAAATTCATGGTGAAGTTTAGAAAGTTACCTTTATAAGCAGGAGAGCTTCACTCAATTCATCAGCATTAATATCACTCTCCTGCAAAAGAGTAAGTAAAAGCTCACAATGAGATATTAATGGAAAGTACAAGAGATATTCCAACTACGTAGATTACCCTCATGGAGCATAAGCTGCAAGATACCATGGGTTAATAAACTAAGTTGTATATTTGTATTCTGTTGCTTTGTGGTAGTGTTTTCTTGACGTATAAAGTAGTTAGATAAAAATTTGGAGTTCATTTCCTAAATAAGAAAATGGTTCACCTGGTTGTAAAACTTCATGCGGTTTTTAAGTTCATCAAGTTGTTGCTTTTGTTCCAGGTACTGTAACTGGAGTTGTCTATTTTCTTGACTGATTTTCTCATTTTGGTCTTAAAAATAAAGTCAACACAATTAGAAAGTTAAGTGAGAAAGAGGTAGAAGAACACATTTAAATTAACTTAACTTGTGATACACACCCAGCTTGAGCTAGTATTGTTCTGGCCAGAGAGGAAATTAAGCTCACACCTTAGACAAAGGCAGCAGGGGAGTGAGGAAGAAACACACACTATCATGTGTCCACCATATGATTCACTGGCTTATCAGAAACTTAAGACTGAGGTTCACAGTATTAATATAAGGAAATTGTGCCTCTGGGACTTCAAAGGAACATACTATCTAAAATACCTAAGAAAATATGTTTCTAAATCTATGACTTTTACTTACTTATTAAGGGTCCTGAAAGGCATGCAAAAAAAAAAAAATTGTGTCTTTTAGTGTTTTTAAAATTGACTTTCTTGAGTTATCTTTTCCCCATTTAGCATAAGGTCTTTTTTAATTAAAACAAGTTAATTTCTCTGATAATAACTCTGGATCCATAATTATCATCAACCCCATTTTTTAATAACTCTGTTAAGGTGAGAGAAATGGATTCTCAACCAGTGCATGGTAGTATCAATAATAATTCATGGACATTCTTTATTCATTGAGTTCATGCTATTAATTAGGACATGGACTCAGAGCTATCATTATGGGATGGAGATAGGTTACCCTTGCCTATGTGCTTATTCACCAGGACCCACAAGCTGGGGTATAGGAAAGAGCTACAGAAGACAGCAAATCCATAGAGAGTCGAATTTTTTACCCTTTGCCTTAAATATGCTTAACTTAAAAAAAAGCATAATGGCTAGCTAACAAATCTATCCTTCAGGCCTATGTTCTTAAGTGTCTTCTCCACTAGAGATCGTTGTGGTGGTCAAGTATTCTCCTCTGCTGTCTCCCTGTGGACTGACTCTAAGCCATGTCATCCAAAGTGTCTCTACTAATTTCATCCTGCTCACAGAGATTTATGGTTATCATAAGTCCTCAACTCAAGTTGTACATTTTTGTTTCCTTTTCTTAAAAAAAAAAGGGAAATCAACATATTTGCCAAGAATTTCTTACATGAATACATTTGCACACTGACTGCACTTTATACAAAGATGTTTCTGACTTTCATAAAGCTTTGTGTTCCCAAGACATAAATGCTACATGTAAGCAAAAACTGTAAATCACACAGTTAAGAAGAAATGGATTAAATTAGAATACTTTTAATATGACATATTTCTGGCAAACTAAGAAGAAAAGTTACCCTAGGGTATGTGAAACCATTTAAATATCAAATATGTAAATATTTTTCTTATTGATGAAAGGTTCAAAGGTTATCCTAGAGTAGAAACTGCTACTATTCGGTGAACTAAATGAAAGAATTTTCCAATGTGAACAATACATTTATCTCTAAACTAAAAATTAGGATTAATAATAAATGTGAGTTATTATGAGATAAATTTGCTTTTTTGGTCAGAGAGTAAAACAATAATGTGAAACCCTTTATTTGATGTTGATTAGGTTAAAACAAAATCCAGACTAGGTAACAAAAAGAAGGTAAATGTAGTGAAAAAGATGTAAAACCAAGGTCCTAGGGATAATGTAATTTCCTTCTCTGGCCAGTGAAACTTTTAGGGGTTCTGAGGGGGACCTAGAGTGTAAGGACGTGACTGCTCCATCTGGACGGCTCCATCCAGATGCAGTGTATATTACTTCTGTGCTCTAGCTTTTCTGGTCTCTCAACTTTTCAGAGCAGGGTATACGCTACTGGTGTAAATAAACTTATTCAAATGTTCCTTCCTTTACTGACTTTTGTTTCAACAACCACGTCCCCACTTCACTGGTTATTTTTAAAACCAAGGCTTTCTTAGTGTGAAAACAATTTATTAATGGGAGAAGGTATTACTGAGTAACAACAACCTTTCTCTCTGTAGAATTTTATGTAGAATTATCTACTATATTTTTCCTTTCTTAAACTGTTTATTGGGGGATATAACTCCTGGAACTTTAAAAGTACAGAGACGTTATAGTTCAAAGAGGAAATAGACTTGCTGAATTATAATATGAAAAATCAAAGCACTCTGTACAAGATGAAAAATAACCTCACCTTATGATTTGACAAAAAGCAGGTTAAGCTAAACAGCATTTTATTCAAATGAGATAACATTTCACTCTTTTAAAATTATGTTCTTCAAGCACACCATTAATAAGCAGAGTGCAGAGAACAATTCAACTAAACAATTTTCAGAGCTCCTTTGTGCTAATATCTTCAGCTGTGATCAATATAACCACATGTATTATGCTGAATTATGCATTTCAGCTAAAGATAGAAAGGAACTTTCAAAAGCAGGCCCTTAAACACATGCAGTTAATTTAAGCATTAACCAAATGCAAACTGCATTTACATATCCTTCCCCCACATATTCACACAATCTGAAACTAATTTGTACCTTGAATAAAGAGGTGAGTATTCTCTAAAAATAATTTGCCAGTTAGATGAATGACTACAAGAAGCCAGGGAAACATCTTCTGGCAGAGAACACTTGATACACAAGAAAGTAAATGTGTGAAGAGACTTCAAAGTAAAATGAAACAATTTCAAAATCTGTAATACAAAAAGGAATTTTCTAAATATTAAAAGGTTTCCTTAAATAGATAAATTCAATTTTTGGTTTAATACTTCCTGGAAAAAATTGTTTAAAGGCTATATTATTTTTCTTATAATCTATCTGAACATTTTCACAAAGAAACAAAAACTTGAAACTAGTAGAACTGTAAATTTCAGGTATTCAAGCAAAAATAACTAAAATAACAGTTGCACTAAAAAAAAAAAACAGATTTGGTTCTAGCAATTTTTCTTAAGCAAATAATTGGATAAATGTGTAAAGATCTGTGCAGAAAGATGTTCATGATACTTAAAAATGCTGAAGCTATTTAAAAATTCATCAATAGACGGCTGTTAAACTGTCTATGGCAGATCCTCACACTGGAAAACTATGACAGCCATTATGAATGATGATGTGGATTTACACATACACTTTTTTAAAAAGCACATTAAATTACATGTATACATATAGAAACAACTCTGGAAAGACATATATAAATAATAGTGATTATTTTGTGGGTTGTGGGATTGAGTGACTTTTAGAAGAAATTTTTTTGTTTATTGGACTCTTTTTTAATAATGCACATGAGTTATTTTCATTATTTAAAAAATCTGAAAAGACTTAAGAACCAGTAAGAAAAAAAGATAAGGAATGCACTAGTTGCATTAAAATAACTTAGCAATTGCTGTTTTAAAAATTTATAAGAACCCCCAGAATTAATCTAACAGCAATAAATAGGTTTTCTTAACAACAACAACAAAAGACCACTAAGATTCTATCCTCTTAAGAGTTTCTTTCCAGAGAACAATGTAAATGTGAAAAGATGAGAGTTTGGAAATTTTGGTATCTAGGGAAGAACAGAAAGCAAAGGAGAAAGGTTTATTTCATTTCTTTTTCCTTTAGAACGAAAAGAGAGGAAATATAGAGAACTTCTACTTTGGTGGAAGACTTTATTGAGCAACTACTAAACAAAGCACTCTGTTAGGTATAAAATGCTACACATTACAATCAGGAATTATATATCTTTGACGCAGAAACTTTAAAATATCCACCCAGTCAGAAATCATGTCACCATTTTATTCTACTCACAATCTTCTAGGAAAAAATTCAGAAACCATCTGCTATCAAATTTAACCCCTTGGTAAATATAAATACTGCATATATATTTCATTGAGATTAACACCCCATTGATTACAAGATGTGCTCCAATTTCAGAGTTCTTAAAATGCTAAAAAAAAATCAGACCATAATTAAAAAAAATGTTATCACCTTTTTAATGATGCTAAAAAGATGCTTCCCAAATTCAGAGATATTAAAATGGGAAAAAAAACTTTCTTAGAGTTAACAAAATATGGCAGTGTGATCTAAATCAATATAGAGAATACTGCCTAGATATGTAATTGTTTTTTTTAACTGAGTCTGTATTAAACATTTAAATGTTCTCAAGCAACTGAATTGCAAATGTTCAAAAGGAGCAACCTTCATCAGTGGGTTTATCTAGCAGATGAGCAAACACGTACAACACTTGGAGCAAATAATTCACTTTCCTGGTTGTGCATTTGTGAGTATACGTGTGTATAAGATAGTAGAGCAGACATCTACTTTAGTATAAATTATTTTACTTCTATGAGACAAGAAGGGTGAGATCTGGGACTCATAAAGTGTAACTTATTAATGATTATTATTTTAGCAGGGACATCTTGACAAGGCTTCTGTACTTAAGTTCTCTGTCACAGAGTAGAATTCGACATTTCACTATTAGAGAGGTCTTCCTTGTCTGCCAGATCAAAAACAGCCAAGAGAGACTTCCGCCCTTCTCGGCTGTCTTCCACTGCCATTTTTTTCCCCCTTTGCACTTGCCACCACCTGATGTACTGCATATTTATTTAATTACTATCAGTTTCTCCCTCTCAAATTTATGCTGCATGAGGACTAGGTCTTTGTTTTATTCCTTGCTGGATCCCTGGAACTTAGAATAGTGCCTAGCACATACTGGTGCTCAATCAGCACTTGTTGAGTTGAATAAATTTAGGAAAATTAAACAAACTAAAGACAACCTGAACAAGAGTAACTCTGAGGAAAACTAATTTGTTTGGCATGTATGCTAAGCTGAGTAAAGGGAAATTTGCAGCAAGCACTAAACTCATAAAAGCGAATGACTCTTCATACCGGCTGTGTCCTCAGTACGCAGCAAGGTGCCTGGCAAAGCAACAGGCACCACAACGAGTACTTATCAAGTCAGTGAATAACGATGAATAACATGCATGTCCGAAATGAGTAAGTCAGTAGTCATTTCATATGTACCTCTTTCAGTTTTTAATCTGTCAAGGATTTCAGTTTTGTCTGTTAAATCGGATTTTAAGGCTGTCTCGAGTTGAGCAATCTGTATTTTCAGCTGCTGTTCCTTTAACTTCCATTGCTCTTCATGGGCGGCACTGAAGGCACTGCAAGACACACGTGACAGGCAGGGAAAGCTTGGAAATCAGCGTCAACCGAAAATAATAAAGAGAAAAGCTTTTAGTGGCACAGAGACCACTGTCATCATGTCTTAGGAATTAAGTAAACATATGCTGGTCTGCTGCTGTTGAAACCAAGGCGCCTTTCTCAGGCTGCGGTTAGGGAACATGAAAGAGTTTGTGGGATGAGCAAAGGAACTGGCCTTAATTTAGAGCTCTAAAGTCAGAAAAGTTGGCAGTGTGCAGCTTTTGTGGGACTACTAAAGGAATTCAGATACTGTACATAGTCCAGAGGAATCCACAATTCCAAACCTCAGCAGTAGACCTCAGACAAAACCATCCTCTCCCACGAATGCACCCTCTTAATACAGAGAAATGGGACTCTCCACCTGATCGTTAATTCTAGAGCTTGAACTTTTAAAGAGTCTGTGATAAAAACATATCCACAAGATGATGGCAATTCTGATATTAAACAGCAGTGATCATATAGTTTTTTTCCTAAAAAGCAAACAGCAGCAGGCTAAGAACAACCAGTTTTACATTGTTACACATGATTGGGGTGAGAACCCAATGAAAGGACCTTGATAATAATGTTACAGATAGAATTATTATTCATTAATAAAAGTAGCAGTTTAAACTATCATGAAAATCTGCTAATGATCAGACACAGGACACTGGAAGAATCAGCTGCAAAATAACCAAGCAGTATACAGAAGGTATACAGTAAACATTTGTTTAGGTCCCTGGTTTCCAAACACTGGCCTAAAACACTGGTGCTAGGTTAAAAATGCAGATCCTGGGGCCCAGGAATTCATAGTTTTATAAAGTTCCCCAGGTGATAACCAGGTTTTGGAAAAACTGATCTTGATTTGTATTTCAGCAGAAAACTATTATCTGTGAGGCTTGATATGACTGAATAATTATCAGCAGCTTTGACCCTTCTACTTATTTTTAAACCCAGTAAAGGAAGCAGAAATTTACTAAATCTGGTTTTGAACTGATGATGAAACAAATGGAAAAGAAACTTGTTACTGAAAATTGCCGAAACTTGTTACTGAAAATTGCCGTAAATGTTGCTCCCCCTCAGCTAGTCTGAGGTTTTTTCCAAAAGAGATACTTTTATGGGAGGCATATCTTTCAAAAGAACAAAAAACTGTGTATTTATTTTACAGTTTGAATGTTTTTATTGCATTTAAAATAACATGACCTTAAAAATAAATAGAATTCTAGAAGTTTCTCTAAATATGACATCTGTTTTTTCTGTCAGTATTCTCATTTCACATATGGAATCTTAAAAAAATACATGGATTTGATATATCAATGTTTCATGTTAATTTTATCAAAGGTAGAGTTACCTAGGTTTAAATGAAATCCAAATATGTACTTTAAATACTGAAGTAAAGAATATCCCCTTACATTTTCATTTTTTTACACAAATATATTTCCATGTCTGGTCAAATTATGTATACCAAATACATACAAAAATATGCATATACGTGAGTGTATATGTGTGTATGCATGTGTGTGTGTGTTTTATATTATTAAAAACATATACTACCCGGAAAAAAAAATTAGCATGATGAAATAGGCACAACCATACATTATATCAGCTGCTAAAAATTAGAAACAGTAGTATTCCAATAGCATTAGTACCAGCAAAAAGATCACCAACAGTTAATCTGGCAGAAACATCAGAAGCTGTATGTGTTTAAATTAAGAACAATTTAGCAGCCTGGTTTTTCCAAACCCACAAAATACTAGTGTAAATCAGCATAAGTCACTCTGAATTTAGTCCACTGCTATCTTCCCTCTAAATTTAGGATTACATTCCACTGGAGTTTCATGAGGAATTCCTTTTGAATTCACTGTATTCCTCTATGCCTGGAGCCATCTGTGTAACTATAAATGGTAAACCACATCTGGCTCCATTTTCTTTGTAGAGGCTGTGTACATGATTAAATCTGCATATGTGAACAGTCTTTGAGAACCCTTTATTCATGAAAATGTTTTTGTACATTGCCTACAGTGACAACTGAGGAAGCGATCATAGTTGGTCTTTGTGCACATTTCATTGTTACATTATGTTGCTGGAGTGATAAAGAATCCATCTGCAATGGAATGCCCATTGGTTCCTGTGGTCACTGGCATGTCCACTGGCAGTCATGGGTCAGCATACTGTAAGTACACACCCTTGATCAACAACATGGTAAGATTAAAAAAAAAAGAGCTGAAGAATTCACCTCTACCCTAAAGTCTTTTTTCTTACAGAAGGAATTCCTTTTATTCCAATGTTCAAGGGTATCCTAATGTGAGAGATAGGGAAGAATAAGCTCTAATCCTCCATAAGGAAATCCATAGGTACCTTAGTTAGGCCTAATGGAAATTAAATGCATATTAACATGGGGATATTTCACTTACTAAAGGAAAAATGATTGCCCCAATGTACCCAGTTTGATTTCTGAGAAGCACAAAGGGCTCATTTAGGATCATTTGAGCTTCCATGTTTCTTAGAAGATTATAGGGGGTCAGGTGTTTGATTTACAGAAATAGAACACAGAGACTCTATGGATGGTCAGCGGCATGCCCTTAAATTTTGGATATTAGATGACTATCACGTTGTAAAAACTTGAATCATTCAATTCTTAAAATGGTTACTATCATCTTCAGAAACTGGACCAACTCTTCTTTTAAATATGCATTGGATGAGTGTCTCTCAGGAGTTAATACCTTAGAATCACCTTTAAGAGAGTCTCTGGATTCAAAACTCAAATTGGCTGAATCTGAATTGAATGGTGTTGGGGGCGAGGGACAAGGGCAGGTGGGGAGGTTTCACGGGGGGGGTGAAACCTCCATTTCACTGTTTTCAGGTTACTGATATACATTATAGTTGAGGGACTATTGCATTCATCAGCTGCATTACCCTAAAACTATATACTAACTTCAAAAATGGGACACAGCTTTACTATATTATAGTATAGCTTTTCTCTCTGACCAAATAAAAAGATTTAATTGCAAAAAATTTTAATGAACATTTCTTAAAGTTATACTCATTGCTTGGCAAAGTATCAAAAATATTATAACATATTAAAAATGGCTCATACCAAATACTAGCATGAAGATTTTATCTTACCAGATGATTCTCTAATATGTCATATGTCAAGTAATAAACACATTCAAAATACCATTTGAAAAGGAAGATGAGAATGCAATCTGCACATCACATTTTTCTACTGAAAACCAGCCAATTCTGAATAACAAACAAATGCTCCCCTCTTAAAAACATGCTATCACTATGACTAACCAAACAGGGAATATATGTAGTTTGTGATGAGCCTTACTTTTTGGCAATGATGAATAACACTGCCATGAAATCCAAGAGCTGTAAAGAATCCTGGCGAGGATGTTTTTTCAACTATGCTTCTGAAAACACATTATATATTTAAAAAACTGTATTAGAGAATTTTATAGTCCTATTTACTATCATGTGTGCTTGCTGGATTTTGTCCCTAAGTGACATTTTTTTTTGACGCAAATGTTTTGACACTCATTATACCCATTTACTTCTACACACTTCACACAAAATTCAAGTGTAAGCAGCATAATGAAGTCTATTTTTAATGTGGCAGGGAAAAAAAGGTTGCTCAAGCACAAAACACTAAAATAAACCCTCCAAAGTCAGATTTACACTCTTAGATCACCTTCTAATATGGAAAGATAAATTTCATGATGATAAACTCTGAGAAAAACATGCCTTTCTTAAAATGTCATTTATGCATTATTCCCAACAAAGTTTAATGTTTTTTATTACAAGAAAGTATATTCAGTAAATTCTCACACTGAAGGGGAGTAGAAAATGTAAAAGTAATGACCAAATGGCACTTATACACATGTATTAAGTTGATGTTAAATTACTTGAAATTATAAGAAGTTAAGATAAATATTTATAAATTAATAAAAATTTCAAAATCTATGAGAGTTCTATTATTCCATGAATGTTTCCCTCTTGCACATATAATTTTCCATTGCAATTAAAATCAGAGAGATAGACATAGGGAAAAAAAAGTCAAGTTTCAGATTCAGAAGAAATGGATTCTAGTCTTATACTGGGGTTTCAGCAATGCTGAAACTGACTCTACAGGTTTCTTAATTTTTCTTGAGTCTTAATTCCCTCATTTATAAGATATGGGGATAACATTTTCTCTGCCATATTATATGGTGATTGTGTGATCTATACAATGAAATTTTAAGATTTCAAACATACAACTACCAAACAGGCATATATCAATATAAACCTATGCATTATTCTGTAGAGACAGATAAAATAGGATAATAAATGCTTTACATAAAATTAATCAGGGCTGATGAGAGTGGGACCAGAACAAAGCACTAGGGCCACATGATCTGGAAGGGGGTCCAAGGGAAATTTCACATAAAGAGTTTTAGCCAGTCTGTCCTTGCTGGAGAGCCCAGGATGTTACTTTGATGTTTGAACCTGCTACTGGTAACCTTTAATATAATAAGCCACTGTGCAAAGATAATTAACACTAGGATAAGCAACGCAGGTGATACTACACAATGACATGTCACATTAATTTAGGTATCTTCTCAAAGTAAACCAAAATAAAAGCCTCTCCTTGCTACTTGTTTAATTTGTAAGATGTAAATTTAGCTTACAAAACATATCAAACAAAACCCAGTTAAAAAGTTAAAGCTATATCTGTAGATCAGATAGCTATTTTCTGATGTTTCAGAATGTGACCAATTAGAAGCAACTGTTGAGTATCAGCTCTAACATAAATATATATGTCAATATATACAAAATTTACTTACATGTAAATCTGTATTTATCACTTATCGGTATCATACATTGAACAGACTTATAAGTACACACACGTGTGTATCACTTAATTAAACAGAGTTGTGGAGCAGAATTTTGTTTCTAACATTACTAGAAAGGATTAGTTTTTAAAATACCATAATTATGAAGCAGATTTAAAAAAAAAAAAGGAAAGCAGCTCTCTAAAATACATCTTAGGATAAAGATGCGGTGTTTCTCTTTTTAAGAACCAGAAAAAACTAACACATTTACTTCTCATCAATGGAATTAGGCTCAGCTAACAGGCTGGGCAGCCCAGCAGAACAAACAAGGGCTTGAAGAGACCAAGAGAGGTTCAAATATGATCTCTATTACTTCATAGCTTTAAGAACTCAGGTAAATTTACCTAATTCTATTTTATTTTCAATTTCTCCAAAGTGGGCATGAACAATACCTGCATTTCCAAGTTGTTGTAAGGAATTTATAACAATGCATAAGCAGAGTACTTATCACAGTGCCTGCAAACTTGCAGTCTGTGTTCAAGAAATGAGAGCAGTTATTACTGACAACAAAGTGATGGTTTTCTTAGTAACAGACTGCTGTTCAGGTTCAAGAACTTATTACCAATCCCTTAAAAAAAGCTTATTTTTCTTTTGTCACATGTATAGATTTCTTGCAATCAGCTGTGGCTAATTCTTTCATCAATATTAGGTTTTCTGACATTCAGTGTTTTGATAGAAAAGATCTCAAACAAGAGAAGGAGAGAACACATGGAATCATGATTTACCTGTTATAAAGTTTATCATAGTTTTCCTTTAAAAGTTCCCGCTCCTTTTCTAAATCACTAATTCTATCCTGCAGCTGAAATGAAAAGAAAATTACACACTAAGTATATAAAACCACCTAGGGATATAAAACAAAAACATACGAGGAGACAAACATGTTTCAGTCTTGATTTCTACATTGCAGCCGTGAGCTAGACCACGTATATTGTCTGTATCTAATTTAGCATCAGTTTTCTCCAAGTTGTTAAGTAAACATGAAATTAATATTTCTGTTTTAATTTACTAAGAACGTAAGCACTGCTTTATGGCAACATGTGCCAAAACTCAATAAAGGATGTGTTAAAAGCTTGCTATTAGGTTTGGGGAAACATAATATTTTTTTACTCTCCTCCCTGATGGATTCCATCATTATATTCATTTTGTATAAATTTCCAATTCCTCCCCTCCCAAAATTAAAGGATTAAGCTTTCTTTTGGTTTGTGGTTCAAACAAACTGTGTCAGTCACTACTTACTCTGAACACACAATTTCTCATGTTACCTGGAATTTACAAAGAAACAGTAGTACATCTTTCAAATGACTGAACAAATTAAACTATATACCTTGCTTTATCCCAATGTATAAATGAATAATATTTTTAGAAATAAATGTAGGCCAACAATTATATATTGATGACTAAAACGTAGCTTTCTGAATTTATTTCTAGTATTTCAGTTTAATTCACCAGTATATTTTGTTGTTACAACCTTTTCCCATGGATCAGAGTACTCTTAAAATTCATTCCCTTCTCAAAATTCTCTTTTGATGCCAGTATGAGACACTGTAAAAGATTCTTCCAAGATGACAAGAGAAAGTAGGCATCTTATTTCATTTCCATTCTCTTTAAGGACAAGGTTATCAGACTACAGAAAGATTGTGCTAGCTGGGGAACATGAGAAGCAACATGAGTAGGAAGATGAGTTTTTAAACAACTTAGAAAAAAAATAATTTCTCAAAATTGCTGACACTGTACGGCAGAACATTCTCCTCCTTAGAGACAGATATATTCCTATAATTGTTCTGACATCTCAAATGACTAATAAGCTGTTAAGATTGATTGTTAAGTTATATTCCTCAGGTAATCTGGTATCCGTTTAAAAATGTCATGGTTAAAAAAAGCCATGGTTTTTCTTTCCTCAAGGATCCTTAACCCTTTAGATACACAGTGGATCTCAGCACATTTGTAACTATTGTTAAGTACCGATTTGCCATGCACATATTACTGGGTGTGCTCAAAGTGCCATGGATGTAGTTTAGGATTCTGAAGTCAATATAATATTTAAAATGTCTCTATTTGACTTTTTCAAAACAGTTACAGACAAGTTTTAATGCAACGAATGGCTAAACATTTTAGGAGCTTACCTCTTCTATTCTTCTTTCAGAAAATGTCATGGAACGTAACTGTTTCTCAAGACTGCAGCATTTTAAACGTTGTTCTTTAAGTTGCAGATTTAGCTCATCTCCATTTGCCATTAAGGCATCATGGCTGATCCGGAGAGTTTTTTGCTTCTAAAAAACAAAAAGAAAATCCTTTCAAAACTATTTTTGGATTCTGCTTTGAATGAATGATTACCACTCCAAAAAATGAATTTACTCCAGAAGCTCATGTTACACAGTTTATTCTTTATCTTACCAACACTGTATATGTGCTATTGTATTAATGTGCTACTATACAATGTATAATGTCTCCATACAAGGTAGTCTTGGCCAAAGGGTTTCATGAGGAAGAAAATATTTTAGCACAGAGTCACACGATGCAGTCTGGTTTTGTCCTTTATTTTATTTTTTCCTAGTTTTTTGACTTGTTGATAGTGGCCAGTGAGTAACTTAGTTTTAACAGATAATTTTTTTTTCTTTCATTTCACTGTGGATGCAGTGGTTGGAAATGCTGTCTTAAAAATGCTGCTGCATGGGTTAAAAATAAATTCTGATCACAAATACTCAAACTGAAAAGATTTGTTACCACACCAGATAAACAGCTTTGGAAGGTTAGCTTCTAATTTTAATACAATTATGAATTTCAATTTCGTAAAATAGATACTGAAGTCTTCATTTCAAAAATTGATCTACTTATGAATGTTTTAAATTCAGTTTTATATACTTAAATGCCACATACTTCTTTTAGAAATAAAAAAGGTGATTACACTAAAGTCTTTTCATAGAGTCTATATGACCATAACACGTAATGCCTCCTCTGCTAATTTAAATCATTAAAGTTCTACTGAAGTTCTTCAAATTTTTAAAAGAAACATGGATATTGAGACCTTTGAGTTTAATTTTTGTTAATCTTGGTATTATTATAGAATACTATCTTTAACTAGCTTTCTTTGGGCTACCTCAGTGAAGCTGTTGGTCTGAACCTCTCAAATCTCTACCCAACGTCCATCCCAAAAGATGTATCTGTGTTATCAAAGACACTGGTTACTCATGGTATTAAACAAATACCTACAAATACCTGGAGTCACTGTAAAATGGAAATCAAAATAGTCAAAGGGATAAATGAATGCAGAATCACTCTTTAATTCCTCCTTTAGAGATGGCTTTCAACTACATATATTTTAAACCTCCTTCTTCTAACTATCTACTGATAGCACTATCAATCCCACTATCTAATTAATTTCTCTTTCGTACACGCTCATATTTATATAGAAGGCAATGTATTACTTGACATTTAAAGAGGTTACTGCAGGATGGAAAACACTATCCAGAGTATGGTTGAAAATATTTATCTAATTCAACAGTGAATTTAGGCTTCAGATGACCCTATGCTTTGCATCAATTTACTGCTTTCCTTGTTTCAGTACTTCAAAGAAAGCATTGCTTAATATGAATTCTGCTCATCTGGAATGCTTTGGAGTTCATTAATTCCAGAAACTATATTAATTATACAGTGCCAATAAACAGGAATGCTCTGATGGCACATTCCTGTCGGGCCACAGTCCTTGTGAAAACAACCATGGGGACAAGAGTACCACATACTGTCAACCTGAACGGTGAGGATTTAAAACAAATACACTGACAGGAGACGTGATGGGTATTCAAATATTTTCTGAAACTAGTAGTGAAAAAAAAACAAAATGCCACATATCAAAATAGATTTAACAAAACTTGGTTATTAACCTATTCTAAGCACTGATCTATCTTAGATACTTCATAAATGCGTGGAACTGAAGATACATACAAATACATCTAAACCTTCATTGCTATATGCTCATATGATTTCAGATAAAAGGAGTGAAGAATAAATTTTCTCAACATGAGATGATTTATGGTAAATGTGTTTATTATTTTAAGATGACACAGGTATTCATAAAAAGTCCAAGCAGTTATTTCTTTAGTTAATTAAGTTATAAATAACTAACCATATCAGAAGGGAAATAATACACACTTGAGAATAAAAAGAGCAATCTTTAAAAATTACTTTTTAGTGTTATGACCATTCTACTTTAAAAAAAGTTTGAACAATATTTTTGAATCTCTGTATCTATATATCACCCTAATAAAATAATTTATCACAGTACCTCTTGAAGTTGAATAAATTTTCCTTCCATTACTGAAAGGGCATTGCTTTTTTCCACTAGTTGCTTATGAAGCTTAATCATTTCTACGTTGTCCCGAATGTTTGACCTTCAATGATGTATTTAAGAAAACGACAGAGACAGAATTAAAAATGCAAGACAAAAGGAAAAAAAAAATCTGTGGTGAGACTATAATTTTTCATTGACTGTTACATAAAAAAAATTTACACACATGCTTATCAGTCATTGAGGTTTCTAGTTTATTATCCACTCAGGATAGACTTACTGTTTAAGACCAACCAATAAGCATTCTTGAACGTTCATAAATACATAGACTCTCCGAGTCTGAAGGGAGCCCCATATTGGATTTTGTCACTTGTACATCGTATCATCTTACCGTGCCCTGAAAGACGCGCAAAAGGACGTCGTCCTTAGCACAGCCATCATCCCACCACCAAACCTGAGGCTTGTTCTAGGGAGGACGATCACAAAATATGCCCTACAGCTACTCATCTTTCCACAACTCCCTCAACAAATGGTATCATAAGATTATCATTTATTGGAGTTTCCTCCTGGAGTTCAGACTTTTCAAAATATTTCAAAAAAAAAGTGACTTAGCATTTTATACTAATAATGCCCAAAGCTGGCATTTAAATACGTTGCAGATGTGCCTGTAGCTGTAAGAGATCATTTAACGTCCACAGGGTCTATAGAAACTCTATATGCTGCAATACTAGTTTGTATTTTTCCTACTGAGATTAAAGCAGACGCAGAATTTAACAGGAAGATCTTGTTAAAGGTTAATCATAGATCTAAATGAATACCTGTTTTCAAAAGGCATTTATTTTCCTGAGAGAGAAAGAAGGTTCCTTAATTTAATATGTTTTACATTCAAAAGTATTTTAAAAATTGTGAGGCTTGGTTTTAGACTTCATTTTCTAAGAAAAATAAACACAAAAATCTTAAGTTCAGAAAATATTTCAGTATTTAAAGTAAGTAATTTTACTTCCAAAACTTATCTAGTGTACACATATTGGAAAAATTGTCACAACGCCCTACTGGAACCAGAAAATGGACTACAAAGCTCACACATCTGTAAACCAGCTGAGGACTTGAAATACTTAATTTTCCTCTTTGATATTTGAAAGTTCATTGTATTTTGGCATCAGACAGTTAGTTGTCCTCGCACAGAAGATAAACAAGTCCAAGAACCTGGATCTTGCCCAGGGTACAGTCTTAACACAATGTTAAAATAATTATGTGTCTAAAACATGTTATCTAGTAGTTCCGAGCACACATTCAACAGTGCACTCACCAATATTCCCCTCAGTATTATTTTTACTTACTAAAAAAATAATAATAATATGAAGGGAAAATATTTTTTGAATAGGTCGATAGAAAATATGCCTATTTTTTCATATTTAAAAGTCAAAATTAACTTATCTGTTTTCTCCAGAATTACTTGCTTTGACTGCTCAACAGTAAGTGACATTTACTCTTACAGGAGAGAACATTGTTCAAATAATTTCAATCTCTACTTATATTTTCAGCTGTAATTCATCTTTCATTTTCCTTGTTTTTAAGCATGTTAATATTTTCAAGATTGAACATATATGACATATGTATGAGTAACAACTAGTATGTGATGACATTAACAAAAAATTAAGTCCCAACAACCCATTCAGCCTCATAGGGTCCTATAAACAGCAGGTTTTAATTTTGAATTTTCTTTGTAAGACAAAGGCCAGTAAGTATCTTGGAAAAACTTTCAGTGGTCTAATTGGTAGATGCTTTCTTGAATATTTCCTAAAGTCCTTGGAGTTTAAACTTTTCATAGTATTGCCAAGAAAGGTGACTTGGTGTTTTATACTAATGATGCCCAATGAGTAGGCACAAATACAACAGAAGTACTATTTAGAAAACAATGATAATAATGTGGTAGTTTAAATAAAAAATCAGTTCATTACAGAGTACACCTATTCTGAAACAACATAGCACCTGGAAGTCTTTAATAATTATTCTCAAGTTTTAGGGGCTCTATACATAATGGCTGGGGCTTCCCAGGTGAAAAAATCCACCTCCCAAAGCAGGAGGCTCAAGAGATGCAGGTTTGATCCCTGGGTCTGGACGATCCCCTGGAATAGGAAATGGTAACCCACTTTAGTATTTAGTATTCTTGCCTGCAAAATTCCACGGACAGAGGAGCCTGGCGGGCTACAGTCGACGGAGTCGCAGAGAGTTGGACACAACTGAGTGACTAAGCATGACAGATAATGGTTATCATTATGATGAGGTATTTCTGATGGTGACAGTGAAAAGGAAAGATCACTTGCTGTTAAGCTGAGAGTGAAGAGTCGATGATATAAAGTGCATGAAAGTTAAAAGCAACACTGTGATGAATGTGGCCTGGTCTTCAGAAAGGTGTACAATGAAAAATCATCTCAGATCTGCCAATCAACATTTTTACACAGATGAAATACAGTAAAAGGATGCGAGTGTATGTGAGAGAGGAAAGAGGTCATGGAAAGGTGACAAGGAACATGAGAAGGCTACTCGAAGGCAAGAGGGAGCTAGAGCCCTTGCTAAGTGGCTGGTCCTAGACCTCTGCCTGCAGAGGAAGGCCTCAGGTTGGTTTCCTCTGAAGAGCAGAGACAGACAGGGCTAATTTTATGAACAATATTTTAAGTGACCACCACATAATATGTTCCTGTCCTGTTCTATGCCCTATGAAGGGAACATGAAGTCTTCAGGATGATGACATTTGAACAGAAAGAACAATGCATAGCAAACACATTCAGATGAACTCAGACGGTCATGCACCAATTCATACATGCTGCATTATACATGGTGAAACGATCGGCAAATGGATATCAAGCACACTAATTATGTGCTTTGTAAAAATAAATTTCTCATATTTTTCAACAGGGATTTTGAAAAAAAAAAAAAAAAAAAAAAAAAACCTATACAAAATTAAGTTGGAAAATGTGGTTTCTTTTCTTTTTTTGCAGACATATTATTTAGAATTATGATCAAATCTTTTAAAACTATGAGAAGAGCTGTTGGCCCATCTCTAAGATTAAAAACAAACTAAAATAAATTAGATTTTATGTTGAAAAAAGTAATCCAGCTCTCAAACCTATGTGCCAAGTTTCTCTCATATAATTTGAAACAGTCAAGCAATAAACTCTGGAAGAGGAATTTCTAATGGAAGCCTTGAAAACACTTGACTCCAGCTCTGCTACTGGGTGCCATAATAAATCCAGAAACTTAAAACCTCAAATATACTGGAGAAGGAAAAACTTTCAGTGGTGCTATGTAATGTATAGTCTAATATGAAAGCTTAAGAAGCCAAAACTTTGCTCCAGTGAAAGTTTCTAATACTTCACTTCCTAGGCACACAGTTCCTCCCCGCCTTCACACACGTTAACATTTCTTTCTTGGCTACAGTACGGATTATGAATGCTAAAAAAAAAGCTTCTTGATTATTTGACGCAAAGATGTTATAATACCATTTTTAGCACCATTTAGAAGGGAAGGTTTTAGAATACAAAAGGTAGGCTATGAAATTCTGGAAAGTTATTAGGTAAGATATTTATGAGATAGAATGAAGAGGTTCTTTTTGAGTAATAGTGTTAGGCTGACTTAATTTGGAGGATAAGCTTGAAAACAATCTTAGAATTCAAAAAAAAACTCCACAGGTTTTTTTTTTTAATAGTGGCAGACAGTCTAAGCATACAGGTCATTCCTAGCTCTTTTTAGGGAAACACATGTGTGCTAAGTCACTTCAGTTGTATTGAACTCTGTGTGATCCATTGATTGTAGTCCACCAGGCTTCTCTGTCCATGGGATTCTCCAGGAAAGAATACTGGAGTGGGTTGCCATGCCTTTCTCCAGGGGATCTTCCTGACCCAGGGACTGAACTCGTGTCTGTCTCCTGTCAGTAGAGGACAGAAATGGTATGCACTTAACAGAAGCAGAAGATATTAAGAAGAGGTGTAAGAATACACAGAAGAACTATACTAACAAGGTCTTCATGACCCAGATAACAACAATGGTGTGATCACTAACCTAGAGCCAGACATCCTGGAGACCAAAGTTAAGGATGCATCATTATGAACAAAGACAGTGGAGGTGATGGAATTCTAGCTAAGCTATTTCAAATTCTAAAAGATCATGCTGTGAAAGTGCTGCACTCAATATGCCAGCAGATTTGGAAAACTCAGCAGTGGCTACAGGACTGGAAAAGGTCAGTTTTCATTCCAATCCCAAAGAATAGTAATGCCAAAGAATGTTTAAACTACTGTACAATTGTACTCATCTCACACGCTAGCAAAGTAATGCTCAAAATTCTCCAAGCTAGGCTTCAACAGTACATGAACTGAGAATTGCCAGATCTTCAAACTGGATTTAGAAAAGGCAGAGGAACCAGAGACCAAATTGCCAACATCCTCTGAAAAAGCAAGGGAATTAAAAAACAAAAATCTACTTCTGCTTCATTGACTATGCTAAAGCCTTTGACTGTGTAGATCAAAACAAACTATGGAAAGTTCTTCAAGAGATGGGAATACTAGACCATCTAACCTGCCTCCTGAGAAATCTGTATGAAGGTTAACAAGCAACAATTAATACCAGTCATGGAACAACGGACTGGTTTCAAATTGGGAAAGGAGTACATCAAGGCTGTATACTGTCACCCTGCTTATTTAACTTATATGCAGAGTACATCATGAGAAACACTGGGCTGGATGAAGCACAAGCTGGAATCAAGATTGCCGGGAGAAACATCAATAACCTCAGATATGCAGATGACACCACCCTTATGGCAGAAAGCGAAGAGGAACTGAAAAGCCTCTTGATGAACGTGAAAGAAGAGAGCTAAAAGGCTGGCTTAAAGCTCAACATTCAAAAAACTAAGATCATGGCATCTGATCCCATCACTTCATGGCAAATAGAAGGGGAAACAATGGAAACAGTGACAGACTTTATTTTCTTGGGCTCCAAAATCACAGCCAAGAAATTCAAAAATGTTTACTCCTTGGAAGAAAAGCTATGACAAACCTAGACAGCATATTAAAAAACAGAGACAGTACTTCTCTGGCAAAGGTCCATCTAGTCAAAGCTATGGTTTTTCCAGTAGTCAGGCATGGATGTGAGAGTTGGACCATAATGAAAGCTGAGCGCCGAAGAACTGATACTTTGAAACTGTGGTGCTGGAGAAGACTCTTGAGAGTCCCTTGGACTGCAAGGACATCAACCCAGTCAATCCTAAAAGAAATCAGTCCTGAATATTCATTAGAAGGACTGGTGCTGAAGCTGAAGCTCCAATACTTTGGCCACCTGATGCGAAGAACTGACTCACTGGAAAAGACCCTGCTGGGAAAGACTGAAGGCAGGAGAAGGGGACGACAGAGGATGAGATGGTTGGATGGCATCACCGACTCGATGGACGTGAGTTTGAGTAAGCTCTGGCAGTTGGTGATGGACAGGAACACCTGGTGTGCTGTAGTCTTACGGGGTTGCAAAGAGTTGGACATGACTGAGCGACTGAACTGAACTGTCTCCTGTATTGGCAGGAGACAAAGGTAACAATAAAGTATCACTCCTGAGTAGAATTACAGGAGGTTACTAGAAAATTAAATGGAATAAGCTTCACTAAAATAGGAGCAAAGTCTATTTGAAAGGTCATGACTTTGTTCAAAACTGCAACTTTAGTTCATAGATGAAAATAATGCTCCCTCATTTTAGATGCATAAAGGAAAAAGTTTGTATGTACATGCTTATTTGCCTGTGGATTGCATCTTTCTTGTGGTATTGGGTCAAAACATAAATAAGAACTCAATATTTTCTTATTCTCAAACACCTACAGGGAATGGAAGGGGACAGTTATATAGGCCTTTCTACATGGACATAATCATACGCATCTGAAAATAGAGGGAGCACTTCCAAAGATTGGTTGGAGACAAGAAGGACCCAAATCCTGGCTCATCTTCTTAAGGGGCCATTTTGAAGTTCAAGTTTGTGGATTCTGACCAGTAATGAGAATTTGAGAATTATATTCAATATATCGAAAAGCCCAATGAGAAATGTAGACTTACTGGCAATTGAGTTTTACAAGTGAACTAAAGGCCTTATATTGTTTTTACTTTTTGATAGAATTATAGCAAATCAGTGCAAAATTATAGGCTATGTCACAATTATCTTGAAATGATTAGCATGATACAGGTTTTGGATGGAAAAAAAAAAAAAAAAAACCCCAACATATTGATTAAATTACTGTATACTGCTTAGTTAAGAGGCAAAAATCTTTCAGAATCACAAGGTCCCTGGGGATAAAAGCAACTGTTGTTTTAAAGGACAGAGAACCACTCACTCATTTCAGCCTCTTCATTTCACAGCTGGGGTAGCTACCTGAGGCTTGGAGAAGTAAAGCATTCTGCCAGTTTCTACATGAGGGAGCCAGGTCTAAGAGATAAATTCTTCCCACTCTTGTGCTTCCTTCCTCTGAGATGTTCCTAAGTTTTAGCTTTCCTTCCACTATCAAGTACACTCTAATACATTAGTTACTGTTAATTTTGATAATTTCTGTGGTTTAAATATAAAGTGCCTGGGAAACATGCCAAGCAGCTATCACAAAATAATCTTAGATAACAGTCATAATAAAAGACATAGTATTTGAGCTTGATAACTTTTCACTAGGCAAATTCTAAGATACTCAAAACACCAGTAGGAACTTGTTGGATATATTTTTTAAAGATGACAGATCACCTCTCTGTATCAGTGATGTCTACATGGTTGTCCCTAGTCCCAGTTTCCCTTTCATCCGCGAGCCAGATGTGCCCTCTAAATTAGGGGGCTGGGCAATTGGACAAATCCAAATGGAGGGGCACTCGGCAAACAACCATCATCAGTGGTCTCAAAGACTAGGGAACCTCTTGAGAATGAGGGAAACCTAAAAAGTCGTGACGATTAATTACAATACATGGTCCTTGGTTGGATACAAGGTTAAAACAAGAAAAACAAAAGAAAAATAGCAATTAAAAACAAAATAAAAAATAAAAATAGCTATCAAGGACATTAATGAGATAATGGGGTGTTCATTGGAAGGACTGATGCTGAAGCTGAAACTTCAGTACTCTGGCCACCTCACGCAAAGAGTTGACTCATTGGAAAAGACCCTGATGCTGGGAGGGATTGGGGGCGGGAGGAGAAGGGGATGACAGAGGATGAGATGGCTGGATGGCATCACCGGCTAGATGGACATGAGTTTGAGTGAACTCCAGGAGTTGGTGATGGACAGGGAGGCCTGGCGTGCTGTGATTCATGGGGTCACGAAGAGTCAGACACGACTGAGCAACTGAACTGAACTGACTGTATCATTCATTGTGAAATGTCCTGAATGTGTGATAGGTGTCCTGTGGTTATGTAGGAAGATGTCCTTGTTCATAGAAGGTGCTTAGCAGTGTAGAAAGGGTGGCATGGTATATGCACCTAACTCTCAGAGAGAGAGAGAAGACACAGGGAAGGAGGGGAGTGGGCCTGTGCCTGAGTGGGCAGAATGCAGGACAGGCTGTGCCATTCACAAACATGCCAAGGGGTGAAAGGCATGTGTGTTCAAGGTACTAATTCTTGCAACTTTGCTGCAGGTTTGCCCTTTTTCAAAATGAAATGCTGGGGAAGACCTCTGAGTGCCAGGAAGTAATCCGCATCTGGGCACAGCTGGAAAGATGGAGCCCCAAAAGCCAAGCTGCATGGCTGCAGAAGGTCTCTGTGTTTTTAAGATCCGAGAGTGTGCCGTCAACCAAAGGGAAGAAAAAGTCAGAGTGTTTGAAATATTTATGGGTTAAATTTCTTCCAGTGGGACATTATGGCACTTACTCGATTTTTAATTAAGAAGGTAAACACCCTAACATTTACTTAAAAAAAAACAAAACAAAAAACCCTTAGTACAAACTACTTACACATTTGGTAAGAGTATAAATATTTTGGGAGTTGAAAAAGTCAGTAAAAGGTAAAATCATCCTGATTTTAATGTTCATGTACATGTGTTCACTGGTTACTGCTTTGCATTTAATTTAAGAAGGCCTTTTTAATAAGCAGAAAATGTGCATTTTTATATTGTTTAAATTTTAATATGGATTTTTGTTCAAAACAACACAGACATTCAGGCTACTTGTAAATGATACAAGATTTTTTGCTAATGAGGCATTATGTAGAACATATGCAAAAATCACAACTCAGTCTTCCAAAATAGACCACAATAACAGGAAAAAACATGATTTTAATAAAAAAGAGCAGTACTGGGCTTTTACTTCAAAGCAATTAAGGGCTTTGGATAACCAAAAGTTTATGTCAAGCTGATGCCAAACCAAACTGGTCTATTAAACACATACTACGAAGAGTTTCTGTAATATTCTATGAAAAGGCTCTTTGCCATAAATATCAGGCACCACACTCTGAAGATTACAACTACTTTAGGTTCATGTTTGAGAACAAGGAGTCCAACATTCAGATCAGACTTCTAGAATTTCAAATCTGAAATAATGTACCCGTGAAAGAGAAGTTTAAATATGTTTTCCATTTTGTGATTTTTCTCTACAGTAAATTATACCAAGTCTTATATTCTCCCCAACATTTTTCAACAGTTTTCCATTAGTCTCAAAAAAAATTGCTGTTACACATAAAATTCTGAGCTATGTGTAAACATATAAGAAAAAAAAAGACTCGAAGACCCTTATTTGAAGTCATTTCTTCAGTTTTCAACAACTGTATCTCAAGAAGCAATATGTTATTCACCTTCTTAGAAGAAGGTACCCTTCCTTCTAAGCAAATAACCAGTAATTTTCAATTTATAAAATCTGTGAGATAGGGTGTAAGTTGCTTGCTTTCTTTGGTCTCTGCAACAAAAGTTTCTCTAACTGTAATACTCACTTTGTCTATCCTTCACATTAAGTGACAAAAAATCGGGGTGAATAATACAATCCCCTAAAGAAAGCCTGAGTTTACTTTGTAAGGAAAACTTTTCTCTGTGTATATGCTGATGTCTCCTGCTGACAACACGTATACTGGAAAATAGGCAGACCTGTCTGTTACTCTAGTTGTGCTGTTATCTAGTCCTAAGATTGAAGAGCTCTTGGATTTCCCTTTCAATTAACACTAAACACTAGTTCTCAGATGATCATATCCCTTTGGAAGGAGGAACGGCCAATATAGGGTCAATCTTATCCTTTGGGAATTTAAGAAATATAAAATAAATTGGGATTTCCCGGTGGCTTAGAGGTAAAGAACCCGCCTGCAATGCAGGAGACATGGGTTCGATCCCTGGTTTGGGAAGATCCCCTGGAGAAGAAAATGGCTATCCACTCCAGTATTCTTGCCTGGAGAACTCCATGGATAGAGGAGCCTGGTGGGCTATAGTCCATGGGGTTGCAAACATGACTTAGCAACTGAGCAGGCATACAACTGAGAAAGTAGTTTGATAACCTTGTATTCAGCTGTTGAGGAATGGCTCCAAGCTTGGGCTTGGACTAATGCACAGTTTTTATATTCAGATAATATTTAAATATGGCTGTTGGCAATTAAGATCACCATATTCAGTGTTGGGGTCTTCAGCACTGTTCTTCACAAGGAACAATTTCTTGGTTTTCCAAGAAGGCTAAGTTTATTCTTAGGGGAAAATGGGTAACTCCCAGGTATTTAAAACCCTGGTTCAAGGCCAGCGTTCAAATTACATTCCCTAATACAAATACAATTCTCAAAAATATTCATTTTTCTTTTGCTCTGCACTTAGAAGGGTATAGAAATGTCAACATATAGAATTTCATTACATAATTTAATTTTACACATAACTTTTTAGGAATAGAAATTAGTAGGGATAATATTAATCTTTTAAATCTCTGAAATAAAAAGTCTGCTTTATTTTTTTTACAAACAAATCTATTATGTATCTTAGCTTTTTCAAATATTACCATGTGAGGTTAGTTTGTGAAAAGAGAATTAAACTCTGATTCTGAAATGAAAAAGTGGAAAATCATGCTTGGTTTTTTGAGAACCAAGTCACATATCACTTGGTAAGGGGAAAACCAAACAGAGAATCTAGGACTGGTTTAAAAAAAACATCAAGAGAGAAATAAAAGAAACAAGATTTAATAGTCATATGCAATGTGTAGACCTCATCTGGATTCTAATTCAAACAAACAGCAAGAAGTCATCTTCAGAGAGGTTGGAATATAAAATGAGTTATTAGATGGTGTCAAGGAATTGCTGCTAATTTTGTTAGGTGTGATAATGGCATGGTGATTACATTTAAAATTCCTTATCACACAGAGCAAATATACTAAAGTATATATAGGCGTGATGACATGATATTTGATAGGGGCTAATTAATTAAAGAACATGAAGGTGAAGGAAAGATGAAACAAGACATGTTGATAACTGTTAAAGTTCAATGATGAGTATATGAGATTTCAATATATTACTCTTTCTGCCTTTGGATATCCTTGTTCCAAACAAAAAAGAAAAGGGCCAAAAGGAAGAAAATAATTCAATAAAGAATACAATAAAAAGGTAAAGTCTTACTGGAAGAACAGCATGGAAGCACAAAAATGAGAGAAGAGGTATTAGAAACCAACAGATGACAAAAGAGGATGGGAAAGAAAACACTACATATTATCCAACATCAAAAATGAAGAGGCAGGACTTCCCTGGTGGTCTCGTGGTTAAGAATCCACCTGCAAGTGCAGGAGACACGGGTTTGATCCCTGGTCTGGGAAGATTCCACAGGCAGCTAAGTCCGTTTGCTGAACCACTGAAGCCTACACACCCTAGAGCCTGTGCTCCACAACAAGAGAAGCTACTGCAGTGAGCAGCCCACACGCCACAGCAACAAACACCCAGTGCGGCCATAAATAAATAAGCCTTGTTAAAAAAAAAATGTAGGGGCAGCAAGGAGACTACTGAAGGGCCCCAATGTCACCATAATGATCAGCATGAGCCAGTGCAAGCTCTGAATGTAAGGAGAGGTAACATCTTTATGGGAAGGAGAAAACGGGTACTGTACTACAGAATTTACTACCTTTTATGGGTGGGAAAGAAATTTGAACAAAGTTGGGCTTATTCACAAGGTATGCCAACAGCTGAGTCCCTGTCACACATGTTTTTCTTGGTAGGTACAATCAAATGGTATCAGCACTTTCTACGGTTTTGGTAAATGAGCAAAGGCGACAAGGTGAGGCAGAGTAGGTCAGGGAAAAACGCCATTAGCCTTGAGCTGTTGATACCAGTAGGTCTGGAGCAGGCTTATATGAAAAATGCAAAGTAAAAACATGATTTTTTAAATAGACTAGACTTATCCTTCTATGGCACATGATAAAGTATTTTAAACTAATTTTGACCTTATCAAAGTGCTATTTCTGTTTTAACATACCTTTGATCTGTAGCCTGATGTTCTCGAAGCTGAAGAAGAGATAACTCAATTTCATTTTCTTTTCTCCTCAACTGAGTTTTCAGGATCTCCGCCAAGCGCTCTAACTCTTCTATCTGGCCTCTCTGTGACTCAATAACATTTTCTCTGAAATAAAGAATCTTTATAAGAATTTGTAGTTTGAGGCAAAATCTGTAGGATTTAAGATCAGTACAAAGAAAGTGCTTCATAGTAAAGGGCAAGCAAAAGTTAACAATTTTAGCTTAACTGCCTCTGAACAGTGAAATAGTAGCAGATTAAATCTAATGATTTGGGAATACATATGGAAGAATTCAAGGGCTTCCCTGGTGGCTCAGCAGTAAAGAATCTGTCTGCCAATGCAAGAGATGAGGGTTCGATCCCTGGGTCAGAAAGATCCCCTGGAGTAGAAAATGGCAACCCACTCCAGTATTCTTGCCTGGGAAATCCCATGGGCAGAGGAAGCTGGTGGGCTACAGTCCAGCGAGTCACAAAGAGTTTGACAGGACTTAGCAACTAAATGACAACAACAAAATGAAAGAATTCAAGGCACTGCTTTATATTAGATAATGTCTCAGGCAATGAGCTAGACTGAAGTTCAATTCAACATAGTATTTATTGGTTTCTTGCTATACACTCTGTGATCTGGTCATCTTCATATAATTTATGCACCTTTGTTCTTTTATATGCACACTTGCCAATACCACCCAAATTAACACTTCATAGAGAGAAGGCAAGAAATTTGCAAAACATAACTTAGTGGTCTTTGGTTTATATTTTCTCTCTACCAGGTCTGGCAGCATCCCAGTATACTGAGCCTCAGCACTGGTTTGAACCCCGGCTTTTCTGCTAACAGGTAACAAGGTTAGGCTAGTCTTTTAGTTTTATTCCCTCACAGGCAATCATTACTGCAATTGGTATTTAAAATATTCAGAAGAAAAAAATTAAGCCCATATTATTCTTAAGCAGCTATCTAAAATATGATATTCTTTGTCTCATGTTTTCTCTCCTCATTTAGAATTGTGACTTTTTGATGATCCAGGTGAAGACCTGTACTGTAGATAAGGTAGACTCTTATCTTTGTTTGTGTGACTTACAGACACTGAGATTGCCATGAGGCTTTCACTAACGGAAAAGTAAGCTAAATGTGGCAGAAGTAACTTTTTTGAAACCATAGTATGATGAAGAATGAAGTACCGTAGAATCACAGGGAAACAAAATCTGACATCCATATGTATTTGATAGCTCCAAACTTTTAAGCCACTCCCTCCAATTCTTTTTTTAAACCACAGAAAGGCTAATTAATTCATGATCTAAAAAAAAAAAAAAATGAAAGAAAACTACCTGTAATTCTTCTGAGAATGAAAATGTTGCCCGTAAAGCTTATACTATTCTAAATGACTGGGCTTTATGCCATTCCTTTGAGGGGGAAATTATAATAAAGAGAACTATTCTCTCTCTATACGCTTCCAATGATGCAGTTGGTTAAGATATTCATTTTCCTCATTGTACGGCAAGCATGCTATGTAATACCTGTTCTTGACTCAGATCTAGCTGGAGGAAATTTTTTTTACATAAACCAATTTTGTTTAAAATAAAGGAGAGGGAGGGCTCAAAAGAGACATGATCAATATAAAGGGGTCTAAAGTGATCACAAAAAGCATACATACAAATTTCTTATTTCTCCTCTGGCTTCTTTGAGTAAACTGTTGCTATATTTTGTAGGCATGGTTTGCACAGTTTCTGCTACATCTGTATCTTGGAATTTAATACCTAAAAATAAATTAATAGGATCATACAAGTGAAGTTAGAAAAGAAGGACCCTTGATTTGCTATCATAAGGAAATCTGTAATATCAGCAAGTCTCTTCCGTACTGAGAGATGCGGGCTCTACAGTACAGAGAATTAGACATACATTGCCAAAGGAACTGTTAGATCTCAGCCACCAGCTGGCATGAAATAAAGCACAGCACCAAGTACTGCTCATTTAACAAATTCTACTATGTAAACCAAATTACCCAGAAATATTTATTCAACTTAGATTTAGAACTTCGGAAGTAAATTTTGAAAGAACCAAAGTTTTAAATTTAGGTCTTTACAATATAAACTGAGGTATGAAGGAAAAAGTTTTCAAAACCATGATTTATTTTTTTTTTTAGTATTTTTGATAAAGGTTTTTTGATTTTTAAATTACTCATTCACACCATTTGACTTCACGTTCTGAACCTTATCCTTATTTGTGTGACTCATAGATACTGTGAACATAAGTAAAAATGTTTCCTCTATTTTGATTTATTTTACCTTAATAAGAAAATCCATATTTCAACAAAGGTAAGTTGAGATCATTAATAAGATTCCAAATAAAACATTTTGTTGCTGCACTTAAATACAATTTTGCTTATAAAAATAATTATATGTAATTTTTATAAACCTAATCCCATTGTTAAAAATAATGAGACATTCTTTTAATTATAAAAGTTACTTCACACTTATACAATAATTAAATGATTAGCTTTTGGTAAATAAACTAAGTGAATACAAAGAAAATTTAGTCTATATGAGTAACATTTTCAAGTCTCTTCTGTTCTGTGGCTCTTCTATAAGGAGAAACTTCTATCAAACAATTTAGACAGAAATTCATAGCACTAATACCTTGTCATACTAAACTAATATTTGGGCATTGTCTTTATTTAGCATAAATAGACTATAGGGATCATCTTTCCCAAGTCACAGGTGACAAAACTAAGGTTCAGACAGGATAAATGACTATTTAAAGGTAAAATAAATCATGGTATACCTACCATCTCCTGAACTTTCTTCTAATCTGGTGTTATCACTCCATTTTACAGATGGGGAAAATGAGGCTCTGGGAAGTCAAGTGCTCTCAAGATGTAAAAAGTTAATTAGCAGCCAAATGTATTTTTGATTTATAATTCATTATGATTACTTTGATTATATTCAAAGCCTATTGCCAATCTCACATAGCTCAGAGTAGCCAAGCCCTTTCATCCTGCAGCTGCCTCCTGCCTGCATGGAGGCCTTATTGACTTCAAAGGAACCCTGTCTAGGGAACAGATAGTGTTAACATTTTGGCTTGCAGAAAAAAAATAGGACAAATTTTTCTCTTTTTCTGTTCAGATGGTGTTTTTTATTCCCTCAATGAACTGAAATGAAAGTTTTACATGATTTTTTATCTCCCTAAAAATGCTTGGTCTTTATGTGAAGCATATTCCAAACGAAGATGAATTAGAACTAAAATTCTATTTCCTTCCATGGTGGTTGTAATGAAAAAAAAATTTAAATCGTTATTGATTTTTTGCTTCATTAAAAATAAAGTCTGTGGGTGGAGAGAGCAAGTTTTATTAGAAATATGTAGTTTCTGTGTATAGTACTGAGTCTTCTATATGCAAATAAATTGCTTTGTAAGCTGGGTAGGTTTTAGGTGATTCATTTTCAACATAAGGAAAGTGATTGACCAGTGATGATTTCTTGGAGCGGGAAAGAGACTTTTATGGTCACTTGTTTACATCCTTTTATTCTATATGTAAAGAAAACTCAAGTTCAGAATCACTAGAAAACTTGTCCAAGGTCACCGAGAACCCAACTTTTTAAACCCCTAGTTATGTGCACATTTCATGGTCAAGCTGTCTCCCATGATGAGAAAGATTTAAACAATTCTATAAAATTTATGGAAGGCCTATGGACAAAGAACTTAAGTGTGATCATTCAGAACAACAGTGTGACCATATAAGCAAGCTAGTGGTTTCTCCATTTGCCTGAGTCAATGCGATTTTCATCACTGCCTATAAAAACCAACTAAAACTAAACTAAACCTGTATTTTATGTAATTTCATATATGCTTCTTTTACCTGTTAGGATGAATACTTATGTCCAATGTTTTACTAGACAAATTTGAGCATGATCTAGTGATTCTTATATAAAATGACCTTCATGTTAATGTGATTTTATCAAAGTGTCAAAAAAACGATTTTTTCTTTTGAAAGATGCTTAAAAACATGAATAATGTAGAAATAAAACTCTGTGTGTGTGTGTGTATGTATGTATGTGAGTGTAAAACAACCTATTAATTTAAATTTAGGATTTAATGTAAGCTTTAGTTTACCTTTCCTGGGGCATTCCTGTAAGCCTGCGTTTTCATTCCCTCTTCTACGCCCGGTGTTAACACGAGATTGCACATAACTGTACGGAGTGTGCCTGTGACCCTGGATCTGAAGTTGCTGCTTGGTTGAAATTAGTCTGCTTTTGAGGACTTCATTTTGTCTTTCAAGCTCATGAACTTTCTCTTGTAGCCGCTCAATCATTTCTTCCATTTCCACATCTCTTCCCAACCGCTTGGGGCCGCCACCAACCTGTTCATATCTTTTCTTGTCATTAACTAGCCGTATTAACTTGGTGGCCATTCTAGGGAAATAATAAAAAGATGAAAAGGAATGTGAGAAGTCAGCATAAAATGCATTCTGTTGAAAGGAACATAATCACTGTGAAGACTTCAGTGCAGAACCTGAATAATAAATTTCAGGTTTTGATGTAACTATTACTGCCTGTGAAGAATCCTTTGATGATAATTGAAACCACTGGGCAACAATCTGCTTTATAGCACTGACAAATAACAGTTTCCTAAGGCTTATCATTTAAGGTTAGTAAAGAGAGGACACATATTTACTCCATATGTTCCTCAAATGCAATTTTTAACGCATGACCTTATGTAGGAATGCTGTATGTACTTAAATGTAGCTACAGATTGTGGATGTGGTGGGTTATATCTGCAAGCCACAGTAAGTTAAAACTTTTCAAAAGTTTATTAAGACTATGCAGCATTTAGGTGATATATTGTTTTCAGTTTCTCTGGGATTAAGATATATTACAAATATAAAAATGTTAGAATGCATAGATACATATTAAAAGCCCAATGAAAAATTAAAAAGAAACCCAAATGCACCATTAAATGTTGCTTAGTGCTCCAGCAACATGCCTGTTTAATGGTAGAAAATAATTAGACACAAAAAAAGTATTATTTCAATGTTGCTTTTAAATTTAGACATACACTGTGCTTTTGACATCTCAGGAGTTTATACCTCGGATTCTTTTAAGTTTTGATAAAAACTGGTTAGACAGAACAAAAGACAGAAAGGGCACATGGGGGTGATGTAATATACACGTACAGAAAACATGCTTGACAGTGAATGGAAAAATCTTGGCAGTACAAGAAAGAAAAGGTGGCTTTGATGAGAGACACAAGTTCAAGACTTTACAAAATTGGTCGCACATCTTCAATAGCTGATTCTAGTTTATAGTGAATCTATTTTTATAAAGACCCAGACAGGAGATTGAAAATAAAAACACACTTCATTTTTCTTTAAACGGAGTTTTGCTTTATTTTAGCCTGGTTATGGACAGAAGCTTTTACTTAAGAGAACAAAAGTGAAATAAAAAAAAACCCTTAATAGCTTTGGGATGTCATAGTACAACCTTTTGTTGCCCTGAGCGGAGTGCTCTGTAAAAGCGGTAGTAATACATGTCTATCTACACTTCTGGCTCCTCGGCCTACAGCATGTGGCATGGGGGGGAGAGCTATGCATAACATAATCAGTTAAGATTGTTTTCTCTTTCCCTTGAGGCACATCCATTAAACATGCTTTATAAGGGATATAGGATAATAAAAACCAAGATCCAAGAGTACCACAAACACCCTAGTAAAATAATCAATGGATTAGTTCCTTTTCCACCTAATCCTGAGAAGGATATATCATTGGGAAGTTTGGGCAGGTATTGCAACCCAACAGAGCCATGCATGCTACCCAGCCCTCTCGGACCCTCAGCCCCACCAAATGCAGCTGCCATAGAGAGATGGTGGCCACTAAAATGAGACACCAATCTAAATACCTGAATCTTCTGTTACACAGAGACTTTCACACAGAGATAGAGATTACATTCAAAAGAAAGACATAGTTTTAATGTGAAAAAGCAGTCAACATCTAGAGAAAAGTAAACAACTCCAGTTTTTAAGGGAAGAGGAGTATACCCATAGAGAGGCTTACAATTCCTCCAAAGATATTGAAGGAAGCTTTGCCAAGAAAGATAAGAGTGCCTCTCTTTGTCCGGTGATAGCAACAATATTCATTTGATTATTTTCTATTAATGAAATAAGTGACCAGGTAAAGTCTGAGTACTTCTTTAGAAAGGTAGTTTATCAAATCTACATTTATTCTAAAGTAAGTGAATCTAATTATATCTTACAGATAAAGTTCTATCCATGTATCTACGTAGTGTCAGTGGTGTGAAATCGAGAAGGAAATTAGAGCTTTGGGTTATAGTGGTCAATGGATCACTATTCTCAGGGCTGAGTAAAATAAAATCCCTGGGGGTTAAATGGCTTGAACATGCCACAGGAGAGTGGCAGAGAGATAAAAGAAGAGATGCATACAACTTGACTCCTAGCACAGTGCTTTTTCCATTAAACTATGTAGCTCATTATTAAGTTGTTTTCTACTTTCTAGCTAGGACAAATTACTATTGAGGTCAAGGTTGTGAATTTAATTCTTTTACTGACCAATTAGGTTTACAAAGAAAAAAACTGTTAAGCAGTCACAGACTAAATGCCTCATTTAGACAGGGTGATGGCTGTTACTGATCAGGAAAACAGTCAGGCAAGTGAGTCACATGTCTTGCAAAAAGACATCATCATGACTCAAAAACCAACTCAAAGTAAAAGCTCTGCACAAAGCAGGTCAGTGGGTCATTAAAACAAAGTCCACAGAGCAGAAACTGAGTAGAAGTCATTCCGTTAGAGACTAAGTTCCAAGCAGAAAAAAATAATCTCTATCTTCCTTCTTCGATCACTGTCTCACCTTTGCACTGTATCTAGAACATGAATACAGATCTGTCCATGCTCACACATGAGAATGAACTTTAAGTCACACATTCAGAAAACAGTCGAGTGTTCCTGAACAAGAAAGAATGAAAGATATCTATTCTTAAGAAATAATTCCTGCAGAAATTGTGCACACAAAAGTGAGTTACTTCAGAAACAGTAGACTCTTTGAAATAAATATAGATTCTAGATTAATCCAAGCGAAGTAAAATATGTTCCAGATACCGATGTTTTTACTTAGTAAACCCCAAATCTTAAAGTTAGAACATGCATTCTAACAAGTTAGAATAGCTAATTACTTTTTTAAACTTTCATTTCAAATCAGGACCTCTAGAGAACAGATGTTTTGGCCATTTGCTTATTAAACTATAAATATTAAAACAAAAGTTACTTAGAGATATGATACACTCATGGCACTCATAGCTATTAGCTCTTTCTTTCAAATGGCAATTTCAGACATAATAAAAACTCCTAATCTTTTTGTTTTATTATACTAGTTTGTAAGATTTTCCATTTTTAAAATTGTATTTATTTACAACCTGCCTTGCTCCAAAAAAAGATTCAAGGTGGGGTTTTCAATTAAGTTTATAGAAAAGCATATCCTCCAAACTTTAGAGAGTCAGGAAAAAAAAAAAAAAGCTAAAAGCTTTTTATCATAACCTTTTAATTTTATCCTCTTGCTTGCGGGCATGCTGTTTAAGTAAAATGTTCTCATCATGCAAACGCAAAAATCTGTCTTCCAGTTCCTCACGACTGATACGTGACACTGCCTGGTGAGACTTCATTGTCCGTGTTGTTGAAGTTTCTGCAAAAATGCCAAGGTAATTAATAGTAGGATTACTTCAAAGAGCCTCTAAAAACAATAACTGTTGATAGTAACATAATCTCTGATGCTTTAGAAAATGTTATAGCATTGTTCATGTCACTGATTGGACCTAAGAACAAAAATCTTTGCTATTAATACTTTATATGCTATATTAAGGATTTGAGTAACAATAGTTTCCATTCAAAAATGTATTCCAATAACCATCTTTAAGAACATAAGATGGAACTCTGATTCAATAAAGACTTTTCAATTTGTATGCTGAATGTTGAAAAAAACTAAACTAAAAGGGTATCTGGAAGTATTTTTTTTTTTTTGCAAAGGTAAGAGTTATAACAAAAACAATATGATTATGATATTTTTCTGAGCTATGGGTGTTGGCTTATAGAAAATAAACTATAAAATCTGCAAGACCAAACAAACAAAAACCTTTGCATATCATTTATAAGCTATCACATATTTTTAAAGAACTTTTACACCTTGTAGCAGGTGTGTATGATATTTCTTTTACATATGCTTAAATTTGATATTTTCCTGTGAACCTGGTCAATTTTCAACAGTCCTCCACAAGAAACAAAGAACAAATGGACAAAGATTAAAGCCCTATAAAGAGGTTACTGAGGGCAAGGATTGAACTTAGGGTATCAAATACTAAAAAATAGCCTTGCACATTTAAAATTTCTTTGTATTTGAATCCCCGATATTCCATTAAAGATCTAAAGCAATGCTGATACAGTCTATTTACTCTTAACAATAAAAGCTGTACAGTCAAATTTATTTTTTTCAATGAATAATGTTTTGACCACCTTTCTTTAGTACTTCAAGGTGGCTACCTGTAACACTTTGATTAACAAGACTGTAGAGAAGACTTAGTGGAATATATTTTACATCATCGGCTTCTCGGTGACAAATGCTGTGGCATGACAGCATGGCTGACATTCTGTACACACAAACAGGAACACAGCCCTACGCTCTACATTGTTCCTTAAAGCAGTACTTTTCTTTTTCAATTTGAAAGTGCTTTTTAGCTCCACAGCAACCACTAAAGTGATAAAAGGACAAAGAAAACCTTTAATGTGTATTAATTTGATAAAACAAAGTCAATATCGCTTCGATAAACAAACCATTTTGAGATACTCTACTTGAAAGGCAAAATTTTTTAAATATGGCATTTCCTCCCATATAAAACTTAAGCATAAAGAAACATTTTAATGGTGAATGTGATTTAAACCAGGCAATTCAGTTTGGAGGCTTGGTACTCTCTGTGTAGTTCCACTGATGTGTGGAATTTTAAGAAGATGATTTATAACAATTCTTTATCAGAACAGAGGGGGATTTTACATTTTCTATGAGCTGTTGATAATTGATGCATGCAGTAAAATACCATATGTTGTTCTAAATTCTCCATCTTCTTGTTTAGTCCAATCAAGAGCTATATAGTTCCTTTCAATGGCTTTGTTTGTATGAATATCAGAAATACTTTAAAAGTAAAGAAGTTACTGATCAAAGTTCATAACTGTAATATATAACAGCTGGCCATACCTTGCAACCCTCCCATGCCAAAGAGATTTAGACCTATATCTTTCACAGGCAGGTCTCCTGCAGTCTCATCAGTTGGGCCAGACATTGCCTATCTGTGGAGAAGAGACAATTCAAATAAAATCTTTCCAAGTTGCAACATTAACTATGCAATGGAATGAACCAAATAAAATGAATAAGGCACTAGAACTTTAATGGACATCTTATTGACCACATGTGCTGCTTGAAGAAGATGAAAGCTTCTATTTTAAAAGTAATACTACATTCAATCATGGAGCCAGTGTTCCTTTCAACAGTATATTTCCTATAGTTTGCTGAGGAAATGAGGTAAGATTATCATTCTTCCTTCTCTCTTCTTCTTCTTCCTCTGTTTGGAAAAAAAAAAAAAACAAACACCTTCCCCAAATTTAAGAAAGACCTCCTTTCCATCCTCCATCCCTTTCTCTACTCCCCAAAAGAAAGCAGGTATCAAAATACTTCAGTCAGGAACTTGATTCAAATGGTTGTTCTATTACTTACTGGCTGGTCAAGTCACTAATCATGTGGAGAAAGCAATTTAATCTTAAAAGTGGAGAAAACAACACTTGTTCTCACAGAGTTATTTTAAAGGTACATGAGATAGTAAATTAAAGGCATTTAACACATTTGCCTGGGATGTTAATGTCACTTGAATACTAATCTTCAGCTTGATGCACAAGAGAGTTGGTAGTTTCCTGCGAAAGAGGTTTCATAAATTCACCAGCTGGATTTGTTTTTGTTGTGTCTTTTGTTGCCATGAAGCCTAGGTCCCAGGGCTTCCTACCTCCATGTACATGCTGTCCAGCTAATTCTGGCATTTTTACAGTTTCTGTTCTTTACAGAGATGCACCATAGTAACTTAGTTTCATATGTGGATGTGGGTGGTTCATGCAATGTTTAGTAATGCAAAGAACCAGTGAAGATGGCCTAAGGCAGAGGTTCCTAATCTCTAGCACACTGGTCCTAGAATACAGTCTGAGAGAATAAACCGATTTGTCTCATTCACCTCTGTATTCGCAAACACTGGGACAGAGCTGGGACAGAGCTAGGCACATAGCTGGCATTCATTAAATAGTTGGCAAGTGAATGAATGGAGTCCTTGGGGCTTCAGGGTCTGGAGCCAGAGGTGGTTTCCAAAATCTTGTACACATTATGTGTATACACATTATCTTTTAGAGACAGGGTTAATAGCTTTTATTATAACTCATCAACGTTTCAGACCACTGAGTTTTTACTGTGACGTAAACAACTAACAGACATATGCCTGGGATATCATCTACTTCTTTTGGAAACACTCCTACAGGAGAGGACAATTTAGGAACCAAATTATCAAGAAGTTTAAACACAGGACAACTGTGAAAATGATAACTTTTCCACAGTAGAATTATGGTGGCTTTTATAACAACAACAATAATGAAGGTGATGGTGTTAACATTAATTGAATGCTTAGTAAGATGTGCCAGGCACTCTTGAGGTTGTTACTAAAGTGTGTCCTACTTTACAAATGAAGAAACCAAGACGATAGCTTAGGGAACTTGCCCAAGGTCACACATCTATGAAGTATCTGTTTGGCACTATTTTTGATGGTCAAAACTGGGAAGCAGGCAGGTGGTGTTACTGGCATCTAGAGGTCAGAGATGATGCTAAATATCAGAGGTCTCCAATCTTTTTTGGCACCAGGGATCAGTTTCATGGAAAACAATTTTTCCACAGACCAGGGTGGGAAGGATAGTTTCAGGATGATTCAAATGTGTTACATTTACTCTTTATATTTCTATTATTATTGGATCAGATCCACCTCAGATCATCAGGCACTGGATCCTACTATAGTGTACAGGAACCACAAAAAAGAATTATCTGGTCCCAAATGTTAATAACGCCAAGGTTGAGAAATAATGCATGATGCTGCAATGCCTCCCCAACAGTTTCATACAATAATTCCTGGTTCACTATGTGCCACTCACTGTTCTCTGCTGCTGCTGCTGCTAAGTCGCTTCAGTCGTGTCTGACTCTGTGCGACCCCAGAGACGGCAACCCGCCAGGCTCCCCCGGCCCTGGGATTCTCCAGGCAAGAACACTGGAGTGGGTTGCCATTTCCTTCTCCAATTATGAAAGTGAAAAGGGAAAGTGAAGTTGCTGAGTCGTGTCGGACTCTTTGCGACCCCATGGACTGCAGCCTACCAGGCTCCTCCGTCCATGGGATTTTCTAGGCAAGAATACTGGAGTGGGGTGCCATTGCCTTCTCCGCACTGTTCTCTAGATTCCTCAAATCCATGGTACCCTTACCTTGCTCAAGGTCTTTGCACTAGCTGGCTCCTCATTCTTTGGGGCTCAGCTCAATCATTTTTTTCCAAGAAGCCTTCCCTTAGCATCCAATGCTACCATACTCTTCCTCTCAACTTCAGCACTGTTTATTTCTTTTATAGCCATTATCCCCATTTGAGACTATCATGTGTGCAAAGCAAGTCGCTTCAGTCATGTCCAACTCTGTGCAACCCTATGGACTGCAGCCTGCCAGGCTCCTCTGTCCATGGGATTCTCCAGGCAAGAATACTGGAGTGGGTTGCTGTGCCCTCCTCCAGGGGATCTTCTGGGCCCAGGGATCGAACCTGCATCTCTTATACCTACTTGCATTGGCAGGTGGGTTCTTTACCACTAGCGCCACCTGGGAAGCCCGAGATGATCATATTTACTGCTATTTACTATCTTCATTGGTCTTCCCTGGTGGCTCAGACTGTAGAGTCTGCTTGCAATGCGGGAGACCCGGGTTTGATCCCTGGGTCGGGAAGATCCCCTGGAGAAAGAAATAGCAACCCACTCCGGTTTTCTTGCCTGGAAAATTCCATGGATGGAGGAGCCAGGCGGGCTACAGTCCATGGGGTCGCAAAGAGTCGGACACGACAGAGCGACTAGCACTTGCACGTACTTGCACTATCTTCATTACTACTTCTTCTACACTAATAAAGTAGAAGCATCCTGAGACCCGCATCGGTCCTGTTCCTAGCTGGTAGAGAATAGTGCCTCAGGGCACAGGGTGGACGCCAGTATTCATGTTTATGGAATGAATAAATGAATACTTGGTACTGAGGCTAAAGAGGAAACAAAGTCTCTACCGTCACGGAGTTCATAGTCTATGGGGTACTCACGATAAACAAATAATTGTAAATAATTAAGCAAATAAGTTACTTGGGAGGCTTAGGAGTTTCTCAATCAACTCCTTGTTGTTGTTGTTCAGTCGCCAAGTCGTGTCGGACTCTTCGCGATCCCATGGACTGCAGCTCTCCATGCTACTCTGTCCTCCACTATTTCCCCGGGTTTGCTCAAATTCGTATCTACTGAGGCAATGAGCGAACTACTTGCAGGTGACCTTTTGCCTGAAGAAGGACCTGGATAAGCACTGTACTTAGCCTCACCCCTCAACAACTAAGGTTCAGGGCTGGGATAGAAAATTTCAAACAGATGCTGGGAGTCGGGATAATGGGCGGGCTGTGATTCAGGCCTGAGTAGGTGAGGTGTCTCGTGCTGGGCTGCTCTTCACGTGAGCAGAACGCCAAGGCCTTCTCCAGGAGGTAGAGCAGACCCCACGACCCCGGCCCGTGCTAGAGGTAGAGGGTCGGCTACCTGCACCCCTCTACTCCCCGTGTGTACTCACCGCCACTCTCCCAGCCGCTAGCTACCGTTGCTATAGCGCCGACGGCTTGTGAGGCAGCCGGCCGAGAGGAGCACGGGAAAAACATGGCAGGCACCGTTGCCTTCTGGGAATTGTAGTTCTTTTCGGGCCCTCGCCAGCCCGCTTGCTGAGCAGCCGACTACGCTTGCCCAGCTGTCGGACCTGGGAAATTCTCTAGCTTCCAACCCCGAGGCACATTCCGGCCTTACCGCGGTGCACCCTGGGAGTGGTAGTTCTCTCCTTTCCGAGGGAGAATGGCGCCAGGCGGGAGCAGGACGCCAAGAGAACTACATGGAGGAGGCGGGGTCCAGGGCAAGGAATCTACGCGGTTAGTAGTGGCGAAGGCGGCTATAACGGCAGCATGAAGCGGACCCCGACGGCCGAGGAACGAGAGCGCGAAGCTAAGGTATTTCGGGCTCACCCGAGTCTGGGATCTTTCGTGCACTTGTAGCTGGGGTCTGGGAACCGGAAGGGCTTGGTTGGATGGCAAGCGGACCCATGGTCTTAAGCGAAGGGGTTACAGGGCCTTGTCAGCAAGGGAGCCAGAGACTTTGGGGGCTTTGAATACGTGCTGCTCGGGATGCAGGCCTAGTCCTAGTGGATCGACTCACACGAGAATTAAGACACCCATTTCCTTGTCCTGCTTCTGCACTTCATTACTTGGTTAAGTTTGTAGCTACCCTTGTGCCTCAGTTTACCGGACTCTTAGACGCTTGTGATCATATCAGTTGTGCTTTCCTCTTCGGTAATGATTTCTGTGGATTGAGATCGGGTGAGGTGAGAAAATCTGTGCGATCAGATGTATGTATTTGAAACAGTTGTCTGTGTTCTGTGTCTTCCGCACAGCGAATGTGGAGTTTTAACTACAATACCGTTTTCTACTTTGGGGGATTCACGGTGTAGCAGTTGTTGTTCCAAGGGATGACAATGATAATTGTTACGGAATTTTCTTTTTTTAGCATTTATTACGCATCAGACTCTGCGGTTCCATAATATTTATATTATTTCATATTCTTATCACAGCAGATCGCAAGATAGCTATTATACAGATGGAATATCAAGAGTCCTGTTTTACAAACGAAGACTTGAGGCTCAGAAGAATTGAGTGTTTCTCTCATTCCCCAAATCAAGTCCTATCAATTTGTCTAGAAATATTGGTAATCTCTTCACTTTTTTCCATCTTCACCACCTTGGACCGGGCTACCATTACCTCCTCAATGGACTGTTCCAGTGATCTCCTTATTGGTCTATATTCACTTCTGCATCCAATCACTCCTTGGTCCCCTTTTGTACCCCCTTCCACAAAAGACACTTCTTCACACTGTAGTGTGTGAGCTTTTCAAAATGCAAATGCAATCATGGCCCTTTCCTTCTTACCTCCTCTGTCAACCAACTGTTTAAAAATCTTTCATGGGATTCCTTGGTGGTCCAGTGGGGCTCCTGAAATGACTTGAGTTTGATCCCCAGTGGGGAAACTAAGATCCTGCAAGCTGGGTGGTGTGCCCCAAAAAAAACCCCAAAAAAACAAAAACCTTTCATGGCTTTCTGTTGCTCTTATGATAAAAAGGAAACTTCACATGACCTACAGTGTTTTGCACAGTGTAAACTCTACTTGCATCATCCACAGCCTCAGTGGATGTGACCCCTCTCTGCTCCCTGCCCATCAACCACATTGGCCTTCTTAGAAGTCCCTATTTCCCCTGCTTTATATGGTTACAGGTTTTTTTTTTGGTTGTTGTTGTTGTTCAGTCACTAAATCATGCCTGACTCTGTGATCCTGTGGACTGTAGCACTCCAGACTTCCCTGTCCTTCACCATCTCCCGGAGTTTGCTCAAATTCATGTCCATTGAATCAATGATGCTATCCAGCCATCTTGTCCTCTGTCTTCCGTCCCTTCTCCTCCTGCCTTCAGCCTTTCCCACCATCAGGGTCTTTTCCAGTGAGTTGGCTGTTTGCATCAGGTGTCCAAAGTATTGGAGGTTAAGGTTCAGTATTAGTCCTTCCCATGAATATTCAGGGCCTTTATACATGCTGTTTGTTGGTCACTCTGTATTAGGCAATTATTGGAAGTCAGAGCCATTGGTAAGTGAACCAGATGCTGTTTATGCTGTCAGAATTTGGAGTCCTCAAGTGAACTCACTTTACTTTGTCTTAGGGCAGTACCTCTATGGATTGAAGATATAAAATATACTGTATTATAACCTGAGTTAGGACTTCCCTGGTGGCTCAGAGGGTAAAGCATCTGCCTACAATGCGGGAGACCCAGGTTGAGTCCCTGGGTTGGGAAGATCCTCTGGAGAAGGAAATGGCAACCCTCTCCAGAACTCTTGCCTGGAAAATCCCACAGACAGAGGAGCGTGATAGGCTACAGTCCATGGGGTCGCAAAGAGCTGGACATGACTGAGTGACTTCCATATATATATATATATACACTATAACCTGAGTTAGGGCTTTGCTGGTGGCTCAGTGGTAAAGAATCTGCCTGCAATGCAGGAGATGTGGGTTTGATTCCTGGGTTGGGACAATCCCTTGGAGAAGGAAAGGGCAACCCACTCCAGTGTTCTTGCCTGGGAAGTCCCATGGACATAGGAGCCTGGTGGGTTGCAGTCCATGGGGTCACAAAGAGTCAGACAGGACTGGGTGACTAAACCACCACCACCACTGTGACCTGAGTTATAGCAGTTTCTTTAGAGTCCTGAAGTTTTCATGCTTGAACCTGTATGTGATAAGGCAGTATATAAAGATGAGTTGTTGTTCAGTCGCTAAGTTGTGTTTGACTCCTTGTGACCCCATGGACTGTAGCCTGCCAGGCTCCTCTGTCCATGAAATTTCCCAGGTAAGAATACTGGAATGGGCTGTCATTTCCTTCTCCAGGGGATCTTCCCGACCCAAGGATGGAACCAGCGTCTCCTGCATTGGCTGGCAGATTCTTTACCACTGAGCCACCAGGGAAGCCTGTAAAGATAAGTGCAAAGGAGAAAGATCCTTCTGCATTCATCTACAATAGTTCAAAGAAACAAATGTCAAACAATGGTATTGGGCATGATGTCTTTCTTACCTTTTGGGTTTACACTGAAAGTACTCATTTCTTTTGTAAAGACTTATTTAGCACCTATTATTTGCCTGACAGGCTTCCTGGGTAGCTCAGCTGGTAAGGAATCCCCTTGGAATGCAGGAGACCCTGGTTGGATTCTTGGGTTGGGAAGTTTCCCTGGAGAAGGGATAGTCTACCTCCCCCAGTATTCTTGGGCTTCCCTGGTGACTAAAGAATCCACCTGCAATGCAGGAGACCTGGGTTTGATCCCTGGGTTGGGAAGATCCCCTGGAGGAGGGCACGGCAACCCATTCCCGTATTCTTGCCTGGAGAATCCTCATGGACAAAGGAACCTGGCGGCTATAGTCCATAGTGTCCCAAAGAGTTGGACATGAGTGAGTGACTAAGCACAGCACAACACATTTGCCAGACCCTGGGATTCTGATTTTGGCTAAGATAGAATCCTTGTTCAAAGGAGCTTTTACTCTTTTAAAACTCTAACAGTTGCCTCTAAGATAGCTTAGTGTTGTTGACATCTGATGGATGTTGAAACCAAGGCTTGTAGAAGTTCAAACTTGCCCAAGGTCACCTGGTTGCTCTGTGAAACTAGGGCCCAGAGCAAGGTCTTCTCATTCCAAAGCTTTTTTCCATTTTCTGCTCGTAAAACATGTTGAAATGATAGAGCAAGTTGTCTGCCTGTTTACTTTAAAAAATTTCTTTGATCTTTATTTAGAAGTTATTTGAGAAATATTACTGGTTAGAGCAAAGTATAGGAAAGCAAGTTTTAAATCTTAAATAGAAAATGTTCATTTAATCATAAATTATTTTCTCTTTTTCTAATCCACTTTATTGAGGTGTACTTTCCATACCATTAATAGCACCCATTTATAGTGCACAATTTGGTGAGTTTTGACAGATGTTTACACCTGTGAAACCACCACCACAGTTGATACAGAGAACATTTCGATCCCTTCCAATAATTTCCTCTTGCTGATTTGCAGTCAATCTCTTCCCCCACCTTGGCTTCCAAGCAACCACTAGTAAGTTTTCTATCACTGTAGATGAAGTCTGTGTTTTCTAGAATTTCATATAGATGGACATATACTCTGTGTATTATTGAGTCCGTCTGCTTTTAATCAGCATGGTTTTTGAGATTTATTCATGTCGTTGCCTGTATCTCTAGTCTACAGTCACTAAGTCGTGTCCAACTCTTTGTGACCCTGCAGTCCATGGGACTCTGTCCATGGGATTCTCCAGGCAAGAATGCTGGAGTGAGTTGCCATTTCCTTCTCTAGAGGATCTTCCTGACCCAGGGATTGAACCTGTGTCTCTTGCTTGGCAGGCGGGTTCTTTACCCCCGAGCCACCAGGGAAGGCCTGGATCAATAGCTTGTTCCATTTTATTGCTGACTGGGTACAGTGTGGCTCTGGCGCATTTGTTTATTCATTTGTGTGTTGCTGAACATTTGGATTGTTTCTGAGACTATTATGAAGGAAGTGGCTCCGGCCATTCATGTGTAAGTCTGCGTTTTCATTTCTTTTGGATGAACACCAGGAGTCCACTTGGTGAGCCCTATGGTAGTTCTGTGTTTAATCTTATAAAAAACAGTTCAACAATTTTCCAAAGTGATTCTCCTGTTTGTATTAGTTTCTCAGGACTGCTGGCACAAGTTACCACAATGTCCGTTTTTTTAAAAAAATGGTTCCTTTTTTTTTTTTACATGGACCACTTTTAAAGTCTTTATTGTATTTGCTACAATACTGCTTCTATTTTATGTTTCTTGGTTTTTTTCTTTTTTTGCCACAGGGCATAGGGGATTTTAGCTCCCCAACCAGGGATCGAACCCACACCTTCTACATTGGAAGGCAAAGTCTTAACCACTAGAACTTCAGGGAAATTCCAGCCTTGCTGTCTTAACACAACAAAAATGTATTCTCTCCTTGTTCTAGAGATATGTCTGAAATCAAGGGGTCCATAGTACCCCTGATGGCTCTGCTCTAGGGGAGAAGCCCTCCTTGAGTCTTCCAGCTTCTGGTGACTCTGGGCATTCCTTGGCTTGGGCTGTGTAACTCCAGTCTCTGCCCGAGTCTTCCCCGTGACTGCCTTCTTTGTGTTTTTCTGTCTCATTTCTCTGCGTCTTTTCTCTTGTAAGGACACCAGTCATTGCAGTGAGGGCCTCCCCTAAATCCAGGATGATCTTAATTTCATGATCCTCAAGGTCCTTAACTTAATTCCATATGCAAAGACCCTTTTTCCAAATAAGATCACATTTAAAGGCACCAGTGGTTAAGACTTGGACATATCTTTTTGGGCGTGCTATTCAAACCTGCTGCACCATTTGACATTTCCATCAGCTGCGTATGAGAGCTGTGGTTACTCCCTGTCTTCACCAATACTTAGTATTGTCTCTTGTTTAAATTTTAGGCCTTCTAGTGGGTGTGTGGTGGTATCTCATTGTGGTTTTAATTTGCATTTTAGTGATGACTAAAGAGAATTAATATCTCTTTGAAAAGCTTTTTCCATCTTGTAACATGTATGAGTACTTTGTTCCTCTTTGTTACTGAATAATGTAGTACTCCAGTGTCTTAAAGTATTACACTTGGTTTAATCCCTTCCCCTGTTGGTGGATATTTTGGTTGTTTCCACTATTTGGCTATTACAAATAATGCTGCTATGAACATCTGTGTTCTACTTTTTATATATACCTATGTTTTCATTTCTCTTAGATAGAGATCTAGGAGTGGAATTGCTAGGCATACGGTAAATCTGTGTTTAACATTTTAAGAAACTGGCTGTACTGTTTGTTATGGTCTGAATGCTTATGTTCCTCCCAGAGTCTCTTATTGAAATTCTAATCCCCAAGGTGATGGTATTAGGAGGTAGGGCCTTTCAGAGATGATTAGGTGGTTAGGAATGGAATTAGTGTCCCCTTCTACAAGAGGCCTGAGAGAGCTCCCTTGCCCCGTCTGCCATGTGAGGATACATGGTTAAGTTGGGTGTCTGAAACTGGAAGAGGGCCTTTACCAGAACCAGACCATGCTGGCTCCCAGATTTTGGACTTCCAGCCTTCAGACCTTGAACAATAAATTTCTGCTGTAGATAAGCCACCCAGTCTATGGTATTTTGTTACAGCAGCCTAAATGGACTAAGACATGGTGCTTTCTAATGTGGATACATCATTTAATATTTCCTGTTTGAGGGTTACAGTTCTTAACATCCTCGTCAACACTCGTCACTGTCTTTATGAAAGCGGGTGTGAAGTGGTATCTCAGAGCACTCTTACATTTCCTTTTTCTGATGTCCAGTGATGTGAAACTGCTCCTTGCGTAGGTTGACCAGGTACAAATCTTCTTTGGTGAAGTGGCTGTTCAGATCTTTTGCTCTTTGTTTTTTTTTTGGTTGGTTTGTGTTCTTACTATTAAGTGTTACGAGTTATTTGTATTTTCTAGATATCAGTCCTTTGTTAGAGATATGTATTGTGAGTACTGTCTCTCTTCTTTAGTTTACGTAATGGTCTTTTGAAGAGCAAAATTGTTTAATTTTGATAAAGATCCAATTTATCGATATTTCTTTTTATGATTCTTGCTTTTTGTGTCATATCTATGAAGTCTTTGCCTATCTTAAGGTCACAAAGATTTCTTGTTTGCTTCTTTAACTTTTTACCCCCATCATGGGTAATTGCTTTTGGTTTTCCTTTTCTCTCTGAAATAGATTACGTTTTCTTCTTGTGATTGCTTATGTCATAGACTTTTGTATAGTTCACATGTCTGGAGGGTGAATAAAAAGGTTGGAGTAAAATAGCTTTTTATGATGGCATCTGTTTAATTTGTGTTAACAGCAGAAGAGGGTGCCAAAGTATATTCATGAATATTTAAAATCAGTTGTTAAAATAAGGCATGCAGCAGGGTAGTTCAGCTTAGTATTTGAAAAGCTGAGTTAGAATCGTGCTCAGTCGCTCAGTTGTGTCCCACTCTTTGCGATGTCATGGACTGTAGCCCGCTTCTGTGTTCATGGGATTTTTCAGGCAAGAAAACTAGAATAGGTTGCCCTTTCATGATTAGGTTTGGCCACAGTGCCAGGGACCCAGTAAGTATGGCTTTGATTGAGGGTTGCCCCAAGAACCTTTTGCTGATATAAGGCTGCCCCCGTATTTTTGTGTTGTTGCTGTTTTTTTTTTTCCCCAGATGATATAATTTATTATTTTGAAATGATTTAAAATTTATAGAAGAGCTTCAGGAGTAGAACAAAGAGCCCTCACAGCCTTATCGTCCAGATTTGCTCACATCTTGTTACATTTGCTTTACAGCTCTCTGTCTCTCCCTATATATAAATACATGAACTATTACTTTTTTTATGAACAATTACAGAGTAAATTGGTGACATCAATCCTCTTTACCCCTGAATACTTCAGCATGTATTTCCTAAGATGCTTTCTCGTATATAAACATAGCTGATTGTCAATTTCAGAAAAGTTAACTGACAAAATACTCTTATTTAGCCCAAAGTCCATATTTAAATTTTGCTAATTGTCCTAATAGTATCTTTTATAGCATTTTTGTTTACCTGGTCCAGGCTTTAATCCAGGGTTATATGTTACCTTTAATTGTTATGTCTCTGAGGAAAAACAACAGAATGGGAAAGACTAGAGATCTCTTCAAGAAAATTAGAGATACCAAGCGAACGTTTCATGCAAAGATGGGCTCGATAAAGGACAGAAATGGTATGGACCTAACAGAAGCAGTAGACATTAAGAAAAGGTGGCAAGAATACACAGAAGAACTGTACAAAAAAGATCTTCACGACCAAGATAATCATGATGGTGTGATCATTCACCTAGAGCCAGACGTCCTGGAATGTGAAGTCAAGTGGGCCTTAGAAAGCATCACTACGAACAAAGCTAGTGGAGGTGATGGAATTCCCATTGAGCTATTTCAAATCCTGGAAGATGATGCTGTGAAAGTGCTGCACTCAATATGTCAGCAAATTTGGAAAACTCAGCAGTGGCCACAGGACTGGAAAAGGTCAGTTTTCATTCCAATCCCAAAGAAAGGCAATGCCAAAGAATGCTCAAACTATCGCACAATTGCACTCATCTCACACGCTAGTAAAGTAATGCTCAAAATTCTCCAAGGCTTCAGCAATACGTGAACCATGAACTTCCAGATGTTCAAGCTGGTTTTAGAAAAGGCAGAGGGACCATAGATCAAATTGCCAACATCTGCTGGATCATGGAAAAAGCAATAGAGTTCCAGAAAAACATCGATTTCTGCTTTATTGACTATGCCAAAGCCTTTGACTGTGTGGATCACAATAAACTGTGGAAAATTCTTCAAGAGGTGGGAATACCAGACTACCTAACCTGCCTCTTGAGAAACCTATATGCAGGTCAGGAAGCAACAGTTAGAACTGGACATGGAACAACAGACTGGTTCCAAATAGGAAAGGAGTACGTCAAGGCTGTATATTGTCACCCTGCTTATTTAACTTCTATGCAGAGTACATCATGAGAAACGCTGGGCTGGAAGAAGCACAAGCTGGAATCAAGATTGCTGGGAGGAATATCAATCACCTCAGATATGCAGATGACACCACCCTTATGGCAGAAATTGAAGAGGAACTAAAAAGCCTCTTGATGAAAGTGAAAGTGGAGAGTGAAAAAGTTGGCTTAGAGCTCAACATTCAGAAAACGAAGATCATGGCATCTGATCCCATCACTTCATGGGAAATAGATGGGGAAACAGTGTCAGACTTTATTTTTTTGGGCTCCACAATCACTGCAGATGGTGACTGCAGCCATGAAATTAAAAGACGCTTACTCCTTGGAAGGAAAGTTATGACCAACCTAGATAGCATATTGAAAAGCAGAGACATTACTTTGCTAACAAAGGTCCGTCTAGTCAAGGTTATTGTTTTTGCAGTGATCATGTATGGATGTGAGAGTTGGACTGTGAAGAAAGCTGAGCACGGAAGAACTGTGGTGTTGGAGAAGACTCTTGAGAGTCCCTTGGACTGCAAGGAGATCCAACCAGTCCATTCTGAAGGAGATCAGCCCTGGGATTTCTTTGGAAGGAATGATGCTAAAGCTGAAGCTCCAGTACTTTGGCCACCTCATGCGAAGAGTTGACTCATTGGAAAAGACTCTGATGCTGGGAGGGATTGGGGGCAGGAGGAGAAGGGGACGACAGAGGATGAGATGGCTGGATGGCATCACTGACTCGATGGACATGAGTCTGAAAGAACTCTGGGAGTTGGTGATGGACAGGGAGGCCTGGCGTGCTGCGATTCATGGGGTCGCAAAGAGTCGGACATGACTGAGCGACTGAACTGAACTGAATCTGGTCTCCTTTAATTTCCTTTAAATTGCTTCCTCACCCTTTCTTTGTCTTTTAAGATATTGACGTTTATAATGAGTAAGGCTGTGACCTTTGTGATGAGTACAGGCTATTTGTTTTGTAGAATGTCTCTGTGTTCTTATGTATCTGATATTTCCTTATGATTAGATTCAGTTGTTTAGTAGCTCAGTAGTGTCCGACTCTGTGACCCCATGGACTGCAGCGTGCCAGGGAACCCTGGTATGCTGGCTTAGATTGAGAATATGCATTTTTGGGGCTTGTATATTTTTGAGGAAAGATAGGGGCCATTGGAGATCACAATCCTGCCTATAAAATTGTTCTTTTTGACTCGAGTGAACTGTGTTTGAAAGTTTCTGAATTATTTTCCATCCAAGAGATTTCACATGAAAGTCTGGATGGCAGGCTTTCTTGAAAAACTAGACTGTCTGGCCACATTGGGCTTGCATTTCACTAACTAGAGCTGAATAGTGGCTGCCCCTTTAGATGAGAATATACTTTCTCTTTTGCCACACCCCACCTTTGCCCATTTAGTCACAGTACAGGCTTCCCTGGTGGTTCAGACGGTAAAGAATCCACCTGCAGTGTGGGAAGACTGGGTTCAATCCCTGGATCGGGAAGATCCCCTGGAGAAGGGAATGGCAACCTACTCCAGTGTTCTTGTCTGGAGAATCCAATGGACAGAGGAGCCTGGTGGGCTACAGTTCATGGGTTCTCAAAGAATCAGACACGACTGAGTGACTCACACTTGCACTTTTCTTTCACAGTGGTTTAGAGTGTGAGACTTTAGAGTGTGAGATTTCTGGGAAATCCCAGAATTGAATCCTGCTCAATCACTTGCTTTAAGTAACTTAACTTCTCTGTACCTCTGTCTCCTCATCTGTAATACTGTGGTGAGTGCTCAGTGGCTCAGTCGTGTCCAGCTCTTCGCGATCCCATGGGACTGTAGCCTGCCAGGCTCTTCTGTCCATTGAAATTTTCCAGTCAAGAATACTGGAGTGGGTTGCCATTTCCCTGTCCAGGTGATCTTCCTGACCCAGGGGTCGAGCCCACGTCTCTTGCGTCTCCTGCGTTGTCAGGCGCATCCTTTACCACTGCACTATTGATGATTGTCCTGAGGATGAACTAAGATACAGGTGAAGCACCTGAGCATTGTGTTGCTCTTATTACTGTCCTCTCATCGTCATCATCATCACCACCTGCCTGATCCCAGTAGCTGTTTTAGCTTATGTTGAGAACATTCATTCTGTGAACTTACACTGAGTGTCTAATTGAGCTCTGGTGGCCTCGGCCTGCAGCAGCCTGAAGTGGGGCTCTGGTTCCTGACCAGAGATTGGGGTTGGGTCGCAGTGGTGACAGCAGCAAGTCCTAGCCACCCGACGCATGCTCAGTGGCATGGGCCTGGCCCTTTGGCTTTGCAGAAGAGAATTCACAAAGACGGTAAGTAGTGAAACAAGTGAAGTGTTTGTTAGAAGGAAGAAGAGTACACAACCTGTGGATAGACAAATAGGCAGGCCGAGAGAGAGAGAGTCACACCCTCATGGTAGTTTGAATCACTTGTATGGGACTTTTCTTCCCGGTTTCCTTTGACCAGTCATCTTGCTTTGCCTGGTTCTGAGTCTGTATTTGGTATTTACCTCCTGTGTGTGCCCGCACATCTCTTAGGCAAGATGGATTCTACCGAAGAGGCCTATGGGTAGTTAGCACCCCTTAGCATCACTCCCCTTTTGACCTCCAAGTGCCTTTCTTTGCATGTGTAGTCAGGGAGGCCTCCTCACTTCGGGAATGGGAAATATGTGGTCTCTTATCTTCTCTCTGGGCAGGGCCCAGCCTGTTCTTTTGACTGTCCTGCAATTTTTGTCTTTAAGCGTCTACTCTGTGTGCCGGAGGTGGGGAGTGGGGACATTTATCTACCTCCTACTTCTTAATCAGGCAGATTTTCTCAATTAGGGGTTCCACTATCCTTCCCATTCATCCCAAATGGTGCTAGTTATATGCTGCCCTTGGAAGAATTGAGAATATTAACTATTATCTGGGTTCCTTGGTTCAATTGAGGGGCCTGGTTAAGTGCCAAGCAAGGTCTGGCAGGTTTGGTCCTGCAGGACTGGCTTCTTTTCTAAGGGAAATACGTAATTAAGCAAGTACCAGCAGTAGAGTGGTGTGTTTCACCATGGGAATGGCACGTGGTAGCAGGGAGCATCTACTGTGGTAGGGGGATCATGGAATCTCTTCCCCAGGAAGATCTGTTTAACCGGGTCTAGGGACACGAGAGAGGAACATGGTGGGCGACAGTCCATGGGGTCACAAAGAAGTGGACGTGACTGAGCATGCATGCAGCGGTCGTGGAATTCCTTCCTAAGGCTTCTTTAAGAGTATATCTGAATACCAGGCCCAGGACTCCGTTAGAGGTTGCTTAGAAATACGATAACTGTTCTTATGTGGGTGTTGAACTCCAAGTGAGCTTCCAAGGTTCTTAATGCTGGCTTGGGTGAGATCATCATTTTTTAAGTTATTGAGCATAGAAACAGTTTACCTTTATTACTGAGAGGGTTATATACTAAATAGGCACATAATAATTTTGTTTAAGAAATGTACATTTTAACTTTACAGTGGAGAAACCTGGCAGTCACTCCCCCAGCCTGGTAATCAAGACCAGCGTCATCAGTGGCGACAAGTCATGGTGATGACATGAACCCTGGATCTGTTTAATTCATAATAAAGTGATTCAAGTGGTGAAAAAAAAAATGTACATTTCTATCAGTGAAGGAATGTATCCAGAATAGATAAGCCTGCTGTTTTTCAAATAAAAATCATTAAAAAGTCTTCCATTTTTGGTGATAATTGTCTTAATATCATCTAAGATAAGCCTTAGGTTACAAGACCTGATGAGCTGTTAATATATAATAACTCAATTTAAAAAGTTTGTTATTTATGTATGAAGTGTTCTTCTCTCAGTCATGTCTGACTTTTTGCGAGCCCATGGACTGTAACCCACCAGCCTCCTCTGTCCATGGGATTTTCCAGGTGAGAATACTGGAGTGGGTTGCCATTCTCTTCCCCAGGGGCTCTTCCTAACCCAGGGATTGAACCTGGGTCTCCTGCATTGCAGGCAGATTCTTTACCGTCTGAGTCACAAGGGAAGCCCACTTTTTTTTTCTTCTACCTTAGTTTATTTTATTTTTTGCAGTTTGGTCCTTTAGTGAAGTTGTGAGAAGGTTCTTCTGGTCCCTACCTTCATCATGGGCCATCCTGGACTGTTTTACCAGTTTATCTGATGGTAGTTTAGGAAACTAAATGTAGAACATTTTTGGTGGTGGACCAATGACCAGGGGACTTAAAAAAATTAAAACTTCACCTGACAGATTCTACTGTTTTTTCCCCCAAATCCAGATTATTTTTTGCTTGATCAGTCTTCCAGAGTATGGGTCAGTCTTTGTGTGTGTGCTGAGTCACTTCAGACTCTTTGCAGCCCTATGGGCTGTAGCCCGCCAGGCTCCTCTATCCATGGGATTCTCCAGGCAAGAACACTGGTATGGGTTGCCATGCCCTCCTCCATGGTATCATTCTGACCCAGCATCGGACCTGTGTCTCTTATGTCTCCTGCATTGGTAGGCAAGTTCTTTACCACTAGTGCCACCTGGGAAGCCCCTTAGGTCAGTCTTTCATCCTCATTTAATAGTTTAGATCGCCTTCTCTAGGTAGAAGAAGGGTTAGGTTTTTTTGCTCATAAGTGTCCACACCACTTTAAATACCTTCCTTGAAAATTAGCTGGTTAAACCATCGAATCACAGTGAGTTGTTACTTTTTATTATTTTCAGATTTTTTTAATTGAAGTATATTAATACAATGTTGTGGTAGTTTCAGGTATATTCAGTTCTGTTTCTTAACCTTATTTTTTCTTTTATTGAGAGATAATTCAACATACCATATAATCCACCCACTTAAAGTATGCAATTCAGTGAGTTTTGGTGTATTCACAGAGTTGTATAATCATCACCGTGGTTAAATTTAGAACATTTCATCATCCCCCAAACAAACCCTGCACAGACCCAGCTGTTTAAAAATTAACTCCATTGGTTTCCATCAGTAATATGTGTTCATGGTACTCAGGGAAAAGAGGGCCCAACCTTCACCCTTATCGGGAACGCATCCGTCCCCCAGAGGCACATCCTGTTCACCTTCTTGATCCTAATGTTGGTTTTGAAAACTAAGTTTGCCATTGGAAAAGAGGTCTCTGACACTTTAAACAACCATTAGCTTCTTTGAAGACAGCATTGATGTCTCATTCATCCTTCGATCTTTCCAGTGTACTTGGTGGAGAGTCTTGCACATAAAAGAAATTTATAAATATCTTTTGAATGAAGAGTGAATGATCAAGGCCCAGCGTCTGAGACATGTTCCATGTGACCCCCAATAATGATCATACTGGCTCCCTAGCTGCTGATTGGATTTATAGTGGCTGAGTTTAGCAATACAGGTTCTGGCGTTTGGACTGGATGCATCGAGAAAGTTTAAAGAAAGTTTGAGGGACTCCCCTGGTGGTCCAGTGGCTAGAACTCTGATACTAGGGTCAGTCCCTGGTCAGGAAACTAGATCCCCATATGCTCCAACTAAGAGTTTGCATTGTTGCAACTAAAGTTCCTGTGTGCAGCAACTAAGACCCAGTGTAGCAAATAAATGTATAATAAATATTAAAAATAAATTGGTGAATTATTTAAAAAACACAAGTTTGGCACCATGTCTTTTTAGTTTTGTTATCACCGTTCTATCCGTAGTACTTCACATGGTGCCAGACATACAGTAAGCATTCCATAAATATTTATCAAATGAACGAATGAATTCCCAAGAGCATAGCCTGTTATTGGTGGTTAGGCTTTCATTAGTGAGAGATGGAACCAGAACCTGAGAGAAATAATGGAGAATGGTTAAGAATCAACACCTGTGGATTTCAACTTGCTTTACCTGCCACGTGTGCCCGTGTGCTCAGTTGCTTCGTGTCCGACTCTTTGTGTTCCCAAGACTGTAGTCTGCCAGGCTCCTCCGTCCATGGGGTTGTCTGGGCAAGAATACTGGAGTGGGTTGCCATGCCCTCCTCCAGGGGATCTTCCCAACCCAGGGACTGAACCAGCATACCCTGCTTCTCCTGCCTTGGCAGGTGGGTTCTTTGCCACTGAGTCACCAGGGAAACCCAGATACTCTGTAGGGTTACATTTTTGTTTCTGCTACAAACATCTGACCTGATGCCATGCCCATCATATATTTACCCTATAGTTTTGTAAATGACCTGCTTGTGAAGCCATCATGCCTTCCTTTATGTTAAAGAACTGCCCTGTGTATTAAGTGTCTGGGTTGAGACCTTTATAGCTAGTAGAAGGGCTTCCCAGGTGGTGCCATGTTAAAGGATCCACCTGCCAATGCAGGAGACGCAAGAGACCTGGGTTTGATCCCTGGATCAGGAAGATCCCTTGGAGGAGGAAATGGCAACCTACTCCAGTATTCCTGCCTGGAAAATCCCATGGACAGAGGAGCCTGGTGGGTTGAGCACAGCACACACATGCAGCAGCCGGTAGAAACCATGTAGACAAACAGATTCTGTTGCATCCGGTCTGAGGGGGAGATTTGTTGCCAGTTGCATGAGTGTCTCCATAACTGTTTATCAGAGAATTCAAAGCTCTGATTTTTGCGTTAGCCCTAAGTCTGCCCTTTGGTGCCTTCATTTAGCGACCAGATCATTCAAGGCTGAGCCTCAAAGGCTAGAATTTCTTCAATAATAATATAAAATGGGCTGATGTGGCAGCCTTAACTCATTCTGTGGAATTGGGCATGATTAAAGTCTCAAGGCTGCATTAATTCAGATTTTCTCTTTCCATGTACAGCAGTCGTTTCTCTCACTGTTTTCCAGGTTGCCATTTTTTGAAAACAGAGATGGAAAATTTTGCTGATTTTTTTTTCTGTCAGCATGAACATTCAGCTTTTCTTTGCGCCTCCCTTTTCTTACCTTTTTACCCCTTGAAAATAGCATCAGGCAAACGAATGCAGACAGTATAGTTTCCGCGGACTCCAGCCTGTTGTCACGACAATCTCGTTATTTAGGTAAATAGTGTGCCATTTTTTGCCGACTCAGCAGCCAATATGCTGCGAGCAATTTTTGTGTCAGTCACGTGATTGGCTGGGCTCACTATTAATGAGACAAATAATTGGGACGTCTTCGTCGTTGTTCCCCTAAAACCTGATCCTGCTGTTGGAACCAACCAGGCAGAGGAATTGCATATGCAATCCCCGAAAGGAAAGGATGAGTAGCCAGGATGCCCAGCTTTTAAATTCATCAGACCCCTGCTGCTTAAATTGCCCCAGCTGTTAATGCTGGAACCATTACAGTAATGGACTCAGCAAATGAAGGGGAACGAAGACACGCACACTTTATTACCAGAGGGGCAATTTTCTTTTCATCTGTAATAGCAGCAGTGCCTCTGTATTGATCAGCCCATCAAGATACTAATCCTCTGTAAAATTACTTGTTATAACTGAAAATGTGTTAATCCAAGTCAGTCTGTGTCCCGACTGTCTACTTACTATTGAATACAGGCGATCAGATGGTTTATTTTTCATGATTTAAAGCCTCTGCCCTGGAAATGGCTGGCATTTCCCTCGGAACATGGAGCGCTTAATCTTAGCTCTAGCCCAGGGTTGTCTTTTTGTTTTAAACAGAACATCACCCACTTAATTAAGGAGTGAGTGTCTGTCTTGCTGTCTGAATTATGCTGGTGTTTTATGTTCTGCGGGATTTATTAAGCATCTTGTTTTACATTCCGTGTGTGGTTTGTGCTGTAAATAAAAATAGGCCCATCTTGCACACATTAGAAATTTGCAGGTAGCAAAACGTCAATAAGTAGCAGGGAGGGAAGGTTCTTTGATTTATATTTCAGGCACCAGGCTGTGCTTTGTCGATTGAACTCATAGGCAGGATGCTCCTGGTGTCTGCTCTGTGGCAGATGTGTTCTGGCATCGTTGTGTGAGAAAGTTTATGGTTATTTCTGCACCCTTGGTTAAGTAGATTGCTTTTTAGACAATGAAGCAAATCTACTCTGCCCCTTCCCCTTGTGTTTTGTGAGAAATGACTATAGCTAGATATTATTGTAAGAAGACCTGTTAAAACTGAGTTCTATCTTCCTTAATATTCAGAATTTGAAGAATTACTCTTTAAAACTTTCATTTTTTAAAAAAAATTCCGTATAGTCTCTGTGTACATCATGTATTTATTTGTACAGAGACCCAAATACCCTCTTGGCAGTATTTTTATTTATTCTAATACACTGTCATTGCTCAAAGCATTTGTGTGGCGTTATTCATCGAATTCATTCAGAAATCCTTAACTAGTACTTTCTTGTGCCAGGACAACAGGGGCTGAGGATTCAAAGATGAAAAAGGCACAGTCTTTGCCAGGGAGGAAAGGGCAAAACTCAGTCTGAAGATAGGCATGTGAACAAATAATTACAATAATGCAGTATTGTAAATGTTAAAATCCACTTGCGAATGTAGTTTCTAGGAACAGATAGGAGTTATGGGCACCATAGCAAAAGCAGCCTCATCGATTTTTCTTGCTGTGTTACCCAAAGCAGAATTAAGCAATTTAATCACACCTGAAGACTTGCATCTGAATGATTCCCAGCTGTTTGAAAGAAATCTCATCTTTCAGGAGACTTGTTTACTGCCCCCTGGGGACAGTCAAAAGAAAGATTTCCAAAAATGTACGCTCAGTGACCACATCTTTGGATATGTGTAGCTTCCCACGGAGACTACTTTGAAGGGGATAGTGTTTATTTGATTGCTTATGTTCTGGCATTATATTGTAGGTCAGTCTTGTTGCTTTAGAGTATAGTTTATCAAGAGAGACAGTAGCCTGTCCTGGTTAAGAGCATGGATTGGCCAGCCTGCCTTGTTTTTCCCCTAGCTCTCTCTAATGGCTGAGCTGTCTTGATCAAGTCATCTCATCTTCTTGAGCCTCAATCTTTATCTGTAAAATGGGGATAATCACAGTTGTGAGCGTTAAATGGTTTAATATATGTAAAGCATTTAGAATAGTGATGGCATATATAAGTATTGTGTTTATAAGTGTTAGCTGTTATTGCTGTGGATATGGAAATTATTTTCCACATGTAGTTCATGAAAGGCAACTCTGTAAATGTGTGTTCACAATATGTGTGACATATAAGGTGGTGAAGCATTTTTTAATTTAAAGTACTGGTTTTTCCTGATTATGTAATTTGTTATTTTAGAAGAATTTTAATATATAGAAAAATACCAAACAAGGAAAAAATATCTCATAATCCTTAAGAGGATTCACTGTGTTACATATTTGTTAGAATATTATTATTATGCCTGTTATATGTACTATATATGTAATATGGTCCTATTATTATCTAAAATAAGTTTATGATACATATTTATACAAGAGATATTTTAAACAAAAATTGGAATCATAATGTGCATATTATGGACTCTGGTTTTGGACTCTGGTCTTTTTTACTTACCTGCATCCAGTATATTGTGAATATTTTTCCATAATGTTACAAGTATATGGATTTTTTTTTCCCTGCTGTTATAAATTATGCTTCAGTGACCATTCTTGTGCATAAATCTCTGCACAAATATCTGCTATTTTCCATAGGGTAAATTAAAGGAAGGTGAATCGTCAGGTCAACATTTGTAAAGATTTTTGGCTTACATTGTCAAATTGCCACCCAGAGGGGTGATGCCAGTTTCCATTCTGACAGGCAGTGCATGAGAATACATATTTGTCCATCCTTTCCAACACCGGGAAATGTCACAAGATGAAAATATTTGCCATCTGGAAGAGATGAGTAGGAGCTTATTGTAGAACTAGTTTATATTTTCTTAATTACTAAGTACTGTATGATTGAAGTTCCTTCTACTGGGTTTATTGGCCAGATACAGTTCTTTTGTAATTTGTTCATTCATATCGCCTTCATTCATTTTACTAATGTGTATCTTTTCTTATTGATTTGTAAGAACAGTTCATAGATTAAGGGTATTATTTGTTACTCATGTGCTGGAAATATTTTTCCTAGTTTCTTTTTTTACATTTGTATTTTTTATATTCAAAAGTTTTCCTTTATTTATGAATAGGAAAAATTTTCCCACTGAAATATCTAATTAATGGTCACTTCTATGTCTGTCTAGTTATTTTACATTTTAATTTTTCCACATAATTCTTGTAATGCATCTAAAATCTAGTTGTTGTATGGTATGGAGTAGATGTTTCATTGCTCCTAAAAGATTAACCAGTTTTCCCTGCTGCATTTATTTACTAGATTGAATGCCAAAATACTCATAGCTGCTTTATATTCTGTTTCCTTTGTTTTGTCTGTTATTCTGAAAAATCACTTTAGTTACCAGAGTTTTGTGGTACCTTTCGGTATCTGGCAGTACACGGCCCCCATGGTTATTCTTTGTTTTAGAAGTTCCTTGGCTCTTACACTGAGAAGGCAACTTAAACATTTTTACAGAGAAACTTAAAATTCACTTTTTCAAAATCTCCTGTATATTTTACCAACCCTTTGGTGGTGTATTGTTATTGTGTTAACTTTAGAGCTTAAATTGGAAAGAATTGAAGTATTTATGGTAAAGAAAATTTCTTATTTAACAGTGTTATCTTTTACATATATTTAGGCTTTCTTTTATGACCCTCAGGAAGTTTAGTGATTTTCTTCAATCAGATACTTTTATTACCTTTTAGGATTATTCCTGGGTATTTTACATATTGAATTACTATGTTTGGTTACTGTTGTAAATGGGGTATTTTTAAATTGTATTTTTAAAATTGTTCTTGAGAAAACTTTTCTTCTGTGCTACTTTCATAATTGACCGCAGTACAGAACGCATGCTTATCATTCTAACAATTTTTTGTTGTTGCTTTTCTTGGGTTTTCTAGGTGTTTAGGAGTTAGATAATTTAATCATTTGCAAATAAAACTTGGTCTCTCTCCCCACTTTCAGTAATACACTCTCCCCTCCTTTTTTTCTCTTCGTTATCACATTGTCTAGAACCTCTAAATAGTGGTGATAGCATAATCATGCCTTTAATAGTGATGCTTTGGGATTCTAGTATTAAGTATAATAGTAGTTGTTGGCAATAATCTTTGATTCTTAGTTTACTTTTTTTTTCCCTTTAGGACTGAGGTTGAATTTCTATTGAATATTTTTTGACATCTATTTAGATGGTAATATCTTTCCTTCTCCTACTGATAAGATATAATCTCTTAATACAGCTTCTAACATTGTCTCCTGGTGACAAATTCTAATTGGTCACATTGTGTTGGCCTTTTAGCATGCTACTGAATGCAACCTTTTTGTATTTCAGTTAGGAAAGTCAGATGGGTCTGAAGCAGTGATCACCAGGGCAGCTGGAGAGTGATACCCTCAGGGGGTATGTCAGAATCTTCAAGGAGGCATATTTAATATACATGTTAAGGTCATAATTCATACTCGAGTTAGTAAAACTTAATAAAGCTCTTTTGACTAATATAGAGGGAGATAAGATGAGTTAAAATGCTGTGAAATATTCCTTTTTGTGCTTTATTTAGTTTTGATACCTAGTTTAGTTTTGATACATAGCATGTGTCATAAAATGAATTACGCCATTTTCCTCGTCTGTGCTTTAAAGCCATTTATAGAACACCAGCATTATTTGTCCCTGGAAGTTTGAACTAAATTAGCTTGTAAAACTCTTCATGCGATGCTGGGGAAGATAATTTTTGGATGACTTTTTCAGTATCTTTTCTAGTTAATGGTCTATTTAGTTTTCTTCTTTTTGAGTAAATTTTGGTCATTTTGTTTTCTCAGGAATTGAGGTTTCAAATGTATTGGCATGGTATTGAACATATTCTCGGGTTTACTAAGATAGAATTGTACCGTTTCATAATTTAAAAATTCCATATTCACTGTTTTTATCTCGGTTTAAATTATAACTTCCTGTATACATATATTGTCTTCAAAAATTGATTATACTTGTTTTAAAACTAGCTCTTGGATTTGTTTATGTTTATTCACCTATCTTTACCTCTGCCTTTGTTGTTTCCTTCTGCTTTGCTTAAATTTCTGTTGTTTTTATTTTTGAAATAAAGTCTGAGTTCTTGAATAATTTGTTCATTTATTTTCATTCTTTTTTTAATATGGAAAGCACTTCAAAATCTTAAAAATAATTTTCTGTGTTTCTGTAACAATTTGTGCCTGTTTTTGTGGCACTTACCTTTCAGTATTATAATGATTTTTTGTTGATCTCTTTCTCTGCTTCATTTTACAAACAACATTTTATTTATTTTTTCATTCCAGTCTGTGTAGAATCTTGAACACCACACGCCCTAAATAATCAGTCTCTCCCTTCACAAAGGAATTAACCACTTCCCAGATTTTTCATTGTGCCGTGTAGACTTTACATGAAACAGTAGCTGCCATGGTGGGAGCACTTCACTGGTAGTTAGGAGCCTAAACTTCTGACCTTGTATCTGTCACTTACTAGGCATTCATTAACTGGTACGAATTCCCCAGTGTCTGTGATGTCTCCTCATCTGTAAAATGGCAATGATCATTCACTCCCCTCTGCATCTTCTGAGTTGTTGTCAAATGATGATGAATGTAAAAGAATTATGAACACACGAAAAAAGTTATATGGATGTAAATATGATTGAAAAGAAAAGGCTTTTAGTATTCTTGCCTTATCCACTACTCTACCATCCCCATTCCCCAATAGAGAAATTATCAAGTTTTTTTGGAGCAGAAACTATTAAAAAAAAAATGTGTATGTGTATAGTGTGTGCCCTCTGAAATATCTACCACAGAACTTTGTTGGCAGATATAGTAAACATTTGTTGATTGAATGTTTTCTGGAATTCACTTTTCAACTGCTTATTACCTACTGATCCTTAAGTTTACTAGAGAAGGCAATGGCACCCCACTCCAGTACTCTTGCCTGGAAAATCCCATGGATGGAGGAGCCTGGTAGGCTGCAGTCCATGGGGTCCCTAGGAGTCTGACACCACTGAGAGACTTCACTTTCACTTTTCACTTTCATGCATTGGAGAAGGAAATGGCAGCCCACTCCAGTGTTCTTGCCTGGAGAATCCCAGGGACAGGGGAGCCTGGTGGGCTGCCATCTGTGGGGTCGCACAGGGTCGGACACGACTGAAGCGACTTAGTAGTAGTAGTAGGAGCTCTGTTCCCAACCATGAAATTTCTTCTGCGAAACAGAGCTTCTGATTTATTGGAGTTTATTGGAGTTACGTAGATAGCTGTATCAACACACAGTGAAATGGATGTGCATTATTTGAGGACATAAATTTTTTGGTACAGTCCTGTTTTCTCTGCCGAAGAAAACTGAACACATACTCTCCTCCCAAAATACAGACTAAAAATCTAGTGTTATTTACATATATTGATAACAAATTATAAAATTCATAAAGATTCATTTCCATTTTTGTATGATATCACTTATATGTGAAATCTAAAAAATTATACAAATGGACAGAAATAGGCTCACAGACATAGAAAAACTTAAAGGGGAATGAGAGGGAGGGAGGGATAAATTATAACGATAAAGTTTACCCATACTATATATAAAATAAACAACAAGAACCGGGGGACAGTAATCAATATCTTGTAAGACCCCATAATGGAAGAGGATCTGAAAAAGAATATAAATATATATGTCTATCTGAATCACTTTGCTGTACACCTGAAGCACTGTAAATAACTATATTTCCATTAAAAAAAGAAGTCTCTACATGTGCTTTGAGGAAGTGTATGCCATCTGGTAAGTCAGTCTTAGATTAACAGGTTGCTTTAAACTGCTAAATGCCATCGGAATGCAGACTGGTTGTATTCTGTGTAATTGTTAAATAGTTTCTTTAAAAATAGTATTCATTGAAAGAGTTCATGTAACCACTGACATTTCAGTATTGTGGCTTCTCGTACAACATGTATATGTATAATCCTCTTCATACCCCACCCCCAACTCCCCCACTTTTTTTAACAGTTCATTGTAACTGGAAAAAGTTGGTATAACTTTAAAAACACACATACCCTTCAGGCAACTTTTAAAGATGCCTGTGAGACTTTATATCTCAAATAATTGATGGCCAATTTTGTTGGGTTGTTTTTAAGCTCAAACTCTGAGGATTTACCAAAAAAAAAAAAAATAAAGTTTTATCTCAGAGAACTAGAAACTAATATGATGGTGTTGTGTTAGATCCCCTGGTCCCTGAGGAGTTATCTCAAGTTCCCCACTCTTTCACAAACCTTTTGAGGATTATTCTTTTCGTCTCTTCCTTTGCTGACCTTATTTCCTATGTTGAAATGTATGGTAATAACACTAATGAAGCCCGTGGCACACTTACTGGTGGATGGTACCTGACATCTTGACATTTGGTTATATTAAATTTGGCATTTTTGTTGTTATTTCTACTTATTTGTGTTTTATGTAATTATCTTTTTCCTAGGGAGATTGTAAGCTCCCTCTGGCTAAGAACCATGGTATAAATTTGCTTTATGTATCTAACAAGGGCGTGCATGGGTGCATGATAAGTTGCTTCAGTCATGTCTGAGTCTTTGCGACCCCATGGACTGTAGCCCGCCAGGCTCCTCTGTCCCTGGGATTCTCCAGGCAAGACGTCTAGAGTGAGTTGCCATGCCCTCCTCCAGGGGATCTTCCCGAAGCCCATCTAACAGTGTACTACAGACAATTGGTTTTCAACATTTCCAGTCAAATGGAAGAAGCATGTATAGATTGGAAGGTAAAGTTTTTTTTTTTTTAACTTTACAGAGCATTTGTTTATCTTCATCTTTTGATTTGTTTTCCATCAACAAAAAATATTCTGTTTAGAAACATAAAAAAAAAAGTCCCCAAGGTCCTAGTGTATAATGCAGGGATTTATCAGTATCCTGTGATAAACCATAATGGAAAAATATATATAAAAAATGTATATGTGTATATAACTGAATCATCTTGCTGTACAGCAGAAATTAATACAACATTATAAATCAACTTTAATTAAAAATAAATTACAAAAAAAAGAAAAAGAAAACAAACCTGAATCCCCGTATGATAGAGTAGATCTCAGGAAATTCTATTTGTGGACCATAAGAAAACCTTAGATTTTGGTGGCCCTTTACCTATCACTGTGTTTTTTTTTTTTTGAAAGAGTTATATCTGAACCACCTATGTGTCCTGGCTCATTTTGCCACTTCATCTACTGCTCTTCCTCCTGTTTTTATTTAAGACTATAAAGTTACTTTAGTGTATCTGCTGCTGTCACCTTTGCCCTTAGCTAATCAAATAGTTTACCTTGAGGGAAACATTTATCTCCCACTTTCATTATTATTATTTTTGTAGCTGTAAAGATATATATTTTATGTCGGCAGAAGGCTGTAACAGTGAAACGAGGTATTGATCTGCTGTATTTAGCAATTTCTTTCCACCTTGCCATCAATAGCATGTCAGCATCTGTCTGTACCGTGGTTGACCTCACAAATAGCTCTTTATGCTCCCATTGGATTCAAATGATATAGTATGCTGAAAACTAAATCAATGAATGATTATAAAGTTTTTAGTACTATTTCATGACCCAGAGGCAACTGGTACTCTTTGCACAGTATAGTTCAGTGTACAATGAATATGGTCAAGTGAGTGTGTCTGGCTTTTGTTCTGTCAAAAGGAGGAAAGCAGGATACCAGCTTGGGTTCACTCATCTGCTAAACCAAGGATCTCAAAGGACTTAGGCTTCCCTGGTAGCTCAGTCAGTAAAGAATCTGCCTGCAACGCAGAAGACCAGTATTCAATCCCTGGGTCAGGAAGATCTCCTGGTGAAGGAAATGACAACCCACTCCACTGTTCTTGCCTGAAATATCCCATGTATAGAGGAGCCTGACAGTCCATGGGGTCACAAGAGTTTGACCCAACTTAGTGACTAAGCCACCACTAGGCTTTCAGTGTGCATTTCACATTATGGAATCAGACATGGAGAAGGCAGTTCCTCCATTTAGTTTAAATTTAGTTTAATGCTGCCCCCCCCCCCCCCACCCCCCCGCCAGCATGTAGCAATATTTCTATAATTATTTGAGCTTTAAGCTTACAGGTCTTTGCTTTCATTTACAAAATAAAGATAAAATTAAATGCTGTTTCACTGTATCACTGAAAAGTGAAAGTGTTAGTCACTTAGTTGTTTCCGACTCTTTGCCCAGCCCATGGACTGTGGCCCACCAGACTCCTTTGTCCATGGAAATTTCCTGGCAAGAATACTCGAGTGGGTAGCCATTCCCTTCTCCAGGGGATCTTCCCTAACCCAGGAATTGAACCCAAGTCTTCTGCATTGCAGGCAGATTCTTTACCATCTGAGCCACTGGGGAAGCTGCATCGCTGAGGATCTAACAAAAAAGGCACATAGTAAGGGGAGAGAGAATAACGTTGGTCAGGTCTAACAGGACTCTGGGCTTCTCAGCACGTGGAGCAAATACCAGGGTACCGTTGAGTCCACATTCTTCAGCCTTCATCCTTCCTGTGGGTGTTGTGCTCACTTTCCCTGACCTGTGGAACCTTGAAATAGCAAGAGTCACTAATTTGACTGCTTGTTAATGTTGCTGAATCCAGCCACATTAAGCAATTTAAAAAAAAAACTGAAGTATAGTTGATTTACAGTGTGTTAATTTCTGCTGTGTAGCAAAGTGATGTGCATACACATGCATACAGTTCTATTTATATTTTCCATTATGGTTTAATCCCAGGATATTGAGTGTAGTTCCCTGTACTATACAGTAGAACCTTATTGTTTAATTCAATTTTTTTTTGAATCTTGCTGAATCTTATGTGTATATATGAAAGAACCTTTTTGATATTGAAATTTGGAATATGTGGAAAGGTACGGGAGGATTATAGGGAGTGAATGGAGAAAGTGAAACAGCAGGTGTCATCCTGATCTTTTGAGGATATGAATCAAATGCGTTTCTTTCCAAGAAAATGTCATTTTGATGCATTCTTTTGTCCATCAAAGGACAATCCTGCCCCCATAAGATATTTGAAGGGGGAAATAAATGATGGATATTACGACCACAGGTTGATGTTCTGTATGGCATCTACATGAATGTGGGGACCCTCCATGCAACGTCACAGAGGAAGAAGGCCTGAGGAGGGAATTTAGCTTGTCCTCTTAATCTGGGCTTGTCAATGACAGATTCAGGCATCACACTTTCTTTTTCCTGTAGTATTGACTTTGCCTATATTTTAGTAATTGGAGCATTGGACTCATCCAAGTGAATTTTTTGGGGGCTCTGCCCAGGGATCTGACTCTCCTAAATTCTTAGTTTACCTTTGTTACCCATTGTGAATCTGTGACTGATTAAGCAGCTAATCTGTTTTTGAAACCATTTAAAATTTTGTTCTGTATCATCCCTTAAGAATATGAGTGCCATCAGTTGACTCGGTAGTACCAAACGAAGTATTTCCTTTTATTTGTCCTGTGTCCGTTCACATTAAACTTGGGGGTTTGCAACCCAGGTTTAAAATAAAGGGATTTGGGGAAGAAATTCCTGTCTTGGAATTCAGCCTTTGTGATTTTTGTGTATCATACTTGCCTGAATACGAACTAAGAGATTTTTTCCCCCCCTAGATTTTTATCCCTCAGGGAAGAGAAGTCATCTCGTATTCAAATTCTTAATCATGTCTCTTGTATTACAGAATGCTTGCTTGGTTTCTTTATTTTGAACAATAGGTACTTGTGGCTTGAAGTATTTTTCTTGATCAGAGTTACAAATAGTAATCTAAGTTTATACACCATAATTTCTGGTTTTGCCTGGGAGTAGAAGGTTGGTACATTACATATTCATGCATGCTTAAAGAAACTCTTGTTTGGCTATCTGCAGCTCTGTATTAGAGACTAGCTATGTTCTTGTCGCTAGAGCAAAGGGCAGTTTGTTGACCTCTGACTGTAAAAGCTTTAGTAATTGTGTGTCTTTGTAAGCTTTGTTCTTTAGAGTTGATAGGTTATCTCCTCTCCTCAGACTTCATTAAGGAACAGTAGGTGATAGTGATCAAAGCTTAAAGACTGACTAGTTAGTGCTTCAGTTGGTGAAGACCAACACCTTCAAATAAGGTTCATTTTCAAGTTCATACCTCTTAGGCTTTCTCTTTTGAGGGCCACTTATGGCTTTATTTGTGGATAGACATCTCATTGATGGTGAAAAGGGTGTAAGAAGAGTTGTTTAAATTAATTCTTGATCCTAGCCAGTCACTTTCAGTTACAGTCATATAGCTTCTGAATAAGATGAGACATTTCTTTTTACTTAGTAAAAATAAAGAAGAAATCTCTCTGTTAATATGTTAACACATATCTGAGTGGGGTCATGTGTAAAAAAGCATTAAGATCTCAGAATGGTAGAAGGATGTATTTGTCTTGTGTGCTAAACTTTGAATCATTTTTGAACTATATTTTTGGAACCAATGCAAAAAATATAAAAAATATTGATAAGTTACTATATACTTAAAATTCTGTTGCTTTCATTAAATAAAATTCTCTCCATATATTACATTCTTATGCTGTCATAGTAATATGATATTAAGGTGACATAATTCATTTTCCAGATTCTTTTCTTTTCTTTTGATGCTTAGGAACTTTCCTAGAAAACTGGCACCTGGGTTCTTCTGTGCCGTTTTGAATGATATGCTTTATTAGAAACTCCCCGAAGAAGAATACATTAATTTTGCATTTTCTTTCTCTTCTTTAGGCTCTGAGAAGGTGTATGTGTCTGAGACTACGTTCGTGTCTAAAAGCCTAGCGGTGCTTAAAACCATGGCTGAAGAGTTCTGCTTAACTGTATACTTTGCATGGATTTGTGATTTGAAATAGGGGGAAGAAAAGTCAAATCGGAGACAGCTTGAATGGCATGCTGTCAGTTTGGAGCTTCATGAATTGGCAATGGTCTCATTTAGGACCTTCAGATGTGTCTCTGCCTGGACAGAATGAGACCGTTGTGCATGTTGTGGAAGAGACAGCCACTCCTGGCCGCCTCACCACGGGCAGTGGTGCATGACAGTTGCCCTTCATTGCTGGCTTCTTAGAGCTTAACCTCTGACCCTCCACTTAGTCGCTGCGCAGTGGTTGGAGCAGGTTGGAGATATTGGTGAATGACGGGCATTGGCCTGCAACGTGCTTGTCATTATTTGACTGTCAAAAGGAGCCTGCCATTGGTTTCCATCAAGGTTTGAAACCTCTGTGCAGCAGTCCATATTACTTAACTTCCAAGGCTGTCAACAGCATGATCAAATGTGCATATAAAATCAGAGGGCTGAATATATTGTCCATCCAGAAGTTTCTCCCCTCTTCTTCTCTCTCTCGCTTTTTCTCTCTTTTCATTTTTCTTTTGGTTAAATATATTCAGATGACTTTTACAGGGCCAAGAGGTTGAATCTGTTGCCACGGTGAAAAAAGTGAACTGTTGTCTCCTGTGGTCTGAGTTTCAAACAGCACAACATGAATCTGAGCAGCTCCGCCAGCTAAGCTCTTGGACTTGTCTTGCATATTCTATCAGCTTTTGGCCGTTTTGCTTAAGGGACTGATGCTCCCCCAGTGATACCTGGGGTTCACTGACAGGATTAAACGTTTACTTTAGTATTTATGTAATTTTGCAAAGGGATGCGACCTCAGTTTGTGTGATTCATAAAGCAGGGATTGAACTTTAAAATAATTTACAAAGGGATGATAAGACTTTTTTTTTTCTTCTTCTCACGGTAAAGAAGTTCAAACATAAGAGTTTCATTGGCTGTGACCAAGTCTTAGAAACTTCAGAGGTCAGTCTTAGGCAAGGTATTTCTTGAGAAAAATATGGTGGTGAAAGCCATCTTTTCATCTGAGACTGAAGAAATTCATCTGAGACTCAATTAAAAAGCATCCTGAGGTGGAGAAGGATGAGGGGCAGCCTCCAATATTGTTAACGTATATGAAAAATGCTGGAAATCAAACTTGATATGCTTCTAGCTTTGTGGAGTAAATGGTTGCAAATTCTAGTTTTGTTTCTGCCACATTCAACTGTGTCACCTTGGATAAGTCAGTTAACCCTTTATTCTCAGGTTCTTTATTTGCAGAAATAGGGGTACTAATGTCAGGATGAAAGGAGATTTTGTTTGAAAAGTTTTTTTTTCTTTTTTTTCTTGTTTTTTTTTTTAAATTTTATTTTATTTTTAAACCTCAAACACTGTATTAGTTTTGCCAAACATCAAAACGAATCCGCCACAGGTATACATGTGCTCCTCATCCTGAACCCTCCTCCCTCCTCCCTCCCCACACCATCGCTCTGGGTCGTCCCAGTGCACCAGCCCCAAGCATCCAGTATCGTGCATCGAACCTGGACTGGCAACTCGTTTCATACATGATATTACACATGTTTTTTTTTAAATTATTTTTAATTGAAGGATAATTGCTTTACAATGTTATGTTGTTTTCTTGCCTTACAACATTGTGTATCAGCCTTACGTATACATATATCCCCTCCCTCTTGAGCCTCCCTCCCAACTCCCGTCTCACCCATCTAGGTCATCACAGGGCACCAGGCTGGGCTCCCGGTGTTACATAGCAGCTTCCCACTAGCTCTCTGTCTCATGCATGGTAATGCGTATGTTTCAGTGCTACTGTCTCAGTTCGTCCCACTTTCTCCTTCGCCCGCAAGTCCACAAATCTGTTCTCTATGTCTGCGTCTCTATTCCTGCCCTGCAAATAGATTCATTGGTATCATTCTTCTAGAATCTGTATGTATGTGTTAATATATGATATTTGTTTTTCTCTTTCTGACTTACTTCACCCTGTAAAACAGGGTCTAGGTTTATCTACCTCAGTTCAACGGACTCAACTTTGTTCTGAAAAGTACTTGCTTTTATGCAGACCTCTGGGACCCCTATAGGTACTTCCTGATTTCTTTTTTGTCTTTTTCTTAGCAGGAAAGATTTATTATATAGTCCTAAGGCAATGCTTGGGTAGTTAGCATACTCTAGAACTCAAGACTCTCTTTGTGTTTCATCTGCCCCCCCCCAATGTTACTGATTTTAGTTCATAATATCACATTTTAGTCAAGCAGTCAAACCACAAATCTGAGTGACCTGCCTGCCCTCTCCCTCCTTTGCTCACTCCACAAATATTGTGTTGTCCAAAAAGTTCATAAGGATTTTTCCATAACAGCTTATGGAAAAACCTGAATGAACTTTTTGTACAACCCAATATTTTCTGAGCTCTCACTGTGTGCTGGGCTGTATTCTGAGTTCTGGAATCCAGCCATGAACTAACAGACTGATGGTACCTGCCTTCATGAGCTCAGATTCTGCAAGTAGAGACAGCTAATAAACAAGCCAACAAATAATTACTTCTTTCATAGTTCTAAAGGCTGTGGAGAAAAATAAAGCAGGGTGAGAGGATCAAGGATTGTTTGTGTTGTCAGGAAAGAGCTCTCAGTGGAGGATTCTTTCAGCAGAGACCTGACCAGGGGAGAGAGAAGGCCCTGGGAGGATGGGAGAAGGGCTTCCGTATGAAAGGGGATCACACTTGTTTCTCCTGCTCCTCAGCCAGCTGGTCACCAAGTTCTGACCTCTGTCCTAATGTCTTCCTTCCTTCCCGCCCTCTCTCTCTCCTTCCCACTCTCCCTCCCACTCTCTGTCTCCTCTCTTCATCTTCATGTCACTCCTGTGTTCATGCCATTAAAAAAAAAAATTCCTTAGGCTCCTAGCCTGTGGTCTGTCTCTCTTGCCAGCTTTAGACGTGTAAAGTGGCCGTAGCACTCCACTATTGACCATTTCTCAGAGATTTGCCACTGGCTGCATGTTAAAAATTCAGGCCCTTGGGCTTGCCATATGAGGTTTCAATTGTTTCAGTCTCCTTCATTATCTGGGCTTGACCCCTGGCCTCTCCCCTCTCCCCCTACAACTTCACACCTGATACCCTCCTATAAGAAAACAAAGCAGTCCTGAACATTTTGACTTCTGTGCCTTGACACATGACTTTTTCCTCCCTGGACTCTTCTCCTACCTCACTGGCACTAAGAGAATGAGAAAATGAGATTTCTGTCAACAGTGGCCTTGAGTGCCACCTCTTCTGAGACTTATCTGATTCTGCTGCCCTTAGTGTTTCATCTGCTTCTTACCTTTAACCTCACTGTACCTGTTTGTCCATTTACATGGCTAGTTCATTGAGCTCCTCAAAGGCAACGACTGTGTTTTTATTCAGCTCTTGTATTTTCAGTATCTGACTTAGGATCTGGAACAAAACAAACTCCGTAAACTGTCATCTGTTGTGGTGTAATATACAGAATTGTTTACGAACAGATTTATCATGGAGTTTAAATATGATCAAAGTGGATATATGCCTTTTGAAGATACCTTAGGTCAAAATATTCCACTACTGTTCGTGGGATTTCTTCCCTTAGGCCTGCCTCAAATAACCAACATCATATTAAAGGAAACTGAGGGTGGAGTGTGAACACATTAGAAAACAGTATATTATGTTAATTTCTTAATAATTATAATACCACTAGGATATGGTGTCAGTGAGTAAACTAGCTCCAGATAAACTTTTATGTTGCCTTTTAAAATAATCCAGCATGCTATGTATTTTTGGCCAAGGAAGATAGCACTAAATTTAGTATCTAGTTCAGTCGATAAGTAAACTTTATAATATATCTAATCCATACATGTATCTTTACATTTTCCAGCTGACACTGTAAAGAGTTGTCATGCATTAAAAAAAAATTATATTAGAAGCATTTTAATGCCAAAGCATGGTAGATCCTTCATATGTCTATAATAGTTAAGCAGTTCCTTATTGTTGACCATTTAGCTTATTTCATTTACTTTTATTAACATAAATAATGCTGTGTTCAGATGTCTTTAGGTGCATTATTTATTTTTTTTTTTAATGAATACATTTCTAGAAACTGTGAACAATTAGGTCAAAAGATTGTGCCATTTTTTAAGGCCCTTTGATGCATATTACCAAATTACCTTCTGGAAAAGGTGTATAAATCATTGTCAAGATAGGCTGTAAAAAGTATTGAATATCTTCTTTGTGCCAGTGTGTTTCTTAGATTAGGAGAAGGGGACGACAAAGGATGAGATGGCTAGATAGCATCACTGACTCAATGGACATGAATTTGAGCAAACTAGGAAATAGAGGTGGAGAAGGCAATGGCACCCCGCTCCAGTACTCTTGCCTGGAGAATCCCATGGATGGAGGAGTCAGGTAGGCTGCGGTCCATGGGGTCACTAAGAGTCGGACACGACTGAGTGACTTCCCTTTCACTTTTCACTTTCATGCATTGGAGAAGGAAATGGCAACCCACTCCAGTGTTCTTGCCTAGAGAATCCCAGGGACGGGGGAGCCTGGTGGGCTGCCATCTATGGGGTTGCACAGAGTCGGACACGACTGAAGTGACTTAGCAGGAAATAGAGGAGGACTGAGGAGCCTGGCTGGCTACAGTCCTTGGGACTGCAGAGAGTCAGACATGACTTAGTGACTGAACAACAAGAGGAGTGTTCCGTATGGCTATTAAGAGGAGACAAAAGAAGAGAGAGAATGGAAAAAACAAACCGCAGATCTCAAGTTTTGCCCTTTTCAAATGGTATGTGGTCTTCCCAGGTGGAGCTAGCCGTAAAGAACCCACCTGCTGATGCAGGAGATGCAAGAGACACGGGTTTGATCCCTGGGTCGTGAAGATCCTTTGGAGGAGGAAATGGCAACCCACTCCAGTATTCTCGCCTGAAGAATACCACAGGCAGAGGAGCCCGGTGGGCTATAGTCCATGGGGCCGCAAAAAGTCAGACACGACTGAAGTGAGTGAAGCATGGTCTCTGGTGCATGATTTGCAACCTGTGTCCTGGGCACCTCTAGGACTCTGCTCCAGGAGGTGGAGGCCTGCGAATGGCTTGGCTTCTTTTTATGTATTTTTTAGATGTTTATACTTTTGAAGAAGATTTCTTTCGAATTAATGGTTCAAAATGTTAAAAAAATTTGAAAGCTATGAATTAGCAGCTAAGTTCACTAGTACTATTTTCAGATGAGTGATTCAAAATGGATCTGATTCTTGGCTCTGCTATTTTGTTTGAGAAACCAGTATCCTGATTCACTTTTGCTTTCTTAAAGGAACCATCTTACTTGCCCAAAGGAAAGAGGAATAACCTTCTGAGTTAGGGTTTCTCCTGCGCTTCACAGCTTTCTCTTGGATTACCTGGTAGATAGATGTCTGTGTGGTTAAGGCCGCGTGGTGTCAGATCACTTCCTGGTTCCAACTTCAGAGGAGACACTTGTGAAATCTCTTATTTTAGGTGAGGGAGAGGTTAAGGCACCTTAAGGGCATGGACTTCTTATCTTGCTTTTATTAGCAGTGGTGTCAACATGCACTAAAGTGTGATGACCTCCCCTCCTTTCTGATAAAAGGAAGATGACCTGCCTGGCCTGGATGGAGAGACAGGTGCCTGAGGCACGTTGTCACCTCTCATACCAACAGCAAGCATTAAAACAAACAGAAAGGCCGGCAGATTTCTGTTTATCCACGGAAATGTTTGACATTTTTGGCTTCCCATGAAATGTGCTGGGTCCAGGGGAAGAGGGAATAATGTTATGGTGGAAGGAAGGAATGAACGAGGGAAGAAAGGAGTCTGGCTTCTTAAAAGAGATTTGAGGACTCAGAGGGGCTCCAGTCACAACCCTGTAATAGTCTGTTGGCAGAGTGTGTGTGTGTGTGTGTGTGTGTATGTGTGTTATTTGCTCAGTTGTGTCTGACTCTTTGCAACCCCATGGACTGTAGAGGAGTCTGACAGTCTCCTCTCTGTCCATGGAATTCTCCAGGCAAGAATACTGGAGTTAGAGTTACCATTCCCTTCTCCAGGGGATCTTCCCTACCCAGGGATCAAACCTGGGTCTCCCGCATTGCAGGCAGGTTCTTTACCGTCTAAACCACCAGGGAAGCCCATTGGCAGAGTCCTCAGATTCAGACCCTAGAGGGAGCTCATCTTTCAGAGTTTTATTTAATCTTCATTTGTATGGCACCAACATTGCTTGGCTGAAACTTCTCTACAGGTGAACTTAATTAATACAGGGCTACTGTAGAGTTTATACCTAGAGGAGATGCACATTTGGAAAACTAGAGAATTAGCCACTCCTAAGTGAAGGAGATTTTTTCTCCTCAGTTAGATGTATTTTCCTGATGGGTTTGAAGACAGAATCTGAGAACTCTTAGAAAAAGCTGTAGCTGTTTTGAGACATTTGATGTAATTTAAGGCTTTTTTCAAGACAGTCATGGTGTGGTTTAACCAGTCATCTTGAAATATGAGTCATATGGAGATGACACAAGAAGTGATATGTGGCACTTGTAGGTGTCTTGGGAAAAGGTTGGGTTTGTCTCCTGTCTACCATGGCAGCACTCTTGAGGTATCACTAATAGTGTTGTATAAGGATTTCCTCTAGAACTTTAAATCTTAAAATGAAACTTACTTTAGCCAGAACAAAAGAGTTTTGTATTCATGGAAAACTGATTGGAAAGAAGCTGGAAAGCACACACCAGTAGCAGCAATGAAGCATACAGTACTTGAGCCACATAATAGAAGCATGCGGGTTCCACACATTGAAGGTATTTTTGGAAGTTTGTTTATTTTCCTAATTTGAATCAACTCATGACAAAACATTTTTTAAAAAGTGTACAGAATGGAAAAATGCTAAAAAAGCCTTTTTTTGGGGGGAGGGGGGAGGTGGTGGTGGTTAGTGGTATTACCAGATCAAGTCTAACAGTGAAGATCCCTGCCTGACCTTTTCTTTCTCCTTAGTTTTGAACATCATTTGTAAGTGGTAAAAAAACTGAATAGTACCACAACTTCAGATTCTTGATTTCTGCTCTGTTTATTTAGGTTTCTTATGAATAAGAGATTGAATCTCTTTATTTTTTTAAAGGAAGTTATTTGTAATCATAGCCCTGTCTGTTCTGTTCTGCATGTTATGAACCTTCCATACAAAATTTGAGAGCAATAGACATTCTCTGGTGATGTTGGGGCTTTTAAATGTTTCCAAAATTCAGTTCTTTCCCCCTGGAATAGATGAGCTTGGTGTTCACTTGATTGCAAATCCCATATGTATACAACTCAGTTTGAGTGGTCAATATCACATTCGAGGAGATGTACATTAACAAGTTTTGTGCATCTACTTAGTATGAATTTGAAAACTTTGACTTCAAGTAACAGAATTTCTATCTAACAGTGTGTTAAACAGGACTCATTACACATCATAAGCTGTCTAAAAGAAGGAACGTTTTCTGGAGCAGTGGCTTAGTAATATAACCAAGGATGCTGGTACTTTCTATTTTCTGCTCTCCATCTTTAGCACAGGGGCTTTTTGATCTGTTGGCTTAACCTCATGATCACAAGATTCCATTCATCGTGTCCTCATGTAACTGTTCAAGGCTGGAAGAGGGTGGGAAGATAAAGGGGGGTTTTATATTTGGTGGAAAATCTTTCCCACAAAGCTGCTAGCAGACTTTTCATTATGCCTTTTTGGCCAGTGCTGGATTGCTTGACCATTCCCATTGCAGAGGAGGCTGGGGAATCTAGGATCTAGCAGAAGTGAATGATATTTCCATGTGTTATGGGTGAATGTTTGTGTCCCCTCAAAACTTATTTGTTGAAACCCTAACCTCCAATGTGATGGTACTTGGAAATGGGGTTTGGGGGAGGTAATTAGGGTCAGATGAGGTCATGAGGTGGAATTAGTGCCCTCATAAGAAGTGATACCAGAAAGCTCACTTTTTCTCTGTGCACACACAGAGAAAAGGTCATATGAGCATACAGTGAGATGGGGCTGCCCACAAGCCAAGAGAAGAAGTCTCAGAATTAAACCTACTTTGTCAGCACCTCTGTCTTGGACTTCCCAGTCTCCAGAACGCTAAGCAATAAACTTCGGCTAAGCCACCCAGTCTGTGGTGTTTTGTTATGACTGCCCGTGCTGACTAAGATGCCATCCCTGGGTTGGAACACTCACAATCCATTCTGTGGAGTTGTGCTCATTGCGCCTTTGTTGAGGTCAAAGAGAAGGAAGAGCTGATGAGTAAGCAGGCATGGTTTCTGCCACACTCAATTAACGTATGAGTGGGAAAGAGATTTTTATCTTTTATTCTGGAATGACCAAGCAGTGTAGCCTTAGCTTCTGTATGTATACAAAATAATATATATGTGTATGATATAACCTTTTGGGACAAATACATATAAAACGGATTGGAAATTGGTATCAATCATGCAGCAAGTTTAACTGGCACTTTCAGTTAAGCTGTTGTGAGTTGCTGGTCAAAGCTGAGGATCTTGTAGTGAATAAGATGGACAGCCCCCAAACTCACAAGGTTGGTAGACCAGTAGGATAGAGAGATTAGGGAGTAGTTTCAGCACAGTGGCATTAGTGCTCAGAATGGGGGACAGCACCATTTCCTCTGCACTGAGTGGATATCAGTGGACACAGACTCAGGGGTCAGGGAGGGGTCTCTTGGAGGAGGTGACATCCTCACCCGAGTCCTGAGATGCAGGAGCCAGTTCTTCTCAGAAACTGATGAACTGACCACCCTTTTTACTTAGGTTCTCCTGCAAATCAAGGCACAAGCAAGTCAGCTCTTCTATGGATGTAGTGGCTGTTGTATCAGCAGCTCTGGAGGTAGTGTAGCACAGTGGAAATACTATTGCCTTTGAAGCCAGACGGATAAAGGATTCTGCCTTCAACTAGCTGTGTAAGAACCTGGGTTTCCCTAAGCCTCAGTTGCTATTGTATAAAATGGAGTTGATATGTCTCTATGCAGATGCCATACGTAGTAGAAATAGCAAGTGCTATTAGTGCACTTAATATTTGCAAGACACTTTTCTAGTCACTTTATCTCCCTTGATACACATGGTATCCCTATGAAATAGGCATTTTAATTACCACTGTTTTACAGATGAAGAAACTGGGGACAGAGAAATTAAATCGTGTGCTTGAAGATCTCTAGCTAGTACTGGTAGAGCTGGATTTGAACACAGGCTGGCTGGCCCCTGAATCCATGCTGTATGTTGTGCTGAGAAAAGTCAGCTGCACTCGTTCAGTACTCTGGCCTATTAGATAAAACCAGATCAAACTCCTAGCTTAGTGGCAATTAGTAATTTCTGCCCTTACCCATGCCTGGAAAATCCCATGGGCAGAGGAGCCTGGTAGGCTGCAGTCCATGGGGTCGCTAAGAGTCGGACACGACTGAGTGACTTCACTTTCACTTTTTACTTTCATGCATTGGAGAAGGAAATGGCAACCCACTCCAGTGTTCTTGCCTGGAGAATCCTAGGGACGGGGGAGCCTGTTGGGCTGCCGTCTATGGGGTCGCACAGAGTCGGACACGACTGAAGCGACTTAGCAGCAGCAGCAGCAGCAGCCCTTATCGAAGTCAGTATCGCTTTCTTTCCAAAAGTCTTGGGTTATCATTCCTTTCCCTCCCCATCTATCTTCAGCCTGTGACTGTCTTTCAGTTTATTAGCAGCTCTAAAATCTGACCCCTGCTCATTCCTTCTGACTCTGCTCTAGTTTAAATGATGTCAAAATGATGACATGGTTGGATGGCGTCATTGACTCAGTGGACATGACTTTGTGCAAACTCCGGGAGATTAGTGAAGGACAGGGAAGCCTGGTGTGCTGCCCTCCATGGGGTCACAAAAAGTCAGACATGACTTAGTGACTAAACAAAAGAAATTTTAACAGCTTCTGAGCTGTTTTTTTTTTTTTGCCATTCTCCTTTCCTTCTTTTCCACATGCATCCTCTGTCCTTGCCAGTCTATCTTTTACTTAGCTAACAGAATGGATTTTCTTACTGTTTGACTGTGGTCTTAATTCTCTGTAGATCTTAGTTAAATGCATTGCTGTTGACTGTAGGATAAAGTCCAAGTGCCACAGATGCATGCATGCTCTTATTAATATTTCCAGACCACTATCTAACTTAACCTTCCCCTCCTGGCTCTAGCCCTCTCTGCCTCCCCGCTTCCAGGCGTATCTATTTACTCTGTATTTTGTTCATCCCTGCAATCCACTGTTTTCCTTCCCTGGAGTTCATCTGGGGGGAGAATCGTGCATCTTCTCAAGATTTACTTCGAAAGTTTCAGCCTCTGTAAATCCTTCGTTCCATTGTGCCCACTTGGGTTTAGTTTGGTTTCTGATCACTTAGGACTTCTCTGTTGCACTGGTGTCGTCGGTGGCTCTTTGATGGTGAGTTCTGGAGAGCCAGGACCTCGTCCGCATGTGTTGCTACAACACACAGCACCGTGCAGTTTTTGCCAATAGGAGGGCTGTGCTAACACTTACAGAAGGGTTGATATGATGTCCTGAGAATATATTTTTCATTTTGTACAGTGGCTGTATTTTACTTCTTTCTCAGTGTGAAAGAGATTCATATGTGTACACACACACACATACACATGTGCACACACACCACATGTGCGTGAGAGTGCTCCTTCTTATCTAACAGCAATCCCCAGGCTCCTCTGTCCATGGGGATTCTCCAGGCAAAAATACTGGAGCGAGTTGACATATTCCTCCTCCGGGGATCTTCCTGACCCAGGGATTGAACCCAGGTCTCCCTTGCAGGCAGATTCTTTACCGTCAGAGCCACCAGGAAAGCCCTGATTTTCCCTGTGTGGTACTTTCTAGGGCAGAATGTTGTTTCTCTTAGTTTGACTTTATGAGCAAAGAATGTGTGTCCTCGATGATATCTGTACCATTTTGCATGTACTTTTTCCAATAATTATTTTTACTTTTTCATCATATTAATAATCATATGTAAAATATAATCACATTGTGCAGAGGGATTATGGGGCTTCTCTGGTAGCTCAGTGGTAGAGAATCTGCCTGCCAACACAGGAGACATGATCCCTGGGTCGGGAATATCTCCTGAAGTAGGAAATGGCAACCCACTCTAGTATTTTCGCCTGGGAAATTCCATGGACAGAGAATCCTGGCGGCCTATAGTTCATGGGGTGGCAGAGTTGGACCTGATTTAGTGAATAAACAATAACAACAGGGATTATGATGGAAAATAAATGACATCTCTCCCTTTTATTCCTCCCCAGCTGCCCACTTAGAGATGACTATTCTTTTCAAAGAAAAAGAACTTTGTTGACATATAATTTGCATATGTGCAGTTTGCCCATTTAAAGTATACAATTCAGTGTTCATGGTTTTTTTTTTTTCTTTTTTGCCTATTCACAAGATCGTGGGACTATCGCCACTGAAATCTAACTTTAGAACATTTTTTTCGCCTCTAAAATAAGCCTTGTACCCATGTGTTGTCATTCCCCATTCACTTTACCAACTACCCACCCTCATCTCTGTCTGCGAGTGCTCAGTCATGTCCGACTCCTGTAATTCCATGGACTGCAGCCTGTTGGGTTGCTATTTTCTCCTCCTGGGAATCTTCCTGACCCAGGGATCGAACCTGCATCTCCAGCATCTCCTGCATTGGCAGGCAGATTCTTTAACACTGAGCCACGTGGGAATCTATTTTCTCTGTTTATAGATTTGCCTATTAGAGACATTGCATATAAGTGGAATCATAAAGTACGTGGTTTCTTGTGACTGGCGGCTTTTACTTAACATAATCTGTATGTTTTCATCATTTGTCCATGGTGTAGAATGTGTGAATACTTCATTTTTCTTTTATGGCTGAATAATGTTCCATTTATGGATAAAGCACATTTTATTTACCCATCCATCACTTGACAGACATTTGTTGTTTTAACTTTTTGGCTATTATGAATAATGCTGCTATAAACACTTGTGAACAAGATTTTGTATAGATGGGTTTTCATTTCTTTTGGGTATATACCCAGGAGTGGAATTACTGAGTTATGTGGTAACTCTATGTTTAAACTTTTGAAGAACTGCTACACTGTTTTCCAAAGCAACTGTACCGTATTACATCCCCACAGCAATGTAAAAAAGGTTCTAATTTCTTTGCACACCCTTGCCAACACTTGTGTGTTCGAGTGTTAGTCGCTCAGTGGTGTCTGACTGTTTGTGACCCCATGGACTGTAGCCCGTCAGGCTTCTCTGTCCTTAGGATCCTCCAGGCAAGAGTACTAGAGTGGATTGCTATTTCCTCCTCCGGGGATCTTCCTGGTCCAGGGTTTGAGCCCAGGTCTCCGGCATTGTAGGCAGATTCTTTACTGTCTGAGCCATTAGGGAAGCCCTGCTGTCAATTTTTTATCTCTTTCAATTTAATTCCCATAATCCTGTGAGTTAGCTAAAGAAAAATATTCTTGCTGTTATTTTATAGGTGAAAACTGCAAGTCAAAGGACTGATGAAATGAGATGCCTACTTTGTGTGTGAATAGAAGGGAGGAAGAGACATGGATAGTTCAAAACATCTAATCATCCAAAAGAAATTTAGATGATTAGATGATTAGATGAATTAGCTACTTCTGGTGGGGGTCACATTTCCCATCCCTTCTCTCTTTCTCTCTCTTTTTTTTTATCACTATGGTTGTATTTTTTCGCCTGTGTTAAAAAAAATTGAGGTGTAATTTACATGACATAAAATTCACCATTTTAAAGTCTATGAGGTGACAGCTATTATTCCTGCCTATTTCTTAGTGTTTCTTTTTTTTAATTTATTTTTAATTGAAGAAAAATTGCTTTGCAATGTTGTATTGGTTTCTGCATTACAACAATGCAAGTTAGTGTTTCTAACAGTTGTCTAGAAAAAATTTACATGTGGTTAAAAATACCTTTTCTATGTTAGAAAAGAGGGAGAAATACAAAGTTTGATCTCTGGGGAGCCATCCTTGATGTACAGAAGGGACAAGCATAGAAAGACCAGAAAGCAAATAAAAGTCATCTGCTTTGAAGAAGTAAGGTAATTATGTTGACTTTCTTCCATACTTTATATAGTGCCTTTTCAAAATTAGAGGGAGATGCCGGCCTTGTGTTCTGACATGAATATTTAGCAGTGTCATCTGTAACCCCTAGGATCATCTGGTAAATGTTAACAAGAAGCACCAGAACTTGTGTTTTCCCTGTCTTATTGTTTTTCTACAGGAATGATGACAGCTAGAATGGCTTTATGACATAATGCCTACAAAGCTGAGTGTTACCCATGTAGTTACCTGGGTTGGCGTAGAGTGTATTTTTACAAGCTGGACATAGTGACTAGATATCATCAGTGACATCAGTTTTGTCGTCCTGAAGAGTTTTACATACAATTAATTGGACCAAAATTACAAAGGAGAATTTTTATCATAAATTATGTTTCCGTGTTATGCTTCTGCTCAGTGACTATTTTCTGAAGTTGTGAAGCTTCTGACATACATATGGGATTAAAAAAGTGCTTTGTGTTGTATTTTCAGGCTTTCTTGTGTTTCTGGTCAGCGTGGCAGAGTTTTATTTTTTATGGGCACATGTCATGCTCGGTTCCCCAGTCTGTCTCAAGTCTCCATCTCATGTCACTTCTTTGTATGATAGATACTTTGTGTCCACTTTGGAGAATCATTAGGGCCACTGAAAATGTTATCTCTGGCTTAGTTAACAGTTTTTATTGCTCATCTGGTGATAGCCAGGTCAACAGACTTTTTCAGTGCATTTCCCAAGTCCCTGTATCACCCAAGAAACATTTTTTCCCTTTCTCTCACCTCATATGAACAAAATTTCACTGCATGTTCTAATTATAAAAATGATGGTAGGGACTTGCCTGGTGGTCCAGTGGTTGAGACCTCACCTTCCACGGCAAGGGGTGCGGGTTTGCTCCCTGATTGAGAAGCTAAGATCCCACATGCCTCAAGGCCCAAAAAAACCAAAACATGAAATAGAAGCAATATTGTAACAAATTCAGTAAAGACTTTAAAAATCGTCCACATCAAAAAAATCTTTTAAAGAAAAATATTAGAAAAAAATGGTGGCATATTCAGACAGTGCTGAAAGTTTCAAGAAGAAAGCACAAGTCTTCCTTTAGTCTTCCTCCCCAGACAAGCATATTCGCTGACGCTGATTTGGACTGTAATGGGGGTGAGTCACCTATGGCCTGTGGACCAGAGCTGGCTCGCCACGTTTTTGTATAGCCCCTGAGCTAAGAATGGAATTCACATTTTTAAATGGTTGGGGAAAAAATGAAAAGAAGCATAATATTTCATTACATGTGAAAATAATGTGAAATTTACAATTTAGTTTCCTCATATAAAGCCTTCTGAGCTTCCCTGCGTGTCCAATGCAGAGGGTGCATGTTTGATCCCTGTTCAAGGAACTAAAATCCCACGTGCCATGGGGGCTTGGCCAAAAAATGAAAGAAACAGAAAAAGCCTTCTTGGAACACAGCCGTGCTCATTCATGTTCCTATTTTATGTGCCTTCTCTCAGGTGACGGCAGGGTTGAGAGTTGAGCTGCTGTGACAAACGGGCAGCCTCCAAAGCCTGAAGTATTTACTGTCTGGTCCTTTACAGAAAAATATTTGCTGACCTCTGATCTCTGACCTTCAAGACTTTTTTCCTGTGCCTTTGTGTGAATATTTGTGTAGTTTTTAAACAATGCGGCCATTCTGTGTGCTTTTGTAATCTACCCTTTGACCGCATATTATGTTGACCAGTAACTTCTGTTGAGTTCCTTTTTTGTTTTTATTCCATTGAATTAAAATCTGAGAACCACTGCTTTCCGTTTTATGTTTGTATTATGTAAGCCCATTAGGTGTTACCTGGGAATAATAATAAAATAACAATAGTACTTAATGTGTCACTTAAGATTTATTTTAATTGTTTAATGAAATAAAAGTTTTTTTTTTTTTCCCCTCTCAACTATGAGATAGGTGGTGGTGGACCAGCCTTTGAAAGTCATGAGCACCCAGCATCTCTTATCATCCTGTTTTGCCATTCTAAGCATATCATCTCATTGAAAGATGGTGAATAGATTCTGTCATTGCTGTATAACAGATTACCAAAGTGTAATGTCTTAAAGCAACAAATATTTATTCTCTTACAGTTATACTTCTGTGGATCAGGAATCCAGACCCATCTTAGCAGGGTACCCCGGGCTCAGGGTCTCTCATAATGTGGCACTCAAGATGCTGGCTGGGACTGCAGTTATTTTCAGATTTGACTAGGGTTGGAGGGGCTCTGTTTTCAAGGTCACTCTCCAGGCCATTGGCACAATAGTAAACTTGCAGGTCAATTTCATCAACCGGGACAGTGCCACATGGCTGCTCCAGCTGTGAGGAAGTCTGGGGTAGCCACCTTTTTGGATGTGCCCATTGTTGCCTACATCAAAATCAGGATTTTGTTAATAAGAAAAATTGTCAGAATAGGTACTAGGTGGGCAAAAGATGGTATCTGCCATGTTGTTGTTGTATAGTCTCTAAGTTGTGTCCAACTCTTTGCAAACCCATGGACTGTAGCCCACCAGGCCTCTCTGTCTGTGGGATTTCCTAGGCAAGAATACTGGAGTGGGTTGCCATTTCCTTCTCCAGGAGATCTTCCTGACCCAGGGATGGAACCCACGTCTCCTGTGTCTCCTGCATTGGTAGGTAGATTCTTTATCACTGAGCCACCAGGAAAGCCCAGGTATTTACTACACTGGCTTTGTAAAGTAGTTTGAAGAGTTCAGTGAAGTAACAACCTAAGCCCTCGTCTGATTTATAATATACATTCAAACACTAGCTATGTTTTTTGTTACTCCTTATCAATTGTATAGTTTTGAAGTTTGTGGATATAGCAGGATCTTTGTACAGTTCTATTAAAAAAATAGTATAGAAAGAAGAAAACAAACATTTATTGAGTACTTTATGTATGCACTAGTACGTGCATTTTATGAATATGAAGTGAAGTAAAAGTCGCTCAGTCGTGTCCGACTCTTTGTGACCCCATGGATCATACAGTCCGTGGAATTCTCCAGGCTGGAATACTGGAGTGGGTAGCCATTCCCTTCCCCAGGGGATCTTCCCAACCCGGGGATCAAACCCAGGTCTCCCACATTGCAGGCGGATTTTTTTATCCAGTTGAGCCACAAGGGAAGCCCTGTGTGTGAATATATATTCATACATATTATCTCATTTAATCTTCATAAAAATGGGTATTATTTGTAAAAATAAATGGGTATTATTTGTAAAAATAGATGAGGAAACTAAGGCCCGATAATATTAAGTAAATTGTTTCAGGAGCATATCCCACTGGTGTGCCTGGAATGGATTCTTGCTTGTGGAGAGAATGGTTCCCTTAGTCCTTGGAGTGGGTTAGTAGAGAGTTTGAACTTTGGCCCCAGCATCTCTTCTGATTACTCCAATGTGGTCTGCAAATTTTATAATTTTCTACATGCTTCATGATGTGGAAGAGGTTAGAAAGTATTGTTCAGTCAACGAGCACTTGGCAGAGCTGGAATTTGAACCCAGGTGTGTATAACTCCAGAGCTTCCCAGATGCTGCTAGTGGTAAAGAACCTGCCTGCCATTGCAGGAGACCATGAGGTGGCCAAAGTACTGGAGTTTCAGCTTTAGCATCATACCTTCACATGCTAAAAAAGAGGTTTTTTTGGATTATAAAGTTGTTTGATATTATTTGCTGTTTAACTGTAGTCTGAATGGAAATTCACTTGGCCACTAGGTGTCTCCTTTCAGTTTTGCCCCTTCTGTTGCCACACTCTTAGAAGGAACCCGAAATGGATGTAAGGGAGATTAGACAATGAGAACATTTAAGAAATGAATGGAACCTGCTCTCTGATGATCCCAAGTGCCTATTTTAAGAAATTAATTTTTTGGAGCATGGTTGCTTTGCAGTGTTGTATTAATTTCTGCTGCTGCTGCAGCTAAGTTGCTTCAGCCATGTCCGACTCTGTGCCACCCCGTAGACGGCAGCCCACCAAGTTCCCCCGTCCATGGGATTTTCCAGGCAAGAGTACTGGAGTGGGGTGCCAGTGCCTTCTCCGGTATTAGTTTCTACAGCAAAGTGAATCAGCTATACCTAATATCCCCTCCTTTTTGAACTTCCTTCTTATTCAGGTGATCCCAGATGCCTTTTTTAACCGTTTCCTCTTTACTTCTGTTCGTCTTTGCTCGCAGACTGATATTTAGGTAATAGCTTAATTCTCTGGAAGCTGAGATGAGTCTTTGATATGTGTTTCTCATTTATAAAAGTAGTGAAGTGGAGGAAAAGAACTTCTGTGCTTATCTAGATAATGTTAGGTAATAATTGTAACAAGTTTGCAGAACATTTTAGGAGTGATTTTAATATCATGGGAATACTTGTGTTACCAGGCAAATGATAATTGCATTATTAATATCAATTCCCCTTATTCTTTAATATAATAATACTGGCTGTCACTTAACATATACTATCTTCTGTAATCCTTGCAGGGATCCTACATGGATGCTATTTTCCTCCAGATTTTATAGATGAGGACAATGAAGCTTAGAGAAACTGGTTAATCTGCTCCAAGTTAAATAGAGCTTGGTTACTTTCAAGCTTTTTACGCTCCTCCATTTTGTTGTTGATGTTTAGCTGCTAAGTGGTGTCTGATCCTTTTGTGACCCCATGGACTATAGCCTGCCAGGCTCCTCTGTCCATGGGATTTCTCAGACAAAAATACTGGAGTGGGTTGCCATTTCCTTCTCCAGGGGGTCTTCCTTGACCCAGGGATCAAACTCGTTGTCTCCTGCTTGGTAGGCGGATTCTTTACCACTGAGCCACCTGGAAGCTCCCCCGATTTGAAAGTTGTTAATTGACAATAACGTCAGGGAGACTTTAACTTAAGCACTCAATTCCCATAGGATAATTCAGCAGAAAGCACTTCTGGAACCATGGTTTTGAGGGCAGAGATCCATTTTCTGCAGTTGTTTTGTAGAAGTGAGCACTGTGCTCCGGACATGGGCTCCCTTCAAGAAGGCTTCAGTCTGTTTGTAGAATTACAAATCGATACACTCAGGGATCACTTTCTGTCCCTTGCCTACAAATGCAGCAACTATTATCATAGGAACAGCCGGGCATTTGACAGCTCAGGTTCAGACCTGGAGCTTCATTAGCTGGAACCTTCTTCTTACTCAATTAGGGGCACACCGAAAAGCTGGGAATTCAGCTGGACTTAGGGTTTTCTTTTAAGACCACAGGCTGATAAGATCTCTTTTACCTGAATTTCCATTCTGCACTAATTTCCAGATTTCTCCAGTTGTCTTAAATCAGCTCATGCTAGGTGTTCCTTGGTCTCGAGTACTTTAATTGTGCATCGCTCTCCAGTTGACTCCCCACTTGGGCTGGTGGTTTCTGCGGACCACAGGAGAATGTATAACAAATATGAGATGAGAGGGCCGTGTCAGGCAGGGAGCGCTGTCTCCGGGAGGTGGGAGCTGGGAGTGGGAGCAGCCCCCAGCACTAACAGGCACACCCCCAAGCTCTGCCCCCCGACACTGTCAGCCCTCTCTCTTTGTTCCCTTTCCCGACTCACTTCCTGCCAGGGATTTGTGACATGCTTCCTAGCAGATCAAATGAGCCCCTGACACCTGATTGCCCAGTGCTTCTTGTTTACAGTTGCTTTCCAAGGGCACCTCGACAAGATGGAAGGCTTAACGCGCCGTAATTAAATTTGCATCTGCTCTGTGACAGGACTCAAAAGAGTTTTCCCCCCTCCACCTGTGAATCTCATTGTAGAGCTCCTAGTGTCTTTGACCATACAACATCTAAAAAGGCAAGATGTGGACAGGTAAACAAACATTGGTTCAGTCTACTGCCTGTCAGTATAATGATGAATACTAAATAAGGAGATCCCTTTCTTGCTTGACGTTCTACTCTTCACCTACTTGTTTAGGCAGATTTTTTAACTGGTCTTATAAATATAAGAACTGTAGATTGGAGGTGACTTTTTTTTATAAGTATTTTTAAAGGAAAACAAACATTGCTGAACAATCTGGATTGGTTTAACACCCTTTGGGTTGTACATTTCTCACAAATGCTAATGAATAATTCAGCAAGGCCAAACACAATCTGCTGGTGGTATCCAGTGTGATTCACACTCGCTAATGAATAATTCCTTTTGGCTTTTATAGAGCAGCTCTAAGGAGTGACTTCTGAGACTCAGATGGGTTATTATTGGGCTATTTGTCAGTGTCCTTGGGGCATTGTGAGCCAAAGTCCAACTTGATGACCCTCTCCACATACCTTCTCTGATTCTTCTGGGAAACAGGCAGCTCTTTCTGTCCCACCCTTTTAGCTCTCAAACATTGTTGTGAAAGAGGCAATGCTATAACAGGATTCAGCTCCATCATAATTTCACTGATGCACTTTCTTCAGTGTTTCATTCAAAGAAGTACTGAGCACCTTACTTACGAAGTACTGAGCATGGGGTTGTTTGTATACTGAAGTAACTTAGATTTTGTGCGATGTGTCCTCAAAGGGACCATAGGGTATGTAGGAGAGGCATGAGGTCGGGGGGGAAGATGCTGAGCAGCTTTTTGTCAAAATGGCCAGTTACCATTTTCTCATCATGTTCTCAGGTACGCATTTCAGTGCATATTTGCTATTGATGGTGTTGTGTGAAGGTTATATTGTGTTGGATGAGCCTGAACCTTGATTAATGTTGGAACCGCTTAAGGGATATGCTCTATAATGTGACTGCAGAAACACCTAGGTTTGCCGTCCATGTTCATTTCTGCTGCACTGAAGTTAGAAGTGTGGTATGACCGGCTTTACTAGCTTGGAGAGTGTGAGGATGGTGAACGGGGATTTACTTATCTCTGAATAGTCTATATAAGACTTCCCAGGTGGCTCAGTGGTAAAGAATCTGGCTGCTAATGCAGGAGACACAGATTTGATCCCTGGGTCGAGATAATCCCCTGGAGTAGGAAATGGCAGCCCGCTCTAGTATTCTTGCCTGGGAAATTCCATGGACAGAGGAGCCTGGCGGGCTACATAGTCCATGGGGTCACAAAGGGTCAGACACGACTGAGCAACTGAACCCACACACACAGTCCATGTATGGTATCTTAGCAGTTGTACTGCATAACTTGTAACTCTGATATCAGTGAGGCACACCCAGCCTTGGGGAGGTTATCTCTGGCATCCTGTATCTGCTTCAGCTTTTTCTGTTTAACTCCTGGTTTTTGCTCTTCTTTGTAATTGTACTGGAAGATCACAACCCCTAGCTCCTTTGCAGTTAGGTGAAATTCCATGATTAGTTTTAACCAATGAAATGAAGTAGAAGTGATAGGTATCAATTCCCGGTCAAGACGCTTAAGAGCTGGTGTGCTATTCGCATGCTTTCCCTTGCCCTGCCAGAGTGACCTTGGGGGCTGTGTGTTCCAGACGGTGGAGTCTCCATTAGACTGGGTTCATGAAAGACTGTGTGTAGAGCCCTCAATGGCCCGTATTGGGCAGGGAACTTGACCAAGAAAGACCTTTCTGTATTAAGTCCCTGAGACTTGGGAGTTTACCCTCAGTATAGTCTAGACCATTCTCACTAACACAGAGGATTAGTATAGGAAGAGACCTTTGTGTGTGTATGTGTGTCTTATCTAGGGCCTAGTACTTAACAAGATTCCAGTTAGCTTTGTCAAATGTATTGTCACGTGGGAATTGAAGGGTGGACTTTATTTAGGGACAGAAAAAGAGTTTATTTCATCAATTGCCAAAGCATTTGTGGGATAAAAAATAATGGTATAAACAGAGTTGTGACAATGAAAGGCTAATTAGTGAGAGGAGCCAGAGTTGAGTTGAGGCTGTTGTAACTCACATTCATGAATTTTAAGTTGTATCCAGCATGTTTAATTGGTTAAGATAGTGAACCTGTAATTTTTCTCTTTGCTTATAGTTTGTACTAGGGGTTGGCTTTTGAACTGAAAATGGTTTTTACATTTTTAAAGTATAAGCAAGGAAAAAAGAAAAGTGAGAATATTCAGTAAGGGCCATATGCGGCCCGCAGAGCCTAAAATATTTACTATGTGGCCCTTTATGGAAAAAGTTTGCTCTCCTTTGGTTTATACCCTTAAAATCTTTGCATACCATTATCAAAAAGTATCAGACATTAAAATATGAGTTCCTCGAGCATGAGAATGGAAAGGTTTTATTAATTTCTGTGTCTTTCGGCCTGTCAAGGTGCATGGAACATTGTACAAGCTCAGAACAAGTTTACTTTATTAAATTGTATGTGAAACATGGGAGTTAAGACATTTTCAAGGATAAGAACTGAGAAGAAATCATGGAATGTCATAGCTCTGAAGGAATCGAACTTTATCTCCTCTGTTCACTTGGCCGGTGACATTTCTGGATTTATTTAAACCTAATATGTGTGGACATCTATTTAATTTTCATATTATTTTCAAATAAATGCCATCTTATTTAAAATGCCATTTTAAAGATACTGACTTCTGCTCTAGCATCCAAGTATTGTTAGAGTCTTCTTGTTAACCTACCAACTGTCAATGTTTTGCTTTCTCTCTTTTGCTGTGTAACATTCATATTAAAAAAAAATTTTAATGTGAGTTTCTATCTGTTCACTCACTCATTCATTTGCTCACTCATAGATATATACCTGCAAGAGATGAAAACATATGTCCACTTAAAAAACTTACACACAAATGCACATAGTAACATTATTCATAGTAGCCAAACAATAGAAGCAACCCAAATGACTGTCAGCTGATGAATGGATACACAAAGTATTGTGTAGCTGTGTGATGGAATATTGTTTTGCAACACGAAGGTACGAGGTTACAGCATGTATAGTACAACATCAATGAACCTTGAAGGCATAACACTAAGTGAAAGCTAAGCACAAGAAAACGACATGTTATCTGATTCCATTTGTATAAAAATGACTACAGTGGGCAAATCTGTACATAACGGGAAGATTAGCAATGGCCTTGAGTAGGAGTGGGATGAGATGGGAATTGTGGGTGACTTCTAATGGGTACGAGGTTTCTTCTTGGTATGATGACAAAGTTCTAAATTTGGATTATGATGATTGTTGCAAAACTCTGTGCCTATACAGAAAATCATTGAATTGTACATTCTAAATGGGTGAATTTTATGTTATGTGACTTATATCTCAATAAAGACATTAACAGAAATTATGCAGTGATTGCTCGTTTTCTCATAATACTGCTGATTATACACCTCTTATTCAAACAACAGACAGGGCTTGACCCTCTTGTATTTTACCTTCTTGAATTAAAATCTCCTAGAAAGAAGACTGATTTATATTCAAATCCCCTTTGGCCCAGCTATTCTACTTACATGAATTTATTCCATTTCTTTACCTGTACAAAGACATATGTACAAGACTCTTCACTCGGCATTATTTGTAATGGTAAAACCTAAGAATGCAATCTAAATGTCCATCCATAGGGGACACTTTAAGACTGGGGACAGGGGAAGAGAAGGGGGTGACAGAGGATGAGATGGTTGGGTGGACATGAGTTTGAGCAAACTCCAGGAGATAGTGAAAGACAGGGAAGCCTGGTGTGCTGCAGTCCATGGGGTTGCAGAGTTGAACGACTTACTGACTGAACAACAACAAAGGGGACACTTAAAAACCTGGGGGGAGAGGGGGCAGTGGGCTGGAGGGAGTCTCAAGAGGGAGGGGGCATGTGTATACCTGTGGTTGATCCGTCTTGTTGTATGGCAGAAAGCAACACAATATTGTAATTATCCTTCAGTTAAAAATGACTAAGAAAAAATATTAAGGAAAATGTAGCCAATGAACTATTCTAGTACCATTAAGAGGAGACAGTTCTAAATGTACCAATATGAAACAATCTTTAAGATATTAAAAAAAAAAAACAAGGTACAGAATACTTGTTGCTCTTTATATAAAATGTTTACGTGAAGATAGTATATCTCAGCAAAAATTCAATAATAGTTACTTCTTTAGGAAGGAAAGTTTGGGTATTCAAGCAATAGGAGACTGACTGACTTTTGCAGGGTTAGACATTATTTAATACAGTTTTTCCCTCATGACAGTAGGATTCATAATCACCAAAAAGTGAATACCACACAACTGTTTATCAGCTGATGAACAGATAAAATGTGATGTGTCCATATAGACATTTAAGTAGAAGAGCTGGGTCAGTGGGGATTTGAACATAAATTGGGTTTGATTCTAGGAATTTGAACTCAAGAGGGTAGGTGTGTTCAAATATTATTAAGACCCTAAATGTCCATTGACTGTTGAATGGATAAAGAAGATGTGGTACATGTATACAATGGAACTCAGCCATAAAAAAAAGAATGAAATTGGGTCATCTCTAGTGATGTGGCTGGACCTAGAGGCTGTCATACAGTGAAGTAAGACAGAAAGAGAAAAATAATGTATATTAACACATATTTATGGAATCTAGGAAAATGGTATTGATGAAACCTATCTGCAGGACAGGAACAAAGGCACAGATGTAGGGAATGGACTTCTGGACATGGTCGGGGGGAGGAGCGGGTGGGACAAATTGAGAGAGTAACATTGACATACATACACTACCGTGTGTGACATAGTGGGAGGCGGCTGTATAGCAGAGGGAGCTCAGCTGTGTGCTCTGTGACAGTCTAGAGGGGTGGGAGGGGGTGGGGGTGGAAGGGAGGCTCAAGAGGGAGGGGATCGATGTATCCACGTAGCTGATTCATGTTGTTGTACAACAAAACTAACACCACGTTGTGAAGCAATGACACTCCAATTAAAAAAATCAAATTCTCAAAATTAGCAATAAATTTAAGTGAAAGCATGATTGGTACCAAAAAAAATTTTTGAAAAAAGTTGATTTCTGTACTACAGCTCAGCAACCAATCTTGCATCTGTTTGTGCCCCTCTCTTTTTCAATCCATGTGGAATAATTTGCTTTAAGACTTAATCCCCCCTCAACCCCACCCCCAGCCACTAATGATGGAGCAATTATGTGGTTCCACAGTGATTTTAACACCATCTTCTAACCCAGCTGTGTGGTAGCAGTATATCTGAAGGGCAGAAATGTGGCCTACAAGGGACAATATCAGATTGCCCACAATTATTTTAATGTCTCCTGTGAAATGATAAATGAAGTTTACAGTTATAATAAAAGACCAAGTTCCCCCAAGGTATAAAGAGTTTGCAAGGAAAATTCATGTAGTTACAACTTTTTTTTTTTTTTTTAAAGCAACAACAAACAGTCTTCACTGAGAGCTTAAAAAAAGCACAACCCAGAGATAGGTTTTCACTGTAGGCATTTATTTGATGAAGCCCAGTAGGGATGCGGGGCTTTCCAGGTGGCGCAGGGGTATAGAATCCACTTGCCAATGCAGTAGACACAGGAGACGTGGGTTCGATCCCTGGGTAGGGAAGATACCCTGGAGTAGGAAATGGCAACCCACTCCAGGATTCTTGCCTGGAAAATGCCACGGACAGAGGAGCATAGTGGGGTTGCAGTGAGTTGGGCATGACTGAGCACGCATGCACAAGTAAGGCTGAGTAAAGTATGAACATGTTGTAAGATTTATAGCTGCTTCTCTAGGAACTTAGACTTCGAGGTTGTTGGTATAATTGAAAAAATTCTTCCAAGTTTTGCATCTGTGTTGTGCCTTGTTTATAACACTAAGTTCATGCAATTTACAAAATACTTGCTGGGATTTTTTTCCTGGTCCTGGGAGGTCCCATAATTTGGCTGTAACTCCTGCTTTTATTATTTGGTGCCGCTTGGGTTCGTGTCTTTCCCAGTCACTGTAAATCCTCCAGCTGGCCCCACATATGCTTGGTAAGACTGCCATCTTGAGAGGTGAGTGGTTTCTGTTCACAGTAGTATTTGATGCAGTGCCCACGACTATAATTTAAATGTGTCTTTGAAAGACAGCAGGCTTCCCTGGTGGCTCAGATGGTAAAGAATCTGCCTGCGATGCAGGAGTCCTAGGTTTGATCCCTGGGTCGGGAAGATCATCTGGACAAGGGAATGGTTATGCACTCCAGGATTCTTGCCTGGAGAACCCCATGGACAGAGGAGCCTGATGGGCTACAGTCCATGGGGTCACAAAAGAGTAGCACATGGCTGAGTGACTGGCACTGTCTTTTCATTTTAACAGGGCACACCTGGCTCAGTCTTACTATTTCCCCAGCTGGGAAGTGGGGCATAGCAGAAGCAGCACTCCTCCCCACGTCGAAAGATCTCTGCTGTCACATAAAGCTAGCATTTCCATGTTGGCTTTCCTTCCAGCTGTAGGTGATCTGGCTGCAGTGTTTTTGTTTAAAAAAGATTCCACTTTCTTCGTGTTCCTGCTGCTTGCTACCTACTGACCCACAGCTAGAGGCTGCTCTTGCTGTAGTTTATCTGTTTGCATGACAGGGCACTTTCCTTTATGCCACTGATATCTTGGTATACGTCTTTATATCATATTTGTATTGTTGGTGAACAGGTTTGGAAGTGCCCATGACTTAAAGAAATGGTGCTGTAAATTCTCTTATAATCCTTCTTTCAGGTAGACCCAATTGATAGGTTTAATATTTAGATAGATTATTATTATTCAATTATTATTAAATGATACCACTTATTATAGGTTTATACAAACCCATCCATCTGTACTGTTGAATCTCTGAAGAGTCAGATGGCCTTTTTGAGTCAAACTTCCCCATAGTATTGAGCTACCCTGGTGGCCCAGTGGTAAAGAACCTGCCTGCCAGTGTAGGAGACAAAAGAGGTATGGGTTCAACCCCTGGGTTAGGAAGATCCCCTAGAGGAGGGCATGGCAACCCACTACAGTATTCTTGCCTGGAGAATCCCATGGATGGAGGAGCCTGGCGGGCTACCGTCCATAGGGTCTCAAAGAGTTGGACATGACAGATCCCCATAGTATAGCTGAGGCCCAGCGAAGCCAAGGGAGTCTCTTGGTGTCTTCCAGATTACAAAGTTGCTTAACCACAGAACTGAATCTGTCATTTAGAATTTCAGACTCAGAGCTTTTCCCACTAACTAGAAAGACTTACAAGTTCAAAGATACCTTGAATTGAAGAGGAGGCGGTCCAGAATGAATGGTGAATTATGACAAATGGCACTCCATTAAAATACCGGAACAGTGAAATACTTAGGAAAAAAACAATGCTTAAGTATTTAAAATTTTATTTCCCTTCATTATAATCAAAGGAAGTAACAAATCTTCTTGTATAGTATTTCGAATAGTCTTGGAATAAATATTCTTGCAGCTGCTTCTACAGCTTACCGATAGTCTGACAATATTGCTGATAGTGGTTCTTTCTCTTGATATTGCTGGATGAGACTGAAGAGGAAGTCGGGCTGGGGAGTTGTGCACCATTTCAGTTGGCTGTAGGCAAGCCAGGAGCCACATCTTTCCTAGGTCAAAAGGCTGACCCTTTACTACTGCTAGTTGGTGTGTACAACATGTTTTAGAAGAAGTAATTATTTTTAGCCGACTGACTATGACCAAGATTAATAGCTCTTGAAAGGGCTGTGATGAAAGGCTGCCCCAGCTGACTTCTGCATTATTCTTTATTTATCCTGCTCTCATCCCTGTCACCTTTGGGCATCAGCCAAATGTCATTTGTATGAGATTTGCCCCTTGGATGTGAAGGGCCTCTCTTTCTTAATGATGGGAGGTGAATTGGGCTGTGAGGCTGAGGTACTTGTACAGTTGACATGACCCAGGGGAGAATCTTCTAGGTCCATGGGAGTCATAGGAACAGGACATTCACTCCTGGCAAGGGCTTGGGGAGGTGGGGGGATGGGCAGAGAAAGAACATGAGAATATTCAGCTATCTGATCCAGATCCTTGATACAGGGAGTACTTCAAGGGCTCCAATGCCAAGTCCATATGTCTCAGTGGCTCTTCTGTTCAGAGCATTTGCAAGTTTCTTCTTCTGAAGATTTTTTTGCTTGACATTGTCAACTTATCTCTGGGCTTCCCAGGTGGCACTAGTAGTAAAATTCCCCCTGCCAATGCAGGAGATGCAAGAGACATGGGTTCGATCCCTGCGTTGGGAAGAGCCTCTGGAATTGTTGTTGTTCCATCACTAAGTTATGTCTGATTCTTTGTGACCCCATGGACTGCAGCATGCTAGGCTTCCCTGTCCTTCACGGTCTCTCATAGTTTGCTCAAACTCATGTCCTTTGAGTCAGTGCTGCCAAACAATCATCTCACTCTCTGTCGCCCCCTTCTCCTCCTTCCTGGAGGAGGAAATGACAACCTGCTCCAGTAGTTTTGCCTGGAAAATACCATGGACAGAGGAGCATAGTGGGGTACAGTCCATGGGGCTGTAAAGAGTGAGACACGATTGATCGACTGAGCACATACGTACCAACTACCTCTAGTTTTATAAAACTAAGAAAATGTCTTTATGGCAGTGACTGCAAGTTAACCCCCAGATCCCTTCTTGCCTCCTTCCATCATGGACTTTTCAGGGCAATTAGCTGTCTGGAATACAGACTGCATTTCCCAGCTTTCCCTGCAGTTTGGTGAGGCCATGTGACTAAGAGGATGTAGCCTCTGGTAGTTTCTGGGATGTTTCCTTTAGAGAAAGCTGGTGTGTGCCCTTTGCCCTTTTCTTCTGAGGCCTTTCCTTTTATCCTGCTGTCTGGAATGTAGATGCTGCTTTTGCATCTTGAGAGTGAGGGCCAGTCTTTAGTGGTGAGCTGGAAGTGGCTTGAGTCTCTGAGATCAGCATGGGAAGCACCATTCCAGCCTGGTGAAGCCACTACCACTTCAGATTTTCTGTCACTTGCAGCCAGCCTAATCCTAGATCATACATGGTTTCTGCATGTTGCAGAAGAGCAGAGGAACTCTCAAGCCCTTAGATTTCCTTCTGTTGTGCTGAATATGGATGTCAGAATTCAAACAGATCCCTCACTTTTCCTTCTTTCAACTAGTATTGAAAGTAAAAAAGTGAAAGTTGCTCAGTCATGTCTGACTCTTTGTGACCCTATGGACTGTAGCCTGTCAGGCTCCTCTGTCTATGGAATTTTCTAGGCAAGAAAGCTGGAGTGGGTAACCATTCCTTTATCCAGAGGATCTTCTTGACCCAGGCATTGAACCTGGGTCTCCTACATTGCAGGCAAATTCTTTACCGTCTGAGACACAATCGACTACTGTTGGTGGTGGGTTAGTCGCTAAGTCGTGTCCAACTCTTTCAACCCCATGGACTGTAGTCTGCCAGGCTCCTCTGCCCATAGGATTCTCCAGGCAAGAATACTGGAGTGGGTTGCCATTTCCTTCTTCAGGGGATCTTCCCAAACCAGGGTTCAACCTGGGTCTTCTGCATTGCAGCCAGATTCTTTACCAAACTGAGCTGTGAAAGAAGACCTTCAACTAATACAAATTAAAACAACCAGTGGCTCAGGGGTAAAAGAATCTGCCTGCAATGCAGGAGATACTCAGGAGACCTGGGTTCAATCCCTGGGTCGGGAAGATCCCCTGGAGAAGGAAATGGCAACCTACTCCAGTATTTTTGCCTGGAAAATCCCATGGACAGAGAAGGAGCCTGGCAGGCTACAGTCCATGGGATTGCAAAGAGTTGGACAGGACTGAGCGACTAAACAATAGCAATGATAACAATAATGTGTTAATTTATTCAAGAAATAAAGACCTGAGAGATATATGAGTATGCAAGATACATGGGAGAGAGGTTGGGATGAAGACCAGACCACAGTATAACTCATTTAGGAAAAAGATAACCAGGGCTGATCCTAATGGCCTTCTGTAAGAGTTGGGTCAGGAAGCCCTTCCACCTTCTATTGGCAGCAACAGCTTCTTGTTTTAGATTCTTAGAGGGCCTTTGAGATGTAACTTCATCTGCTTTCTTTTTTTTTTTAATTAATTTATTTTAATTGGAGGCTAATTACTTTACAATATTGTAGTGGTTTTTGCCACTACAGTGGTTTTCATCTGCTTTCTTAAAGACTTGGGGAGCTTTTTAGGTGGCCAATGTCAAGTCTGTTCAATGCTTTCAGTTCTCTTGCTGGTTAACACTGTTTATATTTTGCCTGACTCACTGGTTTTAGGCCATAATCTTTGCATGTAGCCGTCCTTTGTCTAATATTATCTATATTAGATAATATGTACTATATTCGCTGTGTATGTATTTTATATTTAAAGTCGCTCAGTCATATTTGACTCTTTGCGACCCTGTTGCTATAACCTGCCAGGCTCCGCTGTCCATGGAATTCTCCAGGCAAGAATACTGGAGTGGGTAGCCATTCACTGAGGGATCTTCCCAACCCAAGGATTGAACCCAGGTCTCCCCCATTGCAGGCGCAATCTTTCTGTCTGAGCCACCAGGGAAGCCTATTAGCTATCATGCACTGCAAATTGTTATTTACACAACTTTTAAAAGAGATGCTGAGATGTGTAATTACTTTGCACAATTTTTTAAACTTTGGAAGGAGAAAAACAGCTATTCACTTCTCTGGTTCTCATTAGCATTTGTAACGTGGACCACGGGGGCGGTTTTCTGTGCTGTGTTTTTCCTCGCTGTTTCTTGCCTTTTCATTTGAAGAATAGCAGGATCTTGTCTTTTGTTCACACAAGTAAAAGTCCATTCAGCCAGAAAACAGAACAGTGTGCTCCTGTGCACTAAGAGCATCTGAAGGCTTTTGGTCCCACACTAGTTGCTGTTTAACTACAATAAAATTGTGACCAAAGGAGATAAACATTTAAAGGATAAATGACAGGGCTGTTAATCCAAAAGCCAGTTTTGTAGCATTGTTGTTTTTAGCTAATAGGTATATAGCCCGGAGTCATGGGGATGCCTTTCAACTCTGAAACACAGCAAAACCTGTTTTCCAGCCAGTTAAAAAAATAATGTCACTGGGTATTTTTAATGGCCGATCACTTTGTGTTTTAAAAAGTCACTTGAATGTGTCTAAACGGTCTCTGGAAACTTCTAGGAATTTTCCTGATGTGTTTGTTAATCTCGGTCATGTCATTCATATGTAAATTATGAAAAAATATAAATTCATGTATAATGTCATAATTCTGTGTGTGTGTGTGTGTAATACCAAGTCTATTATCTAAGAAAAGGCTTTTATAAGTATGAATTCAGAACTTGATCTGTCTTTACTCCTATAAAGCATGATTTGCCTACCCTTTGGTGGAGGAAAAGCATTTTTGAGAATTTCTTTTCCCTATGAGAATGCAGTGCTCCAGTACTCCAGTGCTGAAGCTCTAATACTTTGGCCACTTGATGCAAAACACTGATTCATTGGAAAAGACTCTGATACTGGGAAGGATTGAAGGCAGGAGGAGTAGGGGATGACAGAGGACGAGATGGTTGGACGGCATCACTGACTCGATGGACACGAGTTTGAGCAAGCTCCAGGAGTTGGTGATGGACAGGGAAGCCAGGCGTGCTGCAGTCCATGGGGTCACAAAGAGTCGGACATGACTGAGCGACCGAACTGAACTGATGAGAATGCAAAGGATAAATCTCTGTTCCGTTTTCTCATGCCTCTCTTTCCCTTTCCTTCCCTTTATGTTTAAAAAAAAAAATTTATTTTTACTTAGAGGATAATTGCTTTACAATGTTGTGTTGGTTTCTTCCATATATCAACATGAGCCAGCCATACGTATACATGTCACCTTCCTAGTGAACCTCCCCTCACCTCCTACCCCAACCTTCCCTTCCTTTTTCTCTCTTCTCTCTTCCCCTGGCTTCTTTCTCTGGCTCTGTCTTTCTCTCTCTAAGCTGAAATTTGAGTCTTTGGCAAAACTGAGTCTTTGAGAAGAGATGCTTCTGGTTGTGGTAAGGGTACTCAGATGTTGGAGTGAGGTTTATTTTTATAAATGGTTTCACTTGTTTTTAGTTGCCAAATGCTGGGGTCTCTTGTCTCTTATTGGCTGGATTATTCAGGTTTATCTTTTCTAGGATATCCCAAAATAAAAGAATCCAAGTATATTGTACAAATGCATTTCCCTTTTATGCAGTGGCATCTCATTATAGCAGGAAGCTTACACTTTACCTACTTAGGAGGCCTGGAGGTGCCAACGGTGAAGTAAGAAGTAGGTTTACCACTTACTGGGGCCAGCGTAACGTAGCTTCAGTGTATGAATGTGGGCCCAGTGTTTGCAGATAGTCAGAGTTTTCAGAGGAAACTGAAAATGTGGATTTTTGTTTGAAAGCTTTTTATTTTAAAGAGCAGTCTACTAACTGAAATTTAAAGCCCATATGATCCAAATATACCATATTTACTTTCTCAGACTGAAAGCAACTGAGGGTCTGCCCTTTGTGATGTCTATTATTTAGAGAGATTATATTACTAATGTTACCAAAGAGGAATCTGTGAGGACTCCTCTTCAAGGAAGTGGACCAGCCCGAAGAAAAATAATGAAGGTTGACATTAGGGGATATCGAAAGAAGAGGCCAGGTTTCCATCATATCACCCTACAGTGGGGGCGCATCAGTGGACGAACTCAGTTTCTGCACACAGAGCTTCCATTCCCGTTTTTCTTGCCTCACTTGAAATTATAAACTGATAGGCAAGATCACCAGACACTGTGGGATGCCTCCAACAAGAAGGACAACACAAAGCAAACAGCAAAAAGGGAACCCAGAGAGACAGGACGATGGAGAACAGAAGAGAAAACGTCAAAAGAAACGATGATGAGTATTCTTAAGTAGATGAGGAAAGATGCTGTATACACGAAACAGGAACAGGATAGTAATAAAAAGGAACACTCATATTGTTAATTTTGTTAGCTGTGATTGTATATTGTGGTTATATATATATTTTTGAAAAGGCTGTCCTTATGTATTAGAGATACATACCAAATACATACATACCATATGTATTTCAATGTACAGTTGAAATATGATGCTTGAAGTTTGTTTTGAAGTAATTCAGAAAAGTAGGGTAAAGGAATAGGACAGTTAAGATTAGGAAAATGTTGATAACTGTGTAATAAGTATACCATTGTGTAATAAGTATGTGAGGGCTTGTTATATAATTTTCTATGTGCTTGTGTGCTTAAAATTTTCTGTTGTGAAATGTTTAAAGTGGGGGGGGGTGGCATTTAAAGACTCAAGAACTCTTGAAAATTAAGAATATGGTAACAGAGGTAAACATTTCAATAGGATTTGAAAATAAGGTAGAACTTAGAAAGTAGAACAAAAAAATGCAATGAAAGATTAGAGAGGAAAGATACAAAATTAGATGATCAGTCCCAGTGATCCAGTATCTAACTGTATGAGTGGTAGAGTAAGAGCCAATATATTAAAAGGGAAGGAATTATCAAAGAAATGTTACAAGGTAATTTTCTTGATTTGCAAGATGTGAATTTTGAAATCCAAAAAAGCCCACCTAGTGTCTAGCATGAGAGCTGAAAAATGACCCCACCAGGGCCCTTTTTATGAAATTACAGATACCCAGAGAAAAAGAGGAGGTCTTAAGAGCTGACTTCTGTCCTCGGCTGGGCTGGGTACTCTGGTGCCAAACTCCCTGGGCTAACTGCTTTCAGACTGTCAGGGCCGTGCTGGCTGCCTGATGCTTGGGATTGAAAGGGCATGCTGTCTAACCTCTGTTCCTGGACTTCTAACCAAGCTTCTTGTTTTCAGCTCCGCTTCTGAAATGCACCAATTGTCAGAGGCACCTGGTTGCTGTAATACCTGAACCTTTCTGGAGATGTTAACATTAACCCCCTCCTGTTAAGAGTGACTATCTTTCCCTTTCCCTCCTCAACCCCTGCCCTGCCAGTAGGCTTCAACTTTTCCTGTTCTGTTACATTAGTTAATACTCCCTTTTCATCTTCCAAAAGATGAAGCTGACGTATTTTTTAAAAAATAATTGTATTTATTTATTTATTTAATTTTTGGTTAGGCTGTGTCTTGGCCGCGGCGGGCTTTTCTCTAGTTCGGCCAGCAGGGGCTACTTTCTGGGTGTAGCGCACAGGCCTCTCATTGCAGTGGCTTCTCTTATTGCCGATCATGGGCCCTGGGGCATGCGCGCTTCCGTAGTTGTGGCATGTGGGATCAGTAGTTGCGGTCTCTATGTTACAGACTGAATAGTTGTGGCGCATGGGCTTACATGCTCTGCGGCGTGTGCAGTCTTCCTGGATCGTGTGTGATCTTTCTGAATCAGGGATCAAACCTATGTCTCTTGCATTGGCAGGCTGATTCTTTACCCTTGAACCACCAGGGAAGCCCTTTCCTACTGTTTTGGGTCTTACTCTGTTTCCCAGGTGGCCCAGAGGCAAAGAATTTGCCTGCCACTGCTGGAGACACCGGAAATGGGGATTTGCTTCCTGGATGGGGAAGATCCCCTGGAGGATGGTAACTGAGACTTCAGTACTCTTGCCTGGAAAATCCATGGACCACGGAGCCTGACGGACTGCAGTTCATGGAGTCGTAAAGAGTTGGATACAGCTGAGTGACTGAGCATGTATACACTGCTGCTGCTGCTAAGTTGCTTCAGTTGTGTCTGACTCTGCGACCCCATAGACGGCAGCCTACCAGGCTCCCACGTCCCTGGGATTCTCCAGGCAAGAACACCGGAGTGGGTTGTCATTTCCTTCTCCAATGCATGAAAGTGAAAAGTGAAAGTGAAGTCACTCAGTCGTGTCCGACTCTTAGCAATCCCATTGACTGCAGCCCACCAGGCTCCCCCGTCCCTGGGATTCTCCAGGCAAGAACACTGGAGTGGGTTGCCATTTCTTTCTCCAATGCAGGAAAGTGAAAAGTGAAAGTGAAGTCACTCAGTCATGTCCGACTCTTAGCGATCCCATTGACTGCAGCCCACCAGGCTCCTCCGTCCATGGGATTTTCCAGGCAAGAGTACTGGAGTGGGGTGCCATCGCCTTCTCTGATGTATACACTATGCACACAATATATGCTTTGTCAGTCAACTAGGTTTTGTAGCCTGTGAACATAGGGTGATGTCGAAGTTTACTTACATATTCCCTTATGGCTCCTGATGAATTTGAATTCAGTGCTTGCTGATTGAAGTATATACTTGGTTTTATTTTATTACTTTTGTGTATGTTTTATGTGATTTTGTTTCAGTGTCCTCTTATCGCTCAGAGATTGTAGGAAGGACTAAGCATGAGTCATTAAGTTAAAAATATCATTGAGTGATATCAGTAAGTTAAGTGTCTCACTGGCTTACAGCTTCAAAAAGATTGTACTGAAATGGCAAGTTTTCAGTTGCATTTAGAGAGGAGGAATGGAGGCCTGACTAGTCATTATACTGAAAAAGGGGAAATCTGGGGCTTGTGGTCTGATTTTAGACTGAAAGTCTGTTTCAGTTTGCTTAATGACTGTCACCTGTGCCCGGGTGCTGCCCTTTGATTTTAGGCTCGTCGCTCTCAGCCTGGGAGTTTCGGTTGTTGAGAATATGCCCCTCCACTGTAAAGAAACAGTGCTGTCAACCTCTCTAAAGTCACCTTTTTTCTTAAAGAAACTCTTTTAATAGTTCCACATATTCTGTAGTTATGCATTTCTGTGAGTGCTTACCGGCCCCAGCACTGTGTTTAATAAATGATTGAACTTTGAAGAACCTTTGAGAAGCAAGGGCTTTATGTGACTGAGCAGCAGACATGAAAAAACGCTATCCTCCTGAGTATCTAACAGACAGAATAGAGGCTTGATCAGACAATATAAGCATCGAGTGAATGATGGTAATACCATGAAATATTTACACCCGGAGAGCATGCTAGGGTGGGAAGGAGAGTGGGTGGGTTTTTACCATTTGGGGTTGAACGGGATGCCATACAGCTCACCACTCTGTGATCTTAAAAGCAAAACAGAAAGAAAAAAAGACAGACAGAAAGATAGAAAGAAAGGAAAAAGAAAAGAAAGAAGAGAAAGAAGAGTTATTGATTTGGTGATATTTTATTGTTTGCAGTAGTTTTTCATAAGAGCAAGGCTCCTTTTGCAGACAGCAACCTTACAAAAAGCCAAGTTTTTATTGATCGTTAAAAGAGACTAAAAAGTCATGGTTTCTTTTTTTTTAATTTTTAAAATTTTATTGAAGTATAATTGATTTGCAATGTTGTGTTAATTGCTGCTGTACAGCAAAGTGATTCAGTTATATATATATCTATATTCATGACTATGTAGAGTCATGGTTTCTTGCCATCATAAGTTTAAAGTTTTAATTTACTCAACATCTCATGATTTAACATACCTTAAAAGCCTTCATTTTATTATCTGTGAACATAGAGACTTGCACAGCAAAGAACCAAATAACCTATCATGTTCTTATTTTCAAACCAAATATGTGATTTATTTATTTCTTATTTCTATTTTAAATTGTCTTGTGTTGTGTTTATTAAAGTGATTATTAAATCATTATTAAAATGATCCACAGAGAAAGTTAATATAATGGAAGAAGTGTCTAGATTACTTCCAAAAAGTTTAGAAGATACTTATCTGAGCTGATATATTTAGAGAATTTCAAATAAGTTCCAGTATAGAAGTAGGCTAAAATGAACATGCCAGACCAATTTGTTTTGTCCCTCTGCCAGTATTTTGTATGTAAATTGTTCTTATAGTGATAAACCTTCTTAGATTTCATGCTACTATGTAGTATTATTGAAAATACTTATTGTTGATAGTGAATATGTTGACAAAAACTAATTTGATTTATTAAGTTTAATTTTACTCATGATATATGTGCAAAGAAAACAAAGGCCACAGATTGTATTTGGGAGCTATTTTAATGTGATATTTTTACTTTTTCTTTTTATCAGTAGTAGAAAGAATTGAATCACATATTAATAAGGGAGCTCAGAACTAACATATCATTATAAATCAACGATACTACAGTAAAAATTAAGAAAAACAATATGGAAACTCAGATTGACCACACACATTGGCCTTTCAAGGGGATCATCTGCCTTTGGTATCTATCATGAGCTCCCTGGATATTCGGGATGAGTTATGCTAAACAAGGATGAGATGGTTAGATAGTATCACTGGCTCAATGAACATGAACTTGGACAAACTCTGGGAGATAATGTGGGAGAGGGAGGCCTGGCATGCTGTAGTCCATGGGGTTGCAAAGAGTCGGACGTGACTTAGGGACTCAACAATGACAGCATACTAAACAAATTTGGAAATTTTTCTCCATGATCACATTGTCCTAAACTGACAGATTTTATCACTTGTAAAGTCAAAGTGATAATGTCAGAAGGGAAATTTGGTAAGACTTTGCTTAGAAAGTACAATGTTTTGTCCATTGATTCTAAGTAAGGGAACTTATAATCAAAGGAGTTTACTGTTTATAATAGTAGGAATCCATTGCATATAAAGAAGTTTATAGTCTAAGGACCCATTAGCAGTGAAATCTGGTAGGAAGCTATTTGTGAAAAGATGTATGAATTCCCAAATTGAAACAGTAGTGGTAAGACAATAATGGTGTGCTTATTTGTTGCTAAAGTGATAACTTTGGAATTTTAGGGTTTGATTGATGTGGATTTAAATTCTGCCTCTGCCACTTAACTTGTTGACTTCTGGCAGTTCATGGGCCTGAGACTCAGTTTTCTTGTCTCCAATAATGGGGCCAGTGATAATTAATGTCTCAGTGAAAAAGCATCTAAGTGTTCAGCACAAGGCTCAGTACATAGGACATGCTCCCTCAACATCAGCTCCTTTTTTAGACCAAAAAGGTTTTATCTAGGAAATGAGGAAGTGAGACTTTTATAAGTTCTTGATTGATAGAGGTAGAGAAGCAGGGAGCCAGATGGGCACCCCAAGCCTGTGGACCACTACATGAGATTGGTGAGAAGTGTGTGTGTGTGTTTTATGATGGACAGATAGGGGAAGGAAGGATTGAATTCACTGGTTTATAGAGGTAAATACGATATTGGTGGTTTGAGATGCCATCTGAAATTCCACTGTCATTATTTGCTGTTCCAAATTGGGCTAGAAAGGCATGTGCACAGTTGAGAATTCTATGTCCTTCTGCGTTTTCCTGAACTTCTCACTCTTTTCAAATGCAAACTGTTAGAAATGTTTGACCCCATCTAGGGCAAGTCAAAGGTTTGTCTGTTCTTAAATTCTGTCTCTGACAAGATATGCTCAGGGCTGTACCGTACTCTGGGGATTCGGTGGTGACCACCAGACCCAACTCCCGCCTCTTGTGGAGGTTAGCATCTTATTAGAGAAAGAGAGGTAGTAGACAGTATTCAAGATGGTGATAAATAAGGCCGTGTTTACTAGATAAAGAGTCGGGTACCATGACTGAGGGGTGGGGCCTGCTGTGGAGAGAGTGGTCTGAGGTTGGCTTTTGATGTGAGATCTGAAGGATAAGGAGGGTGTTCATTCCAGCCACAGGGACATGTCTGAACCACATAGGAGGAGCTCAGAAGCTCGGTGGCCAGATCTTAAGGAGAAAGAGACAAAAGGGGGAAGGAATTGAGGCCAGATCACTTTAGGGCATCTAGGCTGTGGTAAAGGTTTGGGTTTTATGCCAAGCCTGATGGAAACCCATTGGAGGGTTTGAAGACGGAGCATGTGTGTGTGTGTGTGTGTCCACATCTGATTTGCATTTTGTAAACATCACTGTGGCTGCTTTGTGGGGAATAGTGAAGAAAGGATAGAATTAGGGAGAAAAATCACGGGGAGAGCTAAGCTGATAGCTAGGCCCAGGTGGTGATTATGGAGGTAGAGAGAAGGATTTAGAATATATTTCAGAGGCAAAGCTGACGGGACTTGAAAGGGTTTTGAAAGTAAAGAGGAAATGAGGGATAAATTCCATGTTTTGAGCTTGACAGACTGGACTGTGCCCACTTACCGAGATCAGAAGACCGAGAAAGAAGCGGGTGTGAAAGCACACGTGCTCCTTTGCACCTTCACACACATCCAGGGCCGTCACCTGGGCTCGGGCAGGGGGAGTCTGGCGGTCGGGGCTGGATATAGAAATTTTGAATCATCAGCTTAGAGCCACTCGCTGGTTGTAAGCCTGGGAATGCCTCTCCTTGTGAACCCCTGTTCTTCCTTAGCTTGTAAGGAATTTTTAGGCCCTTTCCCTGAGCTGATGTTACCCCTTCACCTTTCCTGCCTCTGAGTTCCACTACCAGACCGTCGTCTCCAAGCCCCACAAATGTGTTCCTCCCGGGCAAAAACCGAAGATGACGCACACCATGAACCAGATTTTCCATGACAGACTTGTAAGGAACAAGATAATCTCATTGTTCCTCCCGCTACTTAAAATAAAGGTAATATTGATTTTAGAGTAGCAGTTCAGGTCCTAAGGCGTGATATTGATCAGGCATCTGATGAGAATTTGCAGGGTAGGCTTCCAGCCCTGCAGCTACAGGGCATCTCCCCACTGGGTCAGGCCTCCGTGCTGACCTCCACTATTACACATGGTGTTTTTCTTAGGAATTCTTGGCCCTGTTTAGTCTAGGCACTGTCCAGGAGCATTTATTTTACCTGATGGATGGCTCAATCCAGCCTGTCTCTTACCTTAATCTGACCTTAAAAATGAGAACTCTATTGTTCTTAGTAAAAATGAAGACTAATTTGGACAGTGCTTAGAATGATTTTCTTCTCCATGGCCGTGGAGTTCATGTTACATCTTTGGCAGTGAAACTTCTTATTAAAATGTTTTAATCTAGCTTTCCTCCTTTTTTTTTTTTTTAAACTTGTTCTTTGGAACATGGCTCACTTTATCTGTATGGATTTTTTTTTTTTTTTTTTTAAACAGGATAAGGTACCTCTTTTAAAGATGCCAATATTAAACCCACAAGACTCCTCCATTTTAATGTTACATCAAGGAAAGTAATGTCCTTATGGCTATTGTGATATGGTGTATTCAACATACTCCATTTATAGGTTAGGCTTAACAATATTTACAAGTCAGGTTCTGCGGATATTTTGAATTTAATAACAATCAAGGGATAAATTGTTTACTGGCCTGAAGGATATAAAGAATCCCTAGAAATCATCTGAAAAGAATCTTTTCATATTAAAAAGTTTTGACTTGCTGCTGTCATAAGACATGTATTTGCCTCCTGTGTCTGAAAATTCTGGCTGGATTGCCCGTGGGGTTGCTTTGAGGTTTAAAAGCATTAACACAGGCACTCAGCACAGAGCCCGACACATAGTAAGTGCTCATTGATGTTAGCTATTATTAGTTGCTATGATGAGACATTAGCTGCAGAGTCCTTTAAAAAATTATGTATTTATTTCTTTATGACTATGATGGGCCTTGGTTGCTCTGCTCAGGCTTTTCTCTAGTTGTGGCAGGCGGGGGCTACTTTAGCTGCAGTGCGCAGGCTTCTCATTGCAATGGCTTCTCGTTTCAGAGCACAGTCTCTTAGATACTTGGGCTTTAGTAGTTGTGGCGCATGGGCTTAGTTGTCCCGGAGCATCTACTCTTCCGATCAGGGATCGGACTGGTGACCTTGGCATTGGCAGGTGGATTCTTAACCACTGGAACACCGGGGAAGGACCACTTCCCTGCAGAGGAAAAGTCCTGCAGAATCCTTTTCTGTCAGCCACAATACCTGGCCCAGGTCTGAGCACACAGCACAGTGTTCAGGTAGATGCAGAGTGACTGATTAGTGTCTCCAACATTTGGGATTTCTTTCCACATGTGCAGTGTCAGAGCCAATTTTGTGTCTTTTCTAAAATGATCTAAAGTACCTGATATCCTTGGATTCTTTACTTGGTTACTCACAAAAACAGCTGCATGCATTTTGACCCTTTCCCTTATCAGCCTGTCTTCTTTGTTAGCTGCCAGATAGGGCTCTGCTTTCAATTTCTTCACACTTAGAAGAGATAATAAATGTTCACATTTCTAGTGCATTACCAGGCACAGAATGGATCACTGTCACTTGACTTGGCATCATGGCTGCTGGTCCATTCTGCCTTTGCTGCTAAGTAGCTTTAGTCGTGTCCGACTCTGTGCAACCCCAGAGATGGCAGCCCACCAGGCTCCCCTATCCCTGGGATTCTCCAGGCAAGAACACTGGAGTGGGTTGCCATTTCCTTCTCCAATTCTGCCTTTAGGGAGACTGTTTTGGGAAGTGGGGATGTGGCTTCTTTTAAGGTAGACGGTGAAATAGTTATTTCTTATCCTAGTGGTGGGTACTAAGGGGATCTTATGCTTTCTTAAAATTCTCTGGTGGTTGCACAGAGGGGCAACACACCAGCCTTTTGTGTAGCAGAGGTTGGTGGAATGGACAGGCAGCTTCGTCAGTGGAGACATGGCCTCTGTTTGGCTCACGAGTACCCAGTTATTTTGGGGGTGGTTTGTGAGTCATCTGAAATATGCATTTAATCTAGACTTGTGGCCTGTTGGTGAGGCTGCTGCTTTTTTATGATCTCAAATGTCTTGTCCATGTTCAGACTTGCCTTGTTTCTCTGTTTACTTTGAACTGGGAAAATGTTCACCATGGCATTTGGAATCCCTCCTCAAGTGTGCGTTCGGTCACATCACCCCTGGCTACCACCAGTACAGGGCTGTTTATTTTGGATGTCCTTTTCTGATGTTCAGCTAATTTAACCCACAATGAAGTTAATCCTTGCTTCTTTGGAAAAGTACAGATTTACTTATTAGCTGCTTTCAGAGATATTTGCATTTTCAGGCCAGTGACTATATAATTCCACTGACTTTTGGACCTATCTACTCACATATGCAGCGGGCACCTTTTTCAAGTCAGGGTTTAGATAGAGCAAATCATAACCATCCTGAGTTATCTGAAGTTCTCTTGAAGGTTAATAATGAACGTATTGGGACAAGGGCTTCCCAGATGGCTCAGTGGTAAAGAATCCACCTGCCAAGCAGAAGACGTGGGTTTGATCCCTCGGTCGTGAAGATCCCTGGAGAAGGAAATGGCAACCCATTCCAGTATTCTTGCCCGGAGAATCCCATGGGTAGAGGAGCCTGGCGGGCTATAGCTGATGGGGTCGCAAAGAGTTGGGCACGACTTAGCGACTAAACAGTGAAAAACAGTATGGGAAAAAAATGGAGGAGTTGTGTTGAATATTCTGTTTTGTCCATTTATCTTGCCTTCTTGTGCAGGAGAGCGAAGAAAATCAAGTTGTTTTTTAATTCAAGCATGTTGACTAACAGCATGGAAGCCACTTCCACTTGGACTTGAGTCTTGGCTGTGTCACTAACTAGTTGTGTGACCTTGGGCAGATTACTTAATTTTGACCTCAGTTTCATTACCTGTGAAGTGAGGATCATTATAGTAACTACAAGGAGGGTTGATACGAAGATCAAATGAGTTAATTTATGTAAAGCATTTAGAACCAAAGTGAATACATAGTAACTGCTATACAGTTTTAGGTATTATAGTTTTATTAGGAATTGGTAATTGCATAAATAAAAAAGATGAAAGTGTAAATCATTAATCAGAGCCATTTATCTATGGGATCCTTAGGCATTGCATCTAACCTTTTGGATTTATATTAGGGAGGTTACTGCTTAAACAAAAATATCAAAATACTGTATCATGGCTTGAACATGAGAAAATGTGTTTCTTGCTTATGTAACGGTAATGAGTAGGGAAGCTGGTTGGTGGGATGGCTTTCTGCATGGGTTTATTTAGGAAAGGAGGTTCTATCATCTTCGGCACATTGCCTGTGAGGTCACCTGAGCTTATCTCCATTCCAGTCAGTCAGAAGGGGAAGAGAGCAGGCAGAAAAGTGCTTAGGAGTTTTGCACGGGTCAAACCCAGAAGTCGCACTCATCAATTCCATTCACATTCCATTGGCCACAACTCAGCAGCTACCCGTTTTGGCTCCAGAGTTTTTCAGAGGTCTATAAAAATGTACAAGACTTTAAAACATGTGTTGACTCCCAATTCCAAACATAAAATTGCAGAATTGAAATGAATTGACATGGTTCATTGATTATAAAATGTAGCCTTCTATTAGCTCCATAAGTTGTTAACATTTAGTATTCATGAAATGTTATTAAATTTGAAATGAATTTATAAGTTGGATTTTCTGATTTCTCAAGAATTCCCAAATATGCCTGATGCTGATGATCGCTGAGATTATAGTCAATCATTGGTGAGCTTCTCAAAGTCCAGTGAATTCAAATGGAAAATGCTAAAAATCCACTCATATTTTTCTATTGCAAAACAACTTTAATGTGACATATGGGTACAACTTCAGTGTTGAGTTGGGACTTCAGAAATAGCAGTGATCATGGCTTAGATTATCTTAAAACAGTCCTGTTGCTGAGTGTTAGTATATGCAGACCATATTTTGGTTGTTTTGAAAAGGTATGTGATGGGGTTGACTAAACACATTTTGCATGTCCCCCCTGCCCCACCTTATCTTCTCCCCCCCACCTCTCTTCTTCACTTTTAATAAAATATTTGCTGCTGTGATATCCAAGAACATAAATTACACTACATTTAATAACCTAGGTTCTTGATCTTGGTGATGGCAGGGAGGAAAAGTGCCTTTTCTTTTTCAGGTCATGTTTGAAGGCTGGGGTTGGATTGGTCTTTGTTTTGAGTCATTCCTGGCCTCTCGGACCATGGTGTCCTCTTCCTGAACTTTCTTTCTCGTTCTTCCAAAGTGAGGCACTACTGAATGGCCATTGGGAGATGTGGTTTTTTTTTTTTTTTTTTTTTTTTAAATACTTCTTTTTTTTTAGCTGTTCCACGTGTCTTGCAGGATCTTAGTTCCTTCACCAGGGATCAAACCCGGACCCCTGGCACTGAAGGGGCTGAGTCCTACCCACTGGACCACCAGGGAATTGGGAGATAGAGTTTCAAAAACCACTTCTTATGAAGGATCTTGTCAAGGGTTATTTCATTACAATAGCTTTTGGTTCTTCTGTGTGTGTGTGTTTTTTTTTTTTTTTTTTTTGCTCAGACTTACCAACTGGAATTGATTCGTTGATTACAAAAACAAAATGCCCAGAATAGATCAGAAGAGACTTTGATGTAGGTTAGGGCTGTGATACAGACTTTCATGAAAGGGATAGGCAAAATAAGAAATATGGCTGTTGCTTCTGATCAGGCATTGCAGGGAGCCCTGAGAGTGGAGCGTGGGGGAACTTTGCGTTTCTTATTCCTCCTACAGTCATCTCCACTTCAGTACACAGCAATTTCATCCTTCTAGTTGCTTAGGCCAGCAACCTCAGAGGCGTCCCTAACTCGTCTTTTTATATCCCACATCTTGGGTGCTTGCTTAGTTGCTTCAGTCGTGTCTGACTCTTTGCGACCCCGTGGATTGTAGCCTGCCAGGCTCCTCTGTCCATGGGATTCTCCAGACAAGAATACGGGAGTGGGTTGCCGTGCCCTCCTCCAAGGGATCTTCCTGGACAGGATCGAACCCGCATCTCTTATGTCTCCTGCACTGGCAGGTGGATTCTTTACTACTAGCGCTACCTGGGAAGCCCATCCCACATCTTATATGGTAGCAAATTGTTGACCCTGTCTTCAGAATTTATTTAGAATCCAGCCGCTTCTCGGAACCCCGCACCTCCGTCATCTTCTCCAGCCTACACGCCTCTGTCTCCTAGATCATTGCCATGTCTTCCTGACTAGCCTTGCCACGACTTTCCTTGGCTTTCTCTATGTGCAAAAACCAGAGCATGTATTAAAAAAATTCACATCATATCATTCTTCTGTTCAGTACTTTTTATGGTTTCCCATAACATTATAACCCAGCAATTCCACTGCTAGTTATCCAAGATGAATGAAAATGTCTGTCCATGCAAAACTCATGCGTCAAACTTCATAGCAGCATTATTCATAATGCCAAAAATGCCATTATGCCAAAAAGTGGAAACAACCACGTGTCCATCAGATGATAAATGAATAATCGAAACGTGGTATATCCATACAGTGGGATATTCGGCAGTCCAAAAGATGAAGTACTGATACGTGGTACAACATAGATGGATTTTGAGAACATAAAGCTTCGTGAAAGAAGCCAGGGACAAAAGGCCAGATGTTATACGATTTCATATCCAGAGTAAACAAATCCATAGGGACAGAAAGTAGATTGGTGGTGGCCAGGAGCTGGGGAGAGAGGCATGAGGAGTGACTGATCTCGGGTGCAGGGTTACCTTTTGGTATCATAAAAATGTTCTGTGATTAAGCTGTGGTGATGATTGCATAACTCTGTGCATATACATTCTGAATTATAAACTCTCAAAGGGCAAATTCCATGGCATGTCAGTCGCATCTCAGTGAAGCTACTATTTAGACAATAAAACACAAACCCTTTTAATTTTCTGTCTGATCTGTCCCCCTTCCATTCTGTTGTCAGACCAGGCAACGGCTTCCTGCCACAGGGCCTTTGGACTTGCTGTTCCGCCTTAGAACTTTCTTCCCCCAGATATCCACATGGCTGGTTCCCTCACTTCCTTGAGGTCTCTATTTCAGCATTACATTCTCAGGAGGCTTTCTCTGATCATGCTAAAATAGCACTCTCCATCTCATTGCCTGATGGCCATCTCTGTTCCCTTTACCCTGTTTTATTTTTCTTGCCATGCCTTACCATCATCTGATACAGTATATATTTTCTTGTCTGTTTTTTGTCTACATTCCTCTATTACAGTGTGAACTCCAGGAGACAGACAGTGACTCTGCTTGTGTTCACTCCTATATCTGCAGCAATGTAGTCAGGTCTCTTTTCACCAAACCATCAGCATGAGAAGGGCAAGGATTTCGGTGGCAGTGTTTTGGGAATACACTATATTTGTGTGGAGTATTCAATGTATCTTTCTGGTGCCACTTTAGAAATCAAAAGACTGGAAACAGACTCTATGGGAAAGGTAATTTTGGGTCAGAGGGTGGAATGGAAGTTCTCAAAGTTATTGTCAGATAATTCTTCCTGTAGATTGGTAAGTTTTCCTACTTTTTTAAAAAAGCATCTGCTTTATGCTGCTGTGTTATGAAGAATGTGCTAGTTTTCATATATGCCTTACGGGATCAGGGCCTTTGGTTTTATTGCATCTTAATTTACCACCCCCTCTGCTATCTTTTCCTACTTTCGATGTTCTTGACATTTTAGTTTTGAAGAAGTTTTCTGCCAGAAGATGATCAGCAAAGCAAACTTTTTCTAGAAAGCCACTGATTGGTTTGGGGCTTTGATTTGGTTTTAGAGGAGTTTAAGCTGAAACATACCTGCTTTGTGGTTATTTAGAGATGCAGAGGTAGAAATAGAAGTAAAGAAAAGAATGCATTTATGTTTTAGATAACTAATGAGAACCTACTGTATAGCTCAGGCTTCCCTTGTGGCTCAGCTGATAAAGAATCCGCCCGCAATGCGGGAGACCTGGGTTCGATCCCTGGGTTGGGAAGATCGCCTGGAGAAAGGAAAGGCTACCCACTCCAGTGTTCTGGCTTGGAGAATCCCATGGACTGTATAGTCCATGGGGTCGCAAAGAGTCGGACACGACTGAGTGACTTTCACTTCACTTCATTGTATAGCACAGAGGGGAAAAAAAGAAGGTATAAAAATAAAAACAGTATAGGTCTGTTTTAAAAAGCAAGTATTTAGTTGGAGAGGCCCTCACCATTCCTGTTTCCTTTTCTTACTTCCAAGCTCAGGTGGAAGGTATCGTCAGTTGCCCTAACTCTCTGCAGGTTAAGAAGCACATGCCACTAGATGGCGCTGAAGTGTCATTCTTTCACACAACAGAGCCCTGGAACCCTTGCGTTATCTTGCTTCAGGCGACTGGCTTTCTAGGTGTCAGGGAAATTGTTTTATTGGTCGAGGGCATAGAGTAATATATTCATCTCCACCCTAGGCAGCTATTTAATGCCCTGAAACATGGCCCTCTTGTGGCCATGGCCTGTTAACTATGCTTATTTGGTGTAATAATTAGCAGAATTTCTCACTAACAGGCATACTTACCAACACTTCACATCTTCCCCGTACGTGATGGATCGTACATTCTGGAGAAAAAAGTTGGGAAGGTCAAAGCTTAACCTCCTTCTATCAGGGCTACTTTCTGCACATTTGCTCAGAATCGGTTTATATTAACTTGCTTTTGAGCTTCTTCAAACCAGAGTTGTGAGTCGGGTAAACATGTTTGAGCTTTTATGTAATAGCCCAGTGATGGCTTGTAAACACAACACTGTTAATTTTCCAACTCTTAGAATGATAGGAAAATAAATGAATAGCTGCCCAAATGGTTGGATGACACTTGCTACCCAGACTGTGTGTGTTGGAAGCGTGTCCTAGGAACGGTGGGTCTGCCACAGATACCACATTTTAGGTTAAAATTGGAGAAGAAAATTACACATGGGATTTTAATTTTTTCCATGGTTGTAAGTTAGGCCCCATTGAATTCTCTGTGGTTTTACAAGCCCTCTTAGGCTCCTAATATTTCCACACCAACAATTTTAACATTCACTTTAGGACGTGGTTAGAGTTAACTGACAGAATGCCAAACAGGAGAAATTAGGTTTAAAGCAGGAAGTACTTTAGTTGGACCTGTAACTCACCACCTCTCTGACCTTAGGCAGATTGTTGACCTTCTCTGTGCTTTGGTTCTCTCATTTCTTAAAATTAAGATGATGATACCCTTTTGGTATCCTGTGCCAGGTAAAATGAAGTGAGAACGCTTCAAAATGCCTTTACTTATTTTCAAAGCTTCAATAAATGTAACAAATTGTTTATAGTTCATTAAGAAAGCTAAGAGGATTTTTCTTTGTTGATTCAAAAGATGAGTTGTGGACATTTTAAAGACTGAATTAAGATAGTCCCTGACTGCTGTTGGGGACAGTCCCTGACTGTTTTAAAGCCATTCATCAAATACTTTCACTTAATTGTTCTGCCCTTATTTAAGCCTACTTGTGTGTCTGCATTTAGTTGTGGGAAACAGAAATGAGATAAGATAGGGAAATGTGTTGTTATTTATTCGCTAAGCTGTGTCTGACTCTTTGTGACCCTGTAGACTGTAGCCTGCCAGGCTCCTCTGTCCATGGGATTTCCCAGGCAAGAATATTGGGGTGGGTTGCCATTTCCTTCTCCAGGGGATCTTCCCGACCCAGGGATAGAACCTGTGTCTCCTACATTGGCAGGCAGGTTCTTTATCACTTTATTTTCTTTTCTAAGGAAATAGATTCTTATAGAGTCATTGAGAGGACCAGAGAAATGGAAGCTGAGCCTCTGGAGGTGAGCTTCTGAAACAGACTGGCATGCCAGGTGGACTGCTAATCCGTCATACTTAAGAAGGCAAGGGATCAGGAATCCGTTACTAGAATGTTCACTGTTTTAAGAACATGCGGGCTGTGGTTTCTATCCGGGAACAGAAAGGTACCACCATTACAACTGGCCTTGGATAACACCAAAGTTATTGGTCAGATCCTGGAATGTTGCTGCAGAAATCCTTTAATCTTTCCATAACTGTGTTGCCTATAGAAAAAGTCAGAACAGCAAGAAGATGGCCTCCATGTGACTTCTGCCTTCTACATCTCACACGGAGCCTTGTAATTGGTACAACCGTGAAAGTGAAAGTGAAGTTGCTCAGTCGTGTCCGACTCTTTGCGATCCTATGGACTGTAGCCTACCAGGCTCCTCTGTCCATGGGATTTTCCAGGCAAGAATACTGGAGTGGGTTGCCATTTCCTTCTCCAACTATACCCTCACCCAGAACCCTAGCCATGAAGGGCTCTGGGAAATGTAGTTTTTAGCTTTCCATCCTCTGCAGCATTGGAAGACACCGTGATAGGATTGGAAGGCTGCTGAGTGCCAGTCCATCACATCCATACCCCTCTCTCTCAGTATGTTTTAAATCTCTTATCTTTTCCTCCAAATCAGTATTTCATTTACAGCCTAGCACAGCAAGAAGCTTAGTAGACCTTCAGTAGATGTGCTGTTAATGACCTTGACTTCTTTATTTCTGTGTATGGTCTTCCCACCTGTTATTACACTCTTGGTACCAGATTAGGTTCCAGATGTATCTACCTTGATGTAGCTTTTGATGCTTTTTCATTTCCATCGCCATCTCCTTGTTCAAGCCCAGCCCTTGTCTGACTGTGCTTCTCAGTCTCCTTATCTGTCCCCCTCTTCCTTGGTCTCTAGTCTTGGATTCTTATAACTAGACTGTATTATTAATAAATAGCTTAGTGTTTTAAAAAGCAAAACAGCAAATAAAATAGCACACTTCCATTGTGCTCCTGTCCTTCTCAAAAGCCTTTTGTGGGCCCTCATTACATGTGGGATAGATTCTACTTACCTGAACTTTCAGAACCTTCCATAATCTGGGTAAAATCTAACATTCTAATGTCATCTTCCATTTCCCCCTGTTGAAATGGCATCTTAGCCAAAAGGTCCGATTACTGGTGTCTGAGAAGATCCTTTTGGCATTCTTATGCCTTACTACCTGTGTTTAATTTTCTACTTTCTTCTTCCCATTTTTTCATGCCTTGGTCATGTTGGTAAGTATTTTTTCATTTTTATTTTGTCCTTTCTTCACACTTACACACCACTGTTTTATGTGGGCTTTTAATTTTCTTTTGTGTATTCTTAGTATTCTTAGTTTCCTTTTGTGACCATATATGTTCTCTCCTTTTTTTTTTTTTCCCCACGTAGACAGTATAAATATTTGTTATGGATTGATTGACTTGTTGATTCTTCATGGTTTAGACATTTACTTGCTTGGGACAGGGGGATGGGGAAGGGTTAGTGTGGGGGCTGAAGCCACGTCTAGCTGTGTGATTTTTGTCCTTTTGATTTCTTGTGAAAGGACAAATTAACTATTTGCTTTGAGCAAGCTAATGCCGTGTTTTGTGGATTTAATGTTTGAAAAGGGCCCTTGGCTCGAAAGCCCTGGAGCTGAACTCCTTCCCCCTGTTTGCCAGGCTGGATGAGCTCCATGTCTGTACCACCGCATTGCAGTTTGCTTAAGAGGGGGTTGTGAAATAGCAATGGAATTTGTCTGTGGTTTCTTGCCAGGGAGGAGGAGGAAGAAAGGATTTGGAGTAAATCAGACATGCAAATTAGCAAGACCCATGGGCCTTAAGTACATTGCACAATAGAATCCAAAGAAATTCAGTTTGCCTTCCTTTCTGCTTTTCGTTTGTGCAGGATGTGTGTGAAAAAGGGCAGCTATTCTATATTTGATCTAAGCCAAAATTCTCAACTTATTGGCTCCAGGAGCCTTTTTAGACTTACACCGTCGACCCTCAGTATCTGTAGGATGTTGGTTCCAGGGCCCCCTGCAGATACCAAAATCCAAGTCCTTTATATAAAACGGGGTAGGTTTTAGTTATAACTTACACACATCCTCCTGTATACTTTAAATCCTCTGTAGATTACTTATAATACCATATACAGGGTAAATGCTATGTAAATACTTGTTAAGTGAGTGAGTGAAAGTCGCTCAGTCGTGTCTGGCTCTTTGTGACACATGGATTATACAGTCCATGAAATTCTCCAGGTTGGAATACTGGAGTGGGTGGCTCTTTCCTTCTCCAGGGGATTTTTCCAACCCAGGGATCGAACCTAGGTCTCCCACATTGCAGGAGGATTCTTGACCAGCTGAGCCACCAGGGAAGCCTGTGGTAAATACAAATTTTGCTTTTTGGAACTATCTGGAATTTTTTCCCCCCGGGATTTTTTGATCTGTGATTGGTTGAATCCACAGATGCAGAACTCATAGATACAGAGGGCTGACTCTACTGCTAAAAGTTATTGAGGAACCCCAAAAGCTTCTATTGATATCATGGTAGGAACTAAAATTGAGAAATTTAGAAATATTCATTAATTTTTGAAAAGATGTTTGCCAAATTGCAAAGTCTGACTAACCACGTTTTGTGTGTCAGATGTTTTCTCAAGTAAAAATGGTGTTCTGTGAAAAAATTGGCTACTTTAGTCCACAACTCAATAATCACACAAGGACTTTTCTTTGAAACAGCCATCTCACTTTGAAGTGCTTTAGGTAAACGTCCCATTTTGACACACAGAATACTAAGAAGACAACTTACTTACTTACTTTACTTACTTTTGAGGTTTAATGAAGTTAATCATGTTTACTGCTTTATCAAGGGCATTCTCAAGTGAATGAATGTTTTTCTTTTTTCTCTTTTTACCGGACTGCATGATGTAAAGAACACAGTGACAGATAGTGCAGTTTTGTGCTTTTGGCCTGACTTGTGCCAAGGTACCTGAAGCATCACCCACCATTCTTTTGAACCACTGGCGCAAATGTCAACACAGTGAAAAAAGCAAATGGTAGTATTATAAAACTAGTATTGATCTTGCAGATCTTTGGTTGAACCATTGTGCTAGAGCAATTAGGAAGACTGGAATGGTGAAAAATTCAAAGAATGGAATAAGAGTTTTATGAGTTTTAGCTTCAAGGCTGATTTCTTCTTCACTCTGGAGCTTTGCCTGAGTGAGGCAAGGCAGAGGAGAAAATTTCTCTCCTCTTCTGTGCTTGCTCTCAGCTGAGGGTTTCATTCCTTGGGCTTGAGCTTTTTGAGTTTAGGAAGCGCAAGGAGATTCTCTATTTTCGGTAATTATTAGTATTTACCTTAGGTCAATTGATGGTGGTTTTTGTTATTAGAAAAGAATATATAAGTGCTATTTTTGAGATGAGTTCACCATAGGCCTTATGTCCGGAGAAGGCAATGGCACCCCACTCCAGTACTCTTGCCTGGAAAATCCCATGGACGGAGGAGCTTGGTAGGCTGCAGTCCATGGGGTCGCTAAGAGTCAGACATGACTGAGCAACTTCACTTTCTCTTTTCACCTTTATGCATTGGAGAAGGAAATGGCAATCCACTCCAGTATTCTTGCCTGGAGAATCCCAGGGACGGGGGAGCCTGGTGGGCTGTCCTCTATGGGGTCGCACAGAGTCGGACACAACTGAAGCGACTCAGCAGCAGCAGCAGCAGGCCTTACTGTTTGGGAATTTTTGAAGGATTCTCTAAAAATAACATATTTTGGACAATATGTGAAAATTATTTCAGTCAGTTGGCCTCATTAACAAGCTTCTGATTGTTTTATTGGTTAGCTTGTTTGCTTCTTTGTTTTTTATATACTTGGAAGGTAATCTTTGTGTTTCTTGAATTGCTATCAGGCTGTGAGATCTCCCAAGTAGTATCATCCCATCGTTGGGGTGAATATGACCTGCACTGGAGACAGCAATGAACCGATCCTGTAAGAGAAGAATCCCAATTTTCCAGTTTCTTTCTTTCTTTCTTTTTTTTTTAAACTTCTTGGGTGGTTGGGGCACATTATTGAGACAATTATTACATTTACTCAAGAGTTTGTCTTTTCTATTAAAAAAAAATTCCATCTAAGTGCCTCACGGTGAAGAGGAGGAGATTGTGTAACTGGAGTCTCCTCTTAACCGGTCTTTATTGTTGAAGAAGACTGGCCCCTTTGTGTCTCAGCTTGGCACACAGGAACGGTTTTAATTTAACAGTCCAGCTCCTTTAATAGATCAATTCTCCATTGTGTTTTGAACTTGTTGCATTCCCAGGGTACTCTCTGAGCTATGGGCTTCTTTGGAGAAATTGGGGTGGGGGTGGTGGTGTCAGGGAGGTTTAGTCATTTGGGGTATGATTTATGGTTTAAGCCTAAGCCTCCTTCCTTACTGTTAGACTGGGAAGGTAATTAGCATATGTAAATAGCTGCTGTGTGTCAGATACTCTAGTAGATGTTCTGTTCATCCTCATCTAATCCTCATGGCATGTCTCTGATACATCCGGAGCCTATACACTTTCTCTCACCTCTGTTACTTCAAGTCATCATTTCTCTCTCTTTTTTTAAAAAAAAATTATTTATTTATTTGGCTGTACTGGGTCTTAGTTGCAGCATGTGGGATCTAGTTCCCTGAGCAGGGATCAAACCCAGGCCCCCCTGCATTGGGAGTGTGGTGTCTCGGTCACTGGACCACCAGGGAAGTCCCCATCATTTATCTCTTGATTGGACTTGCTTACCCCCAAATTGATCTCCCCACTTAAACTTTAAGAAAAAAATTATTTTATTTAATTTTAATTTATTTGGCTGCGTTGGGTCTTAGTTGTGGCATGCAGGATCTTTTGTCGCGCCTCCCAGGCTCTTCGTTGCTGTGTATGGGCTTCTCTCTAGTTGTGGTGTGCAGGCTCCAGAGCAGGCAGTGGTAGTTGCATTGCACGGGCTTAGTTGCCCTGATTCTAGTAACCAACACCCCGCCTGCCCCCCAGCCCAGGGATCAGACTCACTTCCTCTGCATGGGAAGACAGATTTCTTAAAACCCCTGGACCACCAGGGCCGCCCCGCTTCACTTCAGCTTTGCCCAGCCCTCTCCTTATCATAGTCCATCTCCCACACATCAGGTGGACTCAGACTTTAAAAATGAACATCGAGTGTGTCCCCTCCTTACTTAAAGCCCCTCCGTGACTGCTTGGCACACAGAGTGAAATCCTGCATTCTGGCTGACCATGCCCCACGTGATTGGGCTTCTGCCCACTCCCCAGACTTGTCCACTGTGCTCAGACCTGCTGGGCTTCTTTCTGTTCCAGGCTGGTCTTCCTCAGGGCATTTGTACCAGCTGTTCTTCCTGCCTAGAACTCTCCCTTTAGATCTTTACTCTGAGCCTGGCTGCTGCTGCTTGTGATTTGTATCTTACCTGAAATGACACCTGCTCAGTGTAGCCTCTCCGGCCAGCCAGGCTGTAACAGTCTTGCTCTGTTTGTGTCGTTCATTTTATTTGTGTTAATTTACCTGGTGCAGGTGATGAGTGAGGTTCTGCTGTCAGATGGTCTGGGTTTCTGTCTTGGTCGGCCCTGCCACTTACCAGCTGTGTGATTTTGGGCACGTTACTTAACCTTTTGGGCCTTTAGTTTTCTCCTCCAGAAAATGGATATCATAATTTTATGTTGCTCCATTATGAGAATACAATAAGTCAAGACTTACAATAGTTTCTGACACATTGTATACGTTCAAGAACCATTGTTGTTCAGTTGCTAAATTGTGTCAGACTCTTTGTGACCCCATGGACTGCAGCACTCCAGGCTTCTGTGTCCTTCACTATATCCCGGAGCTTGCTCAAACTCATGTCCATTGAGTCAGGGATGCCATCCAACCATTTCATCCTCTGTTGCCCCCTTCTCTTCTTTTTTTTTTTTTTTTTTAATTAATTTATTTTTTAATTGAAGGATAATTGCTTTACAGAATTTTGTTGTTTTCTATCAAACATCCACATGAATCAGCCATAGCCCTCTTCTCCTCTTGCCTTCAACCTTTCCCAGCATCGAGGTCTTTTCCAGTGAGTCGGCTTTTCGCATCATGTGGCCAAAGAAAACCCCATGAACACAATGAAAAGGCAAGAACCATTAGCTATTATTTTATTAATGTGATCTCTTGTTGCTGTTGTTGAGTCACTGTCAGGTCCGACTCTTTGCGACCCCATGGACTGGAGCCAGACAGGCTTCTCTGTCCATGGGATTTCCCAGGCAAGAATACTAAAGTGAGTTGCCATTTCTTTCTCTGGGGGATCTTCCTGACCCAGGGATTGAACCCGTGTCTCCTGTGCCTTCTGCATTGGCAGGCAGATTCTGTACTACTGCGCCACCTGAGAAGCCCCATTAATGTGATTAGTGTTATGAAAATTATTTTATATATTTTTTACTTATTTGTTTGGCTATTTTAGTCTTAAACTGAGCGTATAAGCTTTATGAAGAAAGGAACTTTAGCTGTTACATTAAAAATGTATCCCTAGGGCCTGGAACAGTGGCACAAATCAGCACTCACTAAAAATCTGTTGATTATTAAAATCTGAAAATCCTTATCCCTATTTTCCTTTTTAAAAAATATTTATATATTTGACTTCATTGGGTCTTAGTTGTGGCACGTAGGGTCTTTGTTGCATCATGCGGGATCTTTTGTTGCTGTGCACAGGCTCTTCAGTTGTGGCTTGTGGGCTCAGTTGTTACGGCATATTGTGGCTTAGTTGCTCCGAACATGTGGGATCTTAGTTCCCTGACTAGGGATCGAACCCATGTCCCGTGTGTCACAAGGTAGATTCTTAACCACTGGACCATCAGGGAAGTCCCTTTTCCTATTTTAGAAATTGTGTAATCAGGGTTCTGCCAGGTAAAGTAACTTACACAAGGTTACACAGTTTCTAAACAGCAGTCCTAGGTTTGAGGCTAACTCCAGATTCCAAGGGCTTCCCAGGTGGCTCAGTGGTAAAGAATCCACCTGCTAACGCAGGGGATGCAGGAGATATGAGTTCGATCTCTGGGTCAGGAAGGTCCTCTGGAGAAGGAAATGGCAACCCACTCCAGTAAGACCATATTCTGTCCATTACACCAAAATACAGAAGTGTAGATTTCTTTCCTCCAAAGCGTGTCATGTTCAACACATTATTTTCAGGTTGCCGTTTTATATAAATGCATTCTGATATTTCTCATGAAATGAATACAACCATTTCTGTGAATATGAAGGGTCAAGGCCAAGAGTTAAATCCAGAGGGAAGTTCAGAAAGTGAGATTACACAAACCCACCAAATTCAGGGGTGGGGAGAAGTTACCCAAATCCCGTCTTGGGGATGTGCAAGACAGTGACCTTGGGACTGGACTGCCTGGGGAAATTCATGTGCTTTGACTCCTTCAGGGAAAAAAAATCTCTAAAGTCATAAACCCCTATTTTGGGCTCGTGTACTTCTTCTGTATCTTAGTCTGGTGAGGTGGAGATGGAAGTTGAGAAATAGCGGTGTTGGCATTTGCGGCTTTTAGGAAATAGTGGACTTGACTCTGATTTTGCCCCTGACAGCATATGACAATGGTCCTTGGTCCATGGGGCTTCACTGACTCATTCTTTTAAGCAGCCTTTGTCTGTTTTTTGTTTGTTTGTTTAATTTTTGGTAAGCTATGCAAATAGTGTGAGAGTGCATGACACACAGGGAAAAATATAGACTTTGGAGATGGGCAGATCAAGGTTCAAGTTTCTGCTTGGCCACTTCTAGGCTGCCTCTTGGCACGTTAACTTCTCTAAACCGCTGTTTGTTTATATAATGGGGATTCGCATGACAAGTCAAAGAGAGCCCCTGCCTCAAGTATCTTGTGTCACGTCTCCAGTTTGGATCATCAGCCCTTTTGAGAATTTAATAAATGCTATAGATTCTGTCCTTGGAAATGTGCCCATACACCCCAAGTTTGGCATTTAATTTCATGGGATTCACGGAACCTTTGAAACCCTGGTTAAGCATCTCTGCACTGGGATCAGGGTCCTTATGGTTTATGGGGAGAGCCTGTGTGTGTGAGCATGTGTGTGTTTTCCTTAGGAACTGGACCAGTGCTTCCTGTAGCTTCTTATTAATGTTTGTTGAATGAGGGAATTCAACTAATTTCTGGATTCCTTAATCACCTTGCACTTGATATTTGGTTTCCTCTGCCCTTGCCCGGTGACAGAGCCAGCTTCGTAACTTTGTCCGGGCATGCCAGTAGTTACTGCACCGTGGCAATAAATATCTGAGGCTGTGGTTTTGCCTTAGGTAAACCGTAGAGGTGGGCTCAGGAAACGCTTGGAAAATATCTCCGGTTTATAATAACACGTAAATGTCATGAGCCAGCCCTTGTGGGATGGTACCTGAAAGTATTTGGACACACCTGCTTTGCTCATTAAACTGCCTGGCCTCTGATGGCATTTCAGTTCAGATTTTAGGTTCTGTTGATGAGTGGTTTCTAAGTATGGTCGATCACTTTATCTCAGAAACAGCACACGCATGGGTGTGCAGGTGCGTGCTAAGGCGCTTCAGTCATGTCTGTTTGCAACTCTGGACCATATTCCACCAGGGTCCTCTGGCCACAGGGATTCTCCAGGCAAGAATACTGGAGTGGTTTGCCATGCCCTCCTCCGGGGATTCTTCCCGACTCAGGGATCAAACCCGTGCCTCTTACGTCTCCTTCATTGGCAGGTGGGTTCTTTACCACCAGTGCCGCCTGGGAAGTAGCTCACACACACGGGCAGCCAGATGCTGTCCCTGGAGACTTGGCGTCAGAACTGCTGGGCTGCGACCTGGGAGGCTATGCAGAAAAGCAGTACCTCCCTAGACAGTTGAAATGAGCAGACAGTCTAGCTAGATACCTGTGCTTTACAGGTAAGCATTGAACATGAGTCCTTGTCTTAGAACCTGGACCTGTTATTCTGTATTAATCACATTTCCTCTTCCTCAAAGATTTTTTTTTTCTCCCTCTTTTAAAAAAATTTTTAATTGGAGGATCATTTTTTTTACAGTGTTGTGTTGGTTTCTGCTGTACAAAAATATGAATCAGCTGTAAGTATACATATATCCCCTCCCTTCCACCCCTTACCCCATCCCACCACCTAGATTGTCACAAAGCACTGGGTTGAACTCCCTGTTCCTCAAATAGTGTATATTCTTTTCAGTACATGCTTCTGTTCCAGGGGGCTCTAGAACAGTTAAATCATGTATTTTCTGTCTATACTGCTGCTGCTGCTGCTAAGTTGCTTCAGTCGTGTCCGACTCTGTGTGACCCCATAGACGGCAGCCCACCAGGCTTCCCCGTCCCTGGGATTCTCCAGGCAAGAACACTGGAGTGGGTTGCCATTTCCTTCTCCAATGCATGAAAGTGAAAAGTGAAAGGAAAGACTCTCAATCGTGTCCGACTGTAGCGACCCCATGGACTGCAGCCTACCAGGCTCCTCCGTCCATGGGATTTTCCAGGCAGGAGTACTGGAGTGGGGTGCCTTTGCCTTCTCTGATTTTCTGTCTGTACACTTAACTCTAAAAACTCCTTGAGATCATGTAGACAACTGAATGCAGACATCAAACAAATAACCCCTGAATTGGTCAGAGCCCCATTTGACTCTTTTGTGTCTTTTCATGGGTGGGGGTTATCTCTTTGATTAGATGCTGGCATATAAATTGAGTATGCCTTGGTCACATGGTGACTTTCAAGAGTGAATCCTTTTTTTGTGGAACACGGGAGCTGGTTGTGTTGTTTTTCAGGATTTCTCTTCCTTAACTTGGCAGAAAGATAGCCAGGCCTATCTCGGCAGACCTGGAAATGGGTGAGCTGTCAAGGTGTTGGCAGTGATAGGCTCCTCTGGGTGGGACTCAGGGCATCCTACCAGCAAAAAGGAGAGGAGGCTTAAATGATTTCACATCTGGGCTTTACTTATACTTGCTGGAAGTGTTAACTTGGACGTGACACATGTATCAGGTAATTGCCAAGTGGGTTTCATTACCAGCCATGGAATAGATAAACGAGGTTCCTTATGTTAAAGACCAAAAGCAAATTAAAGAAAAAAAAATTAGACTCTATTTGGAGTTAGAGTTCAGAAACTATAGATATGTTCACACATATCAAAAGTGTTTCAGTCCGCTGGTTAACTCAGTTCACGTGTCTCTGTCAGGGTGGGGGTTGTGGAGTGATGTGAAGAAAGGCTGTGATTGACGAGAACTGTAAAAGAGGTTAGGATTGCTAAGCAAAGTCTTTTTGTCTAAGATCAGTACATGTTGCCTTTGGACCGCACTCAGCTCTTAAAATTAATACCTGTGTTAGAGCTAAGATTTTTGACATTATCATCGACTGTATTTTACTGATGTATATATGACTAGTCTCAATAGGTTTCATTTATTAGTAACTTGATTGGTTTAATGAAAATATTTTTAAAAGGCGTATTAAAGCACAGCACCAAGACTTGAGGATCACATCACTGTATAATGTTTCATTCATTGAGTAAATATTTGTTGAATAACCACCTTGCACAGGGATACAGTGGTGAACAGGGCAGGCTGGCAAAGGATAAAGAAAGGGATTTTTGCCTTGTTGTTTTACTATATTCTAATAATCTAGCTTTGCATAAAATAGATACAAAGTAATTATAGATGGTCCCCGACTTAACAATGGTTCAATTTAGGTTTTTTTATTCAATAAATTATGTGATATTCAGCACTTTATTATGAAACACGCTTTATGTTAGATGATTTTGCCCAACTGTAGGCTACTGTGTTTTCTGAGCACATTTAAGATGGACTGAGCTATGATATTTGGTAAGTTAGGTATATTAAATGCATTTTTGACATGTTTTCAACTTACAATGGCTTTATCAGGATGTTCTCTCATCATAAGTCGAGAAAGATGTGCCCTATGTGAAAGAAGAAGGGAAGATAGACTTGATCTCTTCTTTCATGGAGCTTACAGTCTGGTGGGAGAGACAGACAAAAAATAAGCACAAATAAACAGAATTTGTGTTCGTATCTGGAGTGAGAAGGCTGTTCTTGATAGGCTGGCCAGGAATGGGCCGGTTTGGAAAGAGACTGATGAGAAAGAGACAGGCTTGCAAAGTCAGGGAGGAAGAGTGTTTAGGAACAGAAGGAAGACCTGATGACAGGTGAACAGTGATGAGGGGAGGCTTGTAGTAGGTTGAAAACATAGGTGGGGGCTGAATTGAGATAAGGAGTTTGGATTTTATTCTGTATGCACTGGGAGCTGGGGACCCATTGTGTGTGTGTGTGTGTGTGTGTGTGTGTAGGCACTCAGTCATGTCCAACTCTTGTGACCCTTTGGTTTTTGTCTTGCCAAGTTCCTCTGTCCACGGGATTTTCCAGAAAAGCATACTGGAGTGGGTTGCCATTTTCACCTCCAGGGGGTCTTCTGACCCAGGGACTGAACCTGCATCTCCGGCATTGCAGGCAGGATTCTTTTTGCTGAGTCACTGGGGAAGCCTTGGAGCTCATTAGGAAGGTAGAAGATTTTAATCAAGGGAATAATCTGATCTGATCTGCTTTTTTAAAGAGGTTATTCTGATAGGCAGGGAACCAGAGGAGGACCAGGAGGCGGCTGTTGGAATGTGGTCAGTGAGAGGTGATGGTGGCTTGCCCAAAGGGCATAGCAGTGGAAATAGAGAGAAGTGGGTGGATTTGGAATGTATTTTGCAATAGAGAAAATTGTTCAGTGGTCTTGGAGAGTTGCATGAGAAAGTTGACACACACACATACACACATTCTCTTTTCATGAACATTCTATAAAAAGTATTTGTCGGATTATGGGATTATTGGCCATAAGTGAGAAAACGACTGTTTCTGAAGCGTGGAGGGTCCTATAGAGGAGAAGGTAAACCGACTGTGTTGCTCAGGGTGGTACACGGCTATGGGTCTGTGGGTCCAGGCATTTTTGACAGCCTGGATTCAAGGTGAAACGACAACTCACACTGTGTATCTTTTGGCAGATCAGAGCATAATGAAAATAAAATCAGAAAATTCAGCTCTGGCTCTTGAAGGAAATAGGATTCAGAAGAGATTATCTCAAATCTAGTTTATGAGATAATGTGCCCTCTTATAAACACAGACATCGGTTATGCATTTGGAATGTCTGATTTATTCTTCTGGATTCTTTTTGACTGCTGCGAATTCAGTGATCCACTTGGGTAGTCTCTGTTACTGTGAAGTTTTAATAGGTAACAGTCAGAAACGGAGAGGGCAAGCATAAAAGCGAACTGAAATGCTAATCGCTCGTACTCTGAAACCATTAACTCGAAGCCGGTTCTTCCTGGCCTAACATTGTTGGAACATAAGACGGCAGAGAGGTGGAGTGTAACTTGTGCACTGGTCCTTTAGAAACATCATCCTCATGAAAAGCACACACACCTTCAGTTTCCAGGGCAGCAACCTTGGCTTTCCAACCTGCACGGCTTTGTGAAAGAGCTTGAAATTCCCACCGTCACATACGGATCAAAGGGGAAAGTGAACACGGCCGTCATGTTGGAAGAGGCAGAGCAAGACGAGGAGTTCCTCTTACTGGAAAGTGCAACCAGCGTTTGCTAGCTAATTTTGATTCTGGTGGTCTTAAAGTCACCCTGGATATAAGTCCAGATGGAGGTCATCTACTTTCATGCATTTTACAGATGAGGAAACTAAAGGTTCATCTGACATTAAACATTAACTATGCGTGTACACGTGGCCTGAGGAAAATTGAGCAAGTGGAATTTTATAAACAAAATTAACTTTCCTTTATGCTAGATTTCACATAAACCTGATTGTCCATTTCAGGCTGACTCATTAGCAGATTGTTCATTTTAGCAGGTTAAATTTGAGACCTAATGTTGAACAGAAAAGGGAATGATATTGACAAGAAGGGATGAGATTAAGTTTATGATGGCGGGTGAACATTTTCCCCAGGCTTTTGAATTTTTCCTTCTCCTTGTCTTTCAGTTCATTTGTAGTCTGGTATATTAACTAATCATATAAACATCTTTCATCTTGGACTACTAAGTGTGTCCCTAGCAGACCAGGTGAGTCAAGTGAAATTGTAGTTCAGTCAAGCCAAAAAATGTAATATCAGAGAGAAGACAATTGAGTCTAGACTCCATATTTGCATGGTAAAGGTTCAGACCAGTCAGGGACACTGAACTATTCCTTGTTGCTGGTTTATGACAGAGCAAATCCAGAGATGTGTTATGCTGATGCCACGTGATTGGGTAATTCTAGAACTGGTCCCTTTGCTTCCTGTCCCACTTGAGTCTCCTCGCTTCCTTTAGCATGCATGGAAGTTGTTTCAATCATGTCCAACTCTTTGCAACCCCGTGGACTGTAGCCCACCAGACTCCTCTGTCCATGGGATTCTCCAGGCAAGAATACTGGAGTGGGTTGCCATGCCCTCCTCCAGGGGATCTTGACAGCCCAGGGATCAAACCTGCAGCTCTTAGTCTCCTGCATTGGCAGGCGGGTTCTTTACCATTAGCATCACCTGGGAAACATGGGTATTTGGAAATGCAGTGCTTTTGTTAAGAATAGGAGGACTGGTGTGAAGATCAAGAAGAAGCAAAGTGGGCCATGTTTCCTTCCCATCAAGTAATGTTCTGCCAACATTTATACTGTATGTGCATGGAACTGGGAATCATCTCTAGAGTTTCCTTAGTTGAGGGAATTATAGTCTAATGGGTCTTCTTTACGTTTACACCTTAACTAAAGTTTGTAAATTCTTTCTCTCATCTTTGCTCTTTCTTTACTCTTGACCTCCTTTTCATCTCTTGTTGTTGTTTATTTGCTCAGTCATGTCCAACTCTTTGCAACCCCAGGGACTGCAGCACGCCAGGCTTCCCTGTCCTTCACCATCTCCCGGAACTTCCTCAAACTCATGTCCATTGTGTTGGTGATGCCATCCAACCATCTCGTCCTCTGCCTTCAATCTTTCCCAGCATCAGGGTCTTTTCTAATGAGTCGGCTCTTCCCATCAGGTGGCTTTTGGTGTAAAACTGACCTTATACATGCTCAACCTCTGTCTCCATTCCTCTGTCATCCTGAAGAATACTTGGTATTGGAAGCCTCTTTTGTCTCATTGGGGTAGGCCCCTCCTGAGGAGGAGGGAGAGCTTGGGCATGTGTCTCTTACTTGCACATCCACTGTACTTGCTCAGTGAGTGTGCAAACACATTGTATTTTCCTAGTCAATAAAAGTAATAAGAACCAGGTGCTTGAATAAATTAGTTACATGCCACATTTCATTTTGGAAATATTTTAGTCTAAGACTGTAGTACATTTTAAAAGCTATAATAGATCACTGTGATGAAAGCATCTTAAAATCTGTTAGAGCTGTGCACTTCTAAAATTATTCACTATTACCTGTGTTTTGTGTGTGTGTGCTTATTCACATACATACAAATAAATGAACATGTATATGCTAATTTATGTAACACATAAATAAAGGTGTTCTCTGAGCCAGGACTTTGTGTGCCAGCTTTTCCCTGAATTAAATTTTATGGATGAGAGAGATACCCTGAAAATTGGACCATTGGCATAACCCTGTGTACAGTTCTACTCGCAGGCAGAGCTGAAATGATCTGTAACATAAGCTCAAGATTGACAAAGTGTTCAGAGAACACAGGCAGAAGCATTTTTTTCTCCCCTCCTGAGCTAGGTTTTTCTCCAAAAGCAACAAGTACTACTTATCTTTTCAGAGAGCTGTGATGAAGGCCTAAGACTCTTTGTGGTTTAGACTTCATGTGAGTAGGATACCTCTGTACGCTCAGCCTAGAAAAACTTTACAGCACTCTTGGAATTTTATGAAAGTTTCCTAACTTTGAAGCTCAAGAAGACCCTCATTTCTGATTAGGCAGTTGCTAACAATTTTTTTTTTTTGATCTGACTCCATGATGCCAAAAACTCATACATGATTGCTCTATTTGGAGGATTGTATGTGGCCTCAGATGCTTAAGATCATATCTAGTTTCAAAATCATGTCAACTGCAAATGTGTGTTTTTCTTTTTCCTCCAGCCTTCCTGAACTTTTTGATTTCTTCAGATTCTCTATATTCTTTTTTTCTTTCTTACTTTCACACACGCTGTTCATTCATGTTATAGTAAGTATCAAAATTTCCTACCTTTTTTAAGGATGAATAATATTATGTTGTATTAATATACTACATTTTGTTTATCCATTCATCTGTTGTTGGGCTTCCCTGGTAGCTCAGCTGGAAAAGCTGGGAAATTTGCCTGCAATGTAGGAGACCCCAGTTCGATTCCTGGGTTGGGAAGATCCCCTGGAGAAGGGATAGGTTACCCACTCCAGTATTCTTGGGGTTTCCTGGTGGCTCAGAGAATCTGCCTGCAGTGCAGGAGACCTGGGTTTGATCCCTGGGTTGGGAAGATGCCCTGCAGGAGGGCATGGCAACCCACTCCAGTATTCTTGCCTGGAGAATTCCATGGACAGAGGAGCCTGATGGGCTACAGTCCATGGGGTCACAAAGAGTTGGACATGACCAAGCAATTAAGCAGCAGCATCTGTTGATGGACACTTGGGTTTCTTCTATGTTTTGGCTGTTATGAATATTACTGCTATGAAGATGAGTGTATAAATATGCCTTTGAAACCCAGGTTTCAATTCTTCTGGGTATATACCCAGATATGCAATTGCTGGATAATAGTTATTGAATTTTTAATTTTTTGAGAAGTGGCCAGACTGTTTTTTATCACAACCTTCACTATTTTACATTCCCACCAACAGTATACACGAGTTTCAGTTGCTCTGCACTCACGCCAGTACTTGTTATTTATTTATTTATTTTTTTGGTAATAGTCTTTATCTCTGGGACACTTTTGACCACCTTTCCCTCTGCTTGGCTAACACTGACTAGTGTTTCGGTTCTCTGCTCAGATGTTACTTCTGGAAAGCCTTTCCCTGGAGCTCTGTATCCTATCTTATTAGCTAGGTGCTACAGTCTTTGCTTTCTGTAGGAAAGGACAGAACTTTCATAGGACTTCCTGCCTTTGATTATAGTTTGCTTGTTTAATAGTCGGATACTTCTACCATGGATTGGGATCCATGATGGCAGGAACATCTGTCCTTGATAGATCTGTCATGATCCCTGTTGTCTCCTTGCACCCTGCTGCTGCTGCTAAGTCACTTCAGTCGTGTCCGACTCTGTGCAACCCCATAGATGGCAGCCCACCAGGCTCCCCCGTCCCTGGGATTCTCCAGGCAGGAACACTGGAGTGGGCTGCCATTTCCTTCTCCAATGCATGAAAGTGAAAAGTGAAAGTGATGTCGCTCAGTCATGTCCGCCTCTTCGAGACACCATGGACTGCAGCCTACCAGGCTCCTCCGTCCATGGGATTTTCCAGGCAAGAGTATTGGAGTGGGGTGCCATTGCCTTCTCCTCCTTGCGCTCTGGCTCTCAGTAAAGGCAATGGTTAGAATGTGTGTCTGTAAGTTTAAATATCCCCAATGTAGTGTATCATGCAGCTTGGGTTTAGTAGATAAAGCGTATGAATTCAAACTCCTTCTTTGACTTTTACCAGCTTTGAGATCTTGAACCAGGTATTTTATCTAAGTCTCCGTTTTCACTTCTTTAAAATGGGGGAAACAGTTTCTGCTTCATCCTCATAAGATTTTTGTAACAATTAAGAGTTAGCATAGGTACAAGTGCCTGTTAAACCATGAGTGACGTGAGAAGAAGCAGGGAAACAGAACTCCAACATTTTCAGTCTGGCTGATACTGATGTTAAGATGAGAACCAGGAGAAACAGACTCCAGGAAGTTAGGAAACAAAAACAGAGAGCTAGTGGGGACTTCCCTGTTGTAATATTCTGGAGAAGTTTAAGTGTAGATTTGGGGTAGAGAGGGCTTCCCTGGTGGCTCAGATGGTAAAGAATCTGCCCACAATGCTGGAGACCCAGGTTTGATCCCTAGGTTGGGAAGATCCCTTGGAGAAGGGCATGGCAACCCACTCCAGTGTTCTTGCCCGGGGAATCCCATAGACAGAGGAGCCTGGCGGGTTACAGTAATCCGTGGGGTCGCAGAGAGTCAGACATGACTCAGCAACCAACACTTTCACTTTGGGTTAGAGATAAGGATTTGAGTGTTAGATGAGATTGCTTAAAGGAAGAATGTTTTTTCAAGGGAGAAGAAGAAGAAGGGTAGGGGATGTCTGCTCTTCAGGGCAGAGAACAAAGACCTGAAGCAGGGACTGAGAAGGAGGGAGCAGAGGGCATAGGAATAAAAGGGACGGATGTTATAGAAACCAGTGGAAGAGAGGATTTTGAGAAAGGGATGCAAGTACCTCACTAGGCCCAGTGCTTCCCAAATGACCGAGAGGATGATGCTGCGTTTCAGCAAATGAAGTTGGTCACTGATCTTGGGCAGAATCCTTTTAGTAGAATGACAGTGATAGAAGCCAGGTCAAAAGTGGGGTGAGGGCAAAACGAGACACTGAGAGCTTGCGTCACTTATCTTAAATGGTTTTTCACGACATTTGGTAGAACATCTTGAAAGATGTTGAAAGAAAGACTGCATTGAGATGGTAGCTGGAGTGGGAAGTAGGAAAAGCCAAGAAAGGGTTTAATTAATTAATTAGCTAGTTAATTAACAGGTTCTTAGGATGACAGGATTTTTTTTTTTTTTTTTTAAGCCTGAAATAGTGCATAGTGAAGTCGCTCAGTCGTGTCTGACTCTTTGCGACCTCATGGACTGTAGCCTGCCACGCTCCTCCATCCATGGGATTTTCCAGGCAAGAGTACTGGAGTGGGTTGGCATTTCCTTCTCCAGAGGATCTTCCCGACCCAGGGATTGAACCCCGGTCTCCCACATTGTAGGCAGACGCTTTACTGTCTGAGCCACGAGGGAAGGTGGTCCAAGCCTGAGATAATATAAGCGCAAATGATGAAGAGAAGAGACATGGGAAGAGAAAGAGGTTGCTTGATGATGTAAAATAGAACTGTGATGACTGGCTCATGACGCCGAGGCAAATGGGAAGGAATGGGACCTTGAGGACAGGCAAAATTGTTGGTCTATTTTTAAACTTTTATTAACATGTATAATTAAATAAAATGTATCAAACACTTATATAGTGTTTTGTAAAAGGAATTGCATGCATGTTTGTTTCTTTACAAATAATAACCCATTTAATTTAATTTTCATAACAACCTTTGAGGTAGGTATGGTTACTATGTCTGTTTTATAAATGGAGCAACTGAGGGATAGAGAGGTTGAGTAACTTACTCAGGATCACACAGCTATTAATGGATGGGGTGGGTGGTGAGATTTCACCCAATAAGGCCTACATCCTGTATTTTTAACAATTATTTTGGGCTGTGCCTTCTTTCATTTTACCTTGTGTTTAGAGGATACTTAAATATCTGTGTGTCTGAAGTTAAAATCTGAATAAGTAAGTAGAAAGACTAGTTCTCTGCTTTGTTTGTTGTTTAGTTACCGAATCATGTCCAACTCAGTGTGACCCCATGGACTGTAGCCCACCAGGCTCCTCTGTCTGTGGGATTTTCCAGACAAGAACATGGGAGTGGGTTTGCATTTCCTTCTCCAGGGAATCTTCCTGACCCAGGGATCGAACCCATGTCTCCTGCATTGGCAGGCGGATTCTTTACCGCTGAGCTGCCAGGGAATCCCATTCCTCTGCTTATTGTATCTCAGGTTGGAGTTTTATATTTTACAGCACATTGAAATTAACACATGTGATGGTTAGGTTAGGTTGCAAGCCTTAGCATATTTGTAGAAGAAGAATAACTTTATTAGAATTATTATTTACTTTTTATCAAGACAAGCCAGCAGTGGTAATTTTTCATGTGTGATATAATTGGAAAAGGAAACTTGTAAACATAAAATGCACATATTGAAATAAAATTAAATGTATGCTGGTGAAGTTATAGGGTTTTGCTCAATACCTCTATCAAGAAATTTTGATAATAAAGAGTGTGTATTGACTTCCTGGAATCCTGGGAATGGATAAATGAAAACAAAAAGAAACATCTACTTTGTATTATAGACCTCTAAAATAGTTTTTAAATAACTTATTCTTTTAGGCATTTTTATTTCCTTTAAACTTTTCATCACTGCTAGGCAGAAAACAAAAAGAAACATCTACTTTGTATTATAGACCTCTAAAATAGTTTTTAAATAACTTATTCTTTTAGGCATTTTTATTTCCTTTAAACTTTTCATCACTGCTAGGCAGAAACTATTAGTTGCTATAGCTGTGTCAGAAGCTGAGGGATTTCTGTTGTTGTTGTTGAAGTAATATGTCTTGCATAATTCAGTTGTGGCTACACAAGCGGAAGTGTTTAATGTTTGATTATGCAGCACTTGCTGTGGAACTGCAGAGAGGGATAGTGGAGAGCTAAGAATAATTAAATGGACAGTCACTGAGGTCACTTCCTGATGTTTTTACTGCAACACCATGTACATTCTGCTTTCCCGTGGCAGGTTGTTTGATCATGGTGTAATGGTTAAAGCTTTGCAAAATGACAAAGAAGTCAGACATCCTACTGGTCTCAAGTGTGATTATTTATAATTGGACTGCTTGCGGGAAAGTGCTTAGTTTGATCAGACTAATGCTAAGCTGGGCAAGACACATGGTGATATCTCGCAGAGCTCCGTGCTCTGACCTTGGAGTAGACGACTCAGGTATCAAATTTCCAGGTAGAAAGTTCCCTGAAGATTGAACCATGATTGAGAGAATTTGCTTTTTTCATACAAACAAGTGTGGCCAAGAGGAGTCTTTTTTTCGCTTGAAAATGTTAGCGGTCCATTATTAGGTCTTTGGAGCTAGAATGTAGGTACAGTGGCCATGAAAGAGTTTTAATTAATCTGTTATCTCTCTCATGGTTTGGAAGGGTATTGCCCTTGCTCTTGTATTCACTTACAAAATTAAGGGCAGTATTCTGATTGTGGAGAAAAATCTTGGGTAAGTGATTTTCTCTGTTTTCAGTAGAATACTTGGAAGTGGCTCAAGGAAATTATAAGGCAGCTACTCCAAAGGAAGTCAGAAGACATTAGACTTCTGAGTTATTATCCCTGAACGAAGAACCCAGCCTTTTACTAAAGACATTTATTACTTTGATATTAATATTATATCTTTCACATGTGTAAACTGTGCTTCCCCCAAACTTCCAGTACATTCCTCAGCTTATTTTTTCTCGTTCTTTATTTTTTTCTCTTTCTTTTCTTTATTTTTACTTATTTGACTTCACAGGGTCTTAGTTGTGACACATGGGATCTTTGATCTTGATTGTAGCATGTGGATTTCTTAGTTGCGACATATAGGGTCTAGTTCCCTGACTAGGGATCGAACCCAGGCCCCTGCATTGGAAGCACAGAGTCTTAGCCACTGGACCACCAGGGAGGTAACTTGGCTTTTATTTCTTTTTAGATCCTGTTTAGCTGCTTTTTATCATAGAAATTTTTCTCTTCAGGAAACTTTCTTCTCTTTTAAAACTTGGACTGCATTCTTAACATTAATGATCATGGGTGGGAACTTAAGATCAAGTTGGTGAGGTAAACAGGTCTTGCTATTCAAATTATTATCTGAAGAGCTAAAGTATATATTTTGTACATGTCATTTTGCTTATTTAAAAAAAATTACCTCGAAAGATAATTTATGAGGTCAAGGAATGCTAACTTTGTGGAGTACTTGAGAAAGTATGACATGTAGGGAAAGGTGCTATCTTAGGGAGGATATTTTAAAAGTGCTGGAAAATGTAGCTTTATAGTTTGATGCAAGAGAGGTGAACTCCATTAGTAACTAAGTAATTTGTTAGAAAGGTGCATATCATAAAAGAATGAAGGAGAAATGAATTCTAACTAATCAACTTGCATAAGACCCAGATTCATTGTCTTTACGTGGACACAAAGTATAGATTCTTAGATATAGAACAGCAAAGGAAAAAAATAGAGAGAAAAGACATGAACAGCAATTCACAGAAGAGCTACTGCAAATGGCAATTAACATGAGAAGTTACTCCACCTGAATAACAGTCAAAGAAGTATAAATTAGTATGAACTTGTTTTTTCATTTGTCAACTAGCTTAAGATGTAAAAGTTTGATAATAACTGGTATTTGAGTATATAAAGAAATGGTTAATTTCACACCAGTCAGAATGGCTGCGATCCAAAAGTCTACAAGTAATAAATGCTGGAGAGGGTGTGGAGAAAATGGAACCCTCTTACACTGTTGGTGGGAATGCAAACTAGTACAGCCACTATGGAGAACAGTGTGGAGATTCCTTAAAAAACTGGAAATAGACCTGCCTTATGATCCAGCAATCCCACTGCTGGGCATACACACTGAGGAAACCAGAAGGGAAAGAGACACGTGTACCCCAATGTTCATCGCAGCACTGTTTATAATAGCCAGGACATGGAAGCAACCTAGATGTCCATCAGCAGATGAATGGATAAGAAAGCTATGGTACATATACACAATGGAGTATTATTCAGCCATTAAAAAGAATACATTTGAATCAGTTCTAATGAGGTGGATGAAACTGGAGCCTATTATACAGAGTGAAGTAAGCCAGAAAGAAAAACACCAATACAGTATACTAACGCATATATATGGAATTTAGAAAGATGGTAACAATAACCCTGTGTACGAGACAGCAAAAGAGACACTGATGTATAGAACAGTCTTATGGACTCTGTGAGAGAGGGAGAGGGTGGGAAGATTTGGGAGAATGGCATTGAAACATGTAAAATATCATGTATGAAACGAGTTGCCAGTCCAGGTTCGATGCACGATACTGGATGCTTGGGGCTGGTGCACTGGGACGACCCAGAGGGATGGAATGGGGAGGGAGGAGGGAGGGGGGTTCGGGATGGGGAGCACATGTATACCTGTGGCGGATTCATTTTGATATTTGGCAAAACTAATACAGTTATGTAAAGTCTAAAAATAAAATAAAATTAAAAAAAAAAAAAAAAAAAGAAATGGTTACTGTCTATTGATGGGTTGAAATAGATACCATTTTCCTGGAGTGCAGTTTCACAATCTGAATCAAGAGGCTTTAAAAGAGCATGCCTTTTGACCTAGTGAATCTCCTACTTAGGATTTTTATCATTAAGAAATCATCTGTGCCTTCTTGTTATATGCTACAGTTAAGCTCACAGTTTGTGTTTGCCTTCTGCTCCAAACACATGTCAATGACAGATAACACATTAAAAGAAAAGAAAGTAATAAAAGAGTCATAGCTGGGCTTACAGAGAAGATGTTGTTGTTGGCCAGAAAGAGAGCAAAACATAAAGGGATAAGCTGGATTGAAACTGTGGCGCTGCAAGGGCTTCTGGTATGGAAACAAAAAGTGAGTTTAGCTCCTATGGATCACAGGGACCAAGGTCTACCACTTGAGATGGGACCAGAACTAGGCTTACTGTGTGAAGCCAAGGGTGGAGGTGAAGTTATACCTTTCACAAAAGAAGACTGAAAAAAGATTGCCATGTCAGGAACATAGCTCCATGGAGCTATGGGTTTTGAGGGGCAGGAGAAGATCCCTAAACCTTTAAGAGTAGAAATTGAATCAGACTGATTGATTTTGGAGTGATGGGGGAGAGACTGTCGTGCTCCAAATCACCAGTATATGAGGCTTAGTCCTGGACTGGTGGTATAGGATCCTCGTGGAGGGAACTGCTGAACCATTATGGAGGGAAAGGTGAACACACGTGGGAAGCGAGAGGAGGGAGGAAAAAAGGAAAGACAAAAAGCCACCCACTCAAAATCAGTCTTCAGAACAAAATACTGAAATACTTAGGAAAGCACAAATAGAATAAATAATGTGAATAAAAATCCATTTCAGATGAGATGAATTTTATAGAAAAGTCAGTGAAAGACTGAAATAATCATGTTCAAGAAATTCAAAAGAATAAGGAAAGACATCATACTGATAAAAATGAGATCTAAAAATGCCCCCCAAATATCCAAAAATGGAACAGGAGCAACTTTACGTAAAAAAGAGCCAGGTACAGATTTCAAAAATGAAAAGTATAGTCATAGATGTAATAAACTAAATAGATGGGATTAACTTTAGCCCAGACACAGCTGGAAAGAGAACTGATGAATTGGAAGAGAGTACTGAGGAGTTTGCTTAGAATATATTATCCAGAGACAAAAGACTGCAAAAAAGAGAAAGCAGTCAGAAGACTTGGAGAATAGATGGAGAGATTCCAACCGAGTCTAAAAAGAGACCAGAAAAAGAGATTGAAAGTCATTTGGTCTTGGAGTATGGAATGAAGCAGGGCAAAGGCTAATAGAGTTTTTTCAAGAGAACGCACTGGTCATAGCAAACACCCTCTTCCAACAACACAAGAGAAGACTGTACACATGGACATCACCAGATGGTCAACACCGAAATCAGATTGATTATATTCTTTGCAGCCAAAGATGGAGAAGCTCTATATAGTCAGCAAAAACAGACCGGGAGCTGACTGTGGCTCAGATCATGAACTCCTTTATCCCAAATTCAGACTTAAATTGAAGAAAGTAGGGAAAACCACTAGACTTTTCAGGTATGACCTAAATCAAATCCCTTATGATTATACAGTGGAAGTGAGAAATAGATTTAAGGGACTAGATCTGATAGAGTGCCTGACGAACTATGGATGGAGGTTCGTGTCATTGTACAGGAGACAGGGATCAAGACAATCCCCAAGAAAAAGAAATGCAAAAAAAGCAAAATGGCTGTCTGAGGAGGCCTTACAAATAGCTGTGAAAAGAAGAGAAGTGAAAAGCAAAGGAGAAAAGGAAAGATATAAGCATCTGAATGCAGAGTTCCAAAGAATAGCAAGGAGAGATAAGAAAGCCTTCCTCAGCGATCAATGCAAAGAAATAGAGGAAAACAACAGAATGGGAAAGACTAGAGATCTCTTCAAGAAAATTAGAGATACCAAGGGAACATTTCATGCAAAGATGGGCTCGATAAAGGACAGAAATGGTATAGACCTAACAGAAGCAGAAGATATTAAGAAGTGGCAAGAATACACAGAAGAACTGTACAAAAAAGATCTTCACGACCCATATAATCACGATGGTGTGATCACTGACCTAGAGCCAGACGTCCTGGAATGTGAAGTCAAGTGGGCCTTAGAAAGCATCACTATGAACAAAGCTAGTGGAGGTGATGGAATTCCAGTTGAGCTCTTTCAAATCCTGAAAGATAATGCTGTGAAAGTGCTGCACCCAATATGCCAGCAAATTTGGAAAACTCAGCAGTAGCCACAGGACTGGAAAAGGTCAGTTTTCAATCCAATCCCAAAGAAAAGCAATGCCAAAGAATGTTCAAACTACCACACAATTGCGCTCATCTCACACGCTAGGAAAGTAATGCTCAAAATTCTCCAAGTCAGGCTTCAACAGTACATGATCCACAAACTTACAGATGTTCAAGGTAGATTTAGAAAAGGTAGAGGAACCAGAGATCAAATTGCCAACATCCGTTGGAACATCGAAAAAGTAAAAGAATACCAGAAAAACATCTACTTCTGCTTTATTGATTACCCCAAAGCCTTTGACTGTGTGGATCACAACAAACTGTGGACATTTCTGAAAGATGGGAATACCGGACCTCCTTACCTGCCTCCTGAGAAATCTGTGTGCAGGTCAGGAAGCAGCAGTTAGAACTGGACATGGAGGAACAGACTGATTCCTAACTGGGAAAGTAATAGGTCAAGGCTGTATATTGTCACCCTGCGTATTTAACTTCTATGCAGAGTACATCATGGGAAATGCCAGGCTGGATGAAGCACAAAGTGGAATCAAGATTGCCAGGAGAAATATCAATAACCTCAGATATGCAGATGACACACACCACCCTATGGCAGAAAGTGAAGAAGAACTAGAGAGAGATAAGTGGTTAACCCACCTTTATGCTAGAGATAAGTGGTTAGCACATCACCATGTTACAGTATTGGGATTTTGGATTTTACTGTATATGTTATCAGTGTGTTGTATATTTCTGTGTTTCTTAGCGTTCTTTCAGTACAGTTTACAGAATTCCTTTCAGCATTTCTTATACGGCAGATCTAGTGAAGATGAATTCCCTCAGTGTTTGTCTGGAAAAGTTTTTCTTCATTTTTGAAGGACAAATGGAAGCTTGATTTCTTTTTCTCTGTTAACCATGTTCCATCTTTTCCCAACTTCTTGAACTTATGATCTGCAGTTATATTGCTATTTTTAATGTACTTGTCTACTATAATAATTCTGTCATCTGTTCCATTTTGGCGACAGTTCCCATTGATTGACTTTTATCTTCTTTATCAGTCATATTACCTTGCCTTATAGTGTTGTCTTCCTTTCCATGCATAATAGTTTTTGACTAGTGTGATCCTTTCAGTCTCACTTTTAACTTGTTTATAAAGGAGCAGAGCGGTAGTCCAGGGCTAACTTTGTACCACTCTTGTGGCAGAATCTTCCTGAGAATTTGTCCTGCTTTGTGGTTAATTTATTTATTTTTTTTAAACTGTGGCTCAATTTTTAGTCTACTACAGCATAGGCTCCCATTATTAGAAACGGAACAAGAAATGATTAAAAAACAAAATTTTTGAAAGCATCGTAGAACTACCAAAGCAGTGAGGACTTGAGAGTCCAAAAGTAGTGATTATAAGCATTGTTTTAAAATTTTGAAAGTAGCATTGGTTTTAAATTTTAAAAGTAGTATTGATTTTCATTAAAATTGTTTAAAGTGTTTGCATTTATATATGGTTTTTTAAAAATTTTAATAGTGAAAAATGGAACATTTCTTGCAAGATCGGATTTCTCTAATCTTAGGGTTGTGTGGTATAGTGCAGTGGAAATGACCTTTACACTTAGGAAATGAGATTATGAGTTGTGACCGGTAGTGTAATTTCTTGCCAGTCACTTTATGTCTCTGGATGAGGCTTTGTTTTTTCATCTGTTCTAAAATTTCACAGCAATTTTTATTTTTATCACCACTGTAGTTAATTGAGGCATTTTATATATATAAAGTTTCATGGACTGTTAGACAGTTCTGCTGTAGTTTGTCCAGGAAAATAAGTATCTGAGTTTCTTACGTGGCATTGATCTATGACATTTGATGGGTTATACACAGAATTGCTTGTAGATAATTCACAAGTAATAAATGAAGTTGTCCTTTTTGGAAATGGGTAAATGATCGTAGCAAGTGGTTGCCAAAGTGTAGTGAGGGTTTTTTATGTGCTTGGTGACATTCTTAGATCTCTATAGGTACTGCTTCATATATATGTCACAGGGAGATAAGAAACTAGTCCCAAATCATACATGTAGGCCCATAGTACTGGTGTTAGAACCAACAGGCTTCTTAGGTGCTCCAGTTTTGTTGTGGACCCTTCCTCCATTTGAATACTATTTGCCTAATAGCTGCATAGTTTATAATTTCTAAAATGTGCTAATATATGATTAATTTTATTTAATCTTCACAATACCCTGTGAAGCAGGGTTTTTTAATAGATAAGTAAAGTGAGGTTTGGAGAGGTTGATTCAGGTGTGGTACTACACGTAGGAAATGATAGAGTCAGGATGCAAATTCTACTGTTGGCCACACCATGGTACATGAGGGAACTAGTTCCCTGACCATGGATTGACCCTGTGTCCCCTGCATTGGGAGTCTGGAGTCTTAACCACTGGACCTCCAGCAAGTCCCTTGAATGCTCTTTGGTGAGATACTTTTTCTTTTTAAAACAAACATGTCACATGGATACATGAAATATTTATTTATACTTCTTTTGGCTTAGCTACTTCTCACTTGTCTTTCTGGTATTAGTTTTGAAGAGTCTTCCTCAGGGAGGCTTTCCTTTCTCACTCAGGCCCTGCTGAAGCACTCAGTCACTTTTCCCACTTATTATTTGAGACCCTCAGAAGATTAGGTGATTATTTTTATAGTGAACTTTCATAAACTTTTATTTGTGATTGTATCTTGAAGACTCAGATAAAGTTTATTTTTTACTGAACCTGACAAAATATGATTCCTAGTGTAAAAATTATGTGGAAAATGAAAAATGTATGAAGAAGAGCTGTTTGCATAATCTGATGAAGCCAAAGAGACAGCAGTGGGAAAATACACTTCATTTGTAGGTGAGATACACCTTCCCATTACGGGTCATGATCTAGTTAATCTTTCTATGTAATTACTCTAAGATTTGCAAACTGTATGCCTATTTGATAAGATATGGAAACTCAGGTACAAGTTAGTTTTTCACAGTGAGTCAGAATCTTACTAGGGATAAAGTTTTTGACACCCAGCCTTTATGGTTTTGAGTTGTGATATGGGCTTCCCTGGAGAAGGCGATGGCACCCAACTCCAGTACTCTTGCCTGGAAATTCCCATGGACGGAGGAGCCTGGTAGGCTGCAGTCCACGGGGTCGCTAAGTGTCAGACACGACTGAGCAACTTCACTTTCACTTTTCACTTTCATGCATTGGAGAAGGAAATGGCAACCCACTCCAGTGTTCTTGCCTGGAGAATCCCAGGGATGGGGGAGCCTGGTGGGCTGCCATCTCTGGGGTCGCACAGAGTCGGACACGACTGAAGCGACTTAGCAGCAGCAGCATGGGCTTCCCAGGTGGTGGCAGTGTAAAGAATCTCTGCCAGTGCAAGTGACACAGGAGATGAGAGTTTGATCCCCAGGTTGGGAAGATCCCCTTGAGTAAGAACTGTCAACACTCCCGTATTCTTGTCTGGGAAATCCCGTGGACAGAGCAGCGTGGTGGGTCACAGTCCATAGGGTCACAAACAGTCGGACGTGACTGAGCACAGTTGCACCCATGATTTACCTAAGGCCTGTGTCTAGCTATCCTTTCCTTGCAGGAGCTGTGGAGGTAGATGGGTGTAGCCCTTATGGAAGGGTCTTGAGATGCTCCTCCTGCAGGTGGGAGAGCCAGCTTTGTTCTCCCTCTGGCTTTCTATGTGACATTTGTGAGCTGCTTGATGTATTTAACACTAGCGTGACAGCAGAGACGCCTGTGAGCAGAGCAGTGTGCTGGAGGGCCCAGCTGTGTGTATTTATCTGTATCTCAGGCTGAGGAGCAGCCGTTAGCCAGATCTGACAGTCAAACAGGAGCCGCTTCTGCCTCCACTCCAGAGTGCATTTGAATATTGTGTCTGTTTACCAACTGCTTGACAGTTGACACAAAGAAATTGTCAGAGCTGTTTTTCTTTCCCCTCTTCACTCTACTGTGCTAGTCTGCGAGTCTCTCTCTGAAATACTTTATCATGCATCACAAATATCTGCACTTTCTAAAATAAAGCCCCAAATCACATTGTCTTCATCTTTATATTGAGTTCCACGTCAAGAATTAATTGGTAATATACTTGAGCAAACTCCAAGAGGTAGTGGAGATAGTGGAGGACAGGGAAGCCTGGCGAGCTGCAGTCCATGAGGTCGCAAAGAGCTGGACACCACTTAGTGGCTGAACAGCAACAAATACTTGAGTTGATAATTGGACATATGTTGAATAGGCAATATGTTTACAGAGTTCAGAAATCAAAACAATACAGAAAGAAATCTTCCGTCTTGTCTTGCTCTATCCGTGGTCCCTTCTAGTTGTCGTTTCCACCCCTGTCCCTGACAGCACGTATGCGTGCTTGCTCAGTCACTCAGTCATGTGTGACTCTGTGGCCCCATGGACTGTAGCCCGCCAAGCTCCTCTGTCCATCGCATTCTCCAGGGAAGAATACTGGAATGGGTTGCCATTTCCTCCTCCAGGGGATCTTCCCAGCCCAGGGATCAAACCCACGTCTCCTGCACATCTCCTGCATTGCAGGTGAATTCTTTACCACTGAGCCACCCGGGAAGCCCTTGTCCCTGGGAAAGAACCACTTAAATAGTTTCTCACAAATCCTTTATGTTTCTTTATGCAAATACAAGCAGATGGTTTGTCCCTTGCCTTTTACTTCCCGAGGTATCCTGGAAAGCTGCTTATTTCACTAAAGGGAGCCTCCTCATTCTTGTTGACTGTTGTGTTGTATTCATTGTGTGGATGTACCACCATTTATTTAACCGTCTCCTATGGACATACACTGGCATTGTTTCTAATCTTTTTTTTTTTTTTTTTAGTTAATTCACACACCATAAAATTCAACCTTTCAAAGCATACAGTTAAGTGGTTTTTAGTATGTTTCTAAGCTTCTGTTCAGAGAAGGCAATGGCAACCCACTCCAGTACTCTTGCCTGGAAAATCCCATGACAGAGGAGCCTGGTAGGCTGCAGTCCATGGGGTCGCTAAGAGTCAGACATGACTGAGCGACTTCACTTTCACTTTTCACTTTCATGCATTGGAGAAGGAAATGGCAACCCACTCCAGCGTTCTTGCCTGGAGAATCCCAGGGACGGGGGAGCCTGATGGGCTGCTGTCTCTGGGGTCGCACAGAGTCGGACATGACTGAAGCGACTTAGCAGCAGCAGCAAGCTTCTGTTCTGCCAATTGTGATCTGGTGTATGTACATTCTTCTGAACATGGTACCCATAAAAATAAAATCGTTAGAAGTAGGATTTGGGGGTCAAAGGGAATAGATTTGAATTTTGATAGGAATTGTCTGTGCCATGCATTGAGATTGTGCTATTTTGCATTCCTGAGTATGAGAAGGCTTGTTTCTCCATTGTTCTGCCTGCGTGACTTTGCCTCTTCTTAAAGCAATGTTAATTTTTAAGAAATGTGTGATGTTCATAAGCAGTTTAATAATCATTCCGGATTGAGTTCACCAAGGCAAATATGCCCAAAACTTCTTTTTAAGTTGATATCAACTTAAGTTACTGATTTAAGTTATAAATCCATCATTTATAATTGATTTCATTAGTTAATCAGTAGAATTACAGGTTGTGAATGTTGATGTATAGAGCAGATTTCATCCATGTGGCCTTAAGTTGAATGTGGCCTGTTCTGTCCTGTCATAGAGATATAACAATGTTCACAGTGTTAAAATTCCCAGGGGAGGGAGACCACTTATATTCTGCATGCTCTATGATAGGGATATTCTTGTAGCATTTTATCCTTTTGGCCACGTGCACCCCAGTGTTCAGAGCAGCAGTACTTACAGTAGCCAAGACATGAAAGCAACCTGAGTGTCCATCCACAGAGGGATGCATAAAGAAGACGCGGCACATCTATACAGTGGAATATCACTGAGCCATCAAATGAATGAAATAATGCCATTTGCAGCAACACGGATGGACCTAGAAATTATAATACTACATGAAGTAAGTCAGGTAGTGAAAGACAGATATCACATGATATGACTTAGATATGGAATCTTAAAAAAATGACCCAAGTGAAGTGATTTACCAACAGGATAGACTCACAGTCATAGGAAAGAAACTTATGGTTGCCAGAAGGAAAAGGGAGGGGGAGGAGCAGAATTTGAGATTATCAGGTATAGACTTCTGTTGCTGCTAAGTCACATCAGCCGTGTCCAACTCTGTGCGACCCCATAGACGGCAGCCCACCAGGCTCCCCCGTCCCTGGGATTCTCCAGGCAAGAACACTGGAGTGGGTTGCCATTTCCTTCTATCGTTATATAAAAAAGAATTTTATCCTCTCAATAGAGCCTTCCAGGTTATAATGTTTTATGTCTGTCTGACACACTGGACCTCAACTGAGCTGATTGTTTTTATAAAAATTCAGCTGAAGTAGAAACAAGTATAAACAGTAATTATAAACAGAATTTCATCCTCCAGGGGTGCTTGTTCTTCTTTGGGCCAGGTCTCTTGCTGTTAAATCTGGTCAAGGTGGAATATGTAATTCCTAATAGGAATCTGTATCGTTGTGTTCCTTCTCGCATACAGATTAGCTTTTTGGGTTCTCCTGAAGAGATTTTAAGGTGGTGTTTGTAAGGTGGAGCCATCTCAAGGTCTGAGATATCATGTGCATTTCCATCATTCAAGGCTTTTAAACATTTTTTAAACATTAAAACTTTTTTTTTTTTTTTGGCATTTAAATGTTCTGTCTGTAGAAAGGACTGGTAAAAGAGTCATAGGAGAATGCAGGCTTTCCTGAGCTTGAAGTGAAAATTGAGGTGTAGATTTTGATTAAGTTTGTGCTGGAGTTCATAAATGTACAAGTATAGGCATGGAAACATCATTAGCTCTTTCTGTGTCTCAAATAACGGCTAATGTAGAAAACAGATAAACCACTTAACCAGTGATTTATCTAAACCAATGTTTTTGTGTTAGTATGATAGGTCTTTCATAAAGGAAAACTCTTCATAGTTTAACTGGTTGTTGTTGTCATTTAGTTTGTAAGGCGTTTCTTGACTCTTTGGACGACCCCATGGAGTGTAGCCTGCCAGGCTCCCCTGTCTGTGGGATTTCCCAGACAAGAATACTGGAGTGAGTTGCCATTTCCTTCGCCAGGGGATTGTCCCAGGCCAGGGGTCGAACCCTGGTCTCCTGTGTTAGCAGACGGATTCTTTACCACTGAGCCATCAGGGAAGCCCCATTTTAACTGTAAGCCAGTCTTATTATCACAAATGAAAAACTACTTTTAGAGTAGCATTAGACAAAGCAGAAAATTTAATTAGATAGATAGGCTAGAATTTTGCATAAGAGTAAATTTACTGTTTAGTCTTTCTTAGGTCAAGTGGTTGCTATTTTTCTCTTCCCTCTTTTTTTTTTTTTTTTCTCTCTCTCTCTCTTTATTCACTTTGGATAATTATACAAAAGATCTGGAAATAACTTGAGTTCTGCGCAATAAGATATTTGTTCTGGACTACTCTGTGATGGGTTGGGGCTTCCCTGGTGGCTCAGCAACAAAGAATCTGCCTGCAATGCAGGAGCCACAGGAGATGCGGATTCGATCCCTGGGTCAGGAAGATCCCCTGGAGAAGGGCATGGCAACCCACTCCATTATTCTTGTCTGGAGAATCCCATGGACAGAGGAGCCTGGTGGGTACGGTCCATGGGGTTGCAAAGAGTTGGACATGACTGAAGCGACTTAGCACACAAGCACTCTATGATGGGTTAGTGAGAGAAGGCTGTGTGGGGGAAGATGATTCTCAGGGCCCCTCTGTCTGGTTGAGCAGGTTGTTCACTGCGTAAAGACAGTGCCCGTTGGGGTGGGTTGAGGCTAAAGTCTAGTTTGTGTTCTCCAGGTCCTGCTTTAGGGCTTAGGGCTGCATTAACTCAGAATAAGGTATATAATTTTCTAATTCTTATAATTGTGCCTCAATGGCTGATAACAGCCTGAATATGCATTGCATTGCAGTTTTATTTGAAAATCAGTTGTTTCTGCCTTTTCTGTTTTTTTGTTCTTCAGAAAATTTCTGTAGCGTCCAGATGATTTCTGTGTGTCTGTATACACGTTGTTGTTGTTGTTCAGTCGCCCAGTCATGTCCAACTCTTTGTGACCCCATGGAGTGCAGCACACCAGGCTTCTCTGTTCCTCACCATCTCCTGAAGTTTGCCCAAGTTAATGTTCATTGCATCGGTGATGCCCTCCAGCCATCGCATCCTCTGATGCCCTCTTCTTCTTCTGCCCTCAATCTTTCCCAGCATCAGAGGCTTTTCCAATGAGTCAGCTGTTTGCATCAGATGATCAAAATACTGGAGTTTCAATTTCAGCATCAGTCCTTCGAACGAATATTCAGGGTTAATTTCCCTTGAGACTGACTGGTTTGATCTCCTTGTTCTCCAAGGGACTGACTCTCAGGAGTCTTCTCCAGCACCACAGTTCGAAAGCATCAATAAACATCAGTTTAGTTCCATTCAGTCGCTCAGTCATATCTGACTCTTTGTGACCCCATGGACTGCAGCATGCCAGGCTTCCCTGTCCATCACCAACTCCCGGAGCTTATCTAAACTCATGTCCATCGAGTCGGTGATGCCATCCAACCATCTCATCATCTGTCATCCCCTTCTTCCCCTGCCTTCAATCTTTCCCAGCATCAGGGTCTTTTCAAATGAGTCAGTTCTTCGCATCAGGTGGCCAAAGTAATGGAGCTTCACCTTCAGCATCAGTTCTTCCAATGAAAATTCAGGACTGATTTCCTTTAGGATGGACTGGTTGGATCTCCTTGCAGTCCAAGGGACTCTCAAGAGTCTTCTCCAACATACATATATATACATATACATATATATATACACACATACATATATAATAAACATATATATATGCTATTTATGTGCTACATATGCACATATACAAATATATCATATATGCTTGAATATAAGGTCAGATATTCTTTGAAAAAAATCCCTCATAAGAAAGGTGTCATCTTAGATGTATTTGATTCCTTATAAAGTATGTTATAATATGGGGTCCTTTCTTAGTTACTTTGTTTGAACTGCCTGGTACTGTTTGGGAAAGACATGGTGTCTTGAAATAGCCTCAGGAGTGCTAGTTGTGGGTGCTTGAAAAGATTTATCAAATTGGAAAAGAAAAGAGGCAAAGATGCTCAACATAGGTTTAGTAATTATTCTAGAGATAAAAGATTACTTTTAAAAGTAATATGGAAGTGGATACGATCTCAAATAAATGTTTACAGGATGAACAAATAATTCATATACCTTGACCCTGGATCCTTGTGGCTTAGTTGGGTATTTTCAGTGAAAGTAAGGATTTACAAACTGCTGTCTCAAGTAGTTTTTACAGATAGGAAGGTTTGTTCTGGAAAACTGTATTAGATGACTCAAAAGATGACTCTAGCAATGAAGAAAAAGATCCTGGTATTAAAGAGTGAAGCAAATTGCTTCCTGAAATGTGAGAGTGAATAAAATAATTATTTCTAAGTTAATATTTTATATGATGTAATTTAAATGCATATGTAATTAAGTTGATACATTTTATAACTGACTTTTGGCTAGCTTTTTCCTCTAAAGTTTATACATTTAAGTCGGCTAACTTTTGGAGGGTATTCTCTTATTAGAAAAATAAGGCATTGTCAGCCTGGATGGGAGGAGGTTTGGGGGGAGAATGGATACATGTATGTGTGTGACTGAGCCCCTTTGCTGTTCACCTGAAACTTTCACATTGTTTGTTAATTGGCTGTACCCCCAATGCAAAATAAAAAGTTAAAAAAAAGAAGACATTGTCCTATATTTTGAGTCTGTTTATAATTTAGTCACCTATAATCATTATTTTTAAACAGAAACTGAGGCTTCTTGAAGAGCTTGAAGACACGTGGCTTCCCTACCTGACCCCCAAAGACGATGAATTCTATCAGCAGGTAAGGTCTTTTAATATTTGTCAATTTCCATTGATTTTTTTTTTTCCCCTTGATCTACCTTATTTTACCTACGAAGCAACTGTGGTCTAGAGAGATTAAATCAGAGGTTAAGGTCTGATTTGGTCACCCACTGATTCACCCCCAGACCATATACGTTCCTGCGCAATGTTTCTGCTGTGAACTTAGTGCTTTGGAATAGTGGACTGTCTTTTCTTCCCCAAACGTTCCATGTTTTTCCCTACTTCCTTCCCTCTGCTTCTTCTGTACAGAATCTTCTTTTGCCTCTTACCCTGTTGCCAGATGACTAATTCTTTAGGACTTCACTGAAACATCACCTCCTTTGTGAACGTTTCTTTAACTTACCTTACCTCCAAATAGAATTGATTACATTCGCCTCGGTGCTCCTTGTACCATATAAATACCTTGATTGTACCCCTCACATTGTATTGCAGTTATAGGATTCTGTGTCTCTCCCCTGAATTAGTCAGCACTCTTTCAAATACAACTGGTAAAATAGCAAACAAACTCACTGTGGCAAAAAAGGGAATTTATTGACTGACAACTTAGATGTCAAGGATAAGCTCATGGCCGAACCCAGTTTCTCAAAAGATGTCATCAGATCACTCTTTTTCCCTGTTTCTTGGCTTGGCTTTTCTCTGGTGACTTCATGCTGGATAGGCGCTCCTCTGACGGTATAAGAGGACTCTGACAGCCCTGGGGGTGTGTGGTCTTAAGCCCATAGGATCTCAGAAGAAGGTGGTGATGTCTTCTTTCCTGCTCCTGATTCCCCCAGGCGTGATCTTTTTGGCCTGGTTAGAGGCGTGTTTCTCTCCCTGAATCAGTCCTTGTGTTCAGGGTATTGAGATGCTTCTGTCAGCCTGGCCTAGTTCCCTCACCCACTTGTGGGGTAGGGTTGGAGTATGACCATTCTCACTCAAACTGCAGGCAGGGTAGGTCAGAGATGGAGGGTTTTTCCTGAAGGGAAATTGGAGCCCTGTTAACACCAAAGAAGGAGGGGAAGGCACGCTGGGAAATAAAAATAGCCCCTTTTCACCCCTTCTTTCCTAGGAGGATGTTAGCTCTTGGTGTGTAAGAGCTGGGCCACATCATCTTGGTTTCTCGTTGATTCTCCATGGAAAGAAGAGAGAAACGAATGAGCTTTACCCATCCAGAATCCCAGGTCTCCTGACTTCCAGGGTATTCTCACTTCCAGGACATCATGGTTCATCTCCCTTGTCATTAGAACTTAACCATCTGTCACCTGATCAGTCCTTTTTTGGATTGTTCTAGTTTTCCTCTTTGCCCCTTTTTCTTAATCCTTTAAGCTGAAGTAAACATGTTTAAAAATTTTTTTTAATTTTTTAACCAAAACATAAATCTGAGCCTGTCAGCTTCCTGCTTCACATCCCTGGCTGTCCATTGCCTGGCTCCTGCATTTCCAGCCTTGTCTTCCCCATTCTTTTACCTTTTTACCCACGCTGAGTTTCGTCACTACCTTTCAGTGCTTTGGGGCTTCCCCGGTGGCTCAGCGGGTAAAGAATCCACCTGCAAAATAGGAGACACAGGAGACTCAGGTTCGATCCTTGGGTCAGGAAGATCCCCTGGAGAAGGAAATGGCAACCCACTCCAGTATTCTCACCTGAAAAATCCCATGGACGAAGGAGCCTGGCGGGCTAGAGTCTGTGGGATCACAAAGAGTCGGACATGACTGAGCAACTAGGTACACACTCAGTGTGTTACATTTTGGGTCTTCCTGTTACATCCTCTCCGTCTCCCTTACTTGGTGAACTTCCGCATTACCCGTTAGTAACAGTTCACGTGTCATCCCCTGTAGGGTGCTTCCCGACACCTCTGTAGTCCAGAGGGCTGTCTCTGCTCCCTCTTGTGTGCACCTGTAGTACTTCATGTGTACTTTAATTATCTGAGGTTATTGTAATGATTATATCTACTACTGTGGGCAGGAATCCCTTAGAAGAAATGGAGTAGCCATCATAGTCAACAAAAGAGTCTGAAACACAGTACTTGGATGCAATCTCAAAAACGACAGAATGATCTCTGTTCGTTTCCAAGGCAAACACAGAAGAACTATACAAAAAAGATCTTCATGACCAAGATAATCATGATGGTGTGATCACTCATCTAGAGCCAGACATCCTGGAATGTGAAGTCAAGTGGGCCTTAAGAAGCATCACTACAAACAAAGATAGTGGAGGTGATGAAATACCAGTTGAGCTATTTGGAATCCTGAAAGATGATGCTGTGAAAGTGCTGCACTCAATATGTCAGCAAATTTGGAAAACTCAGCAGTGGCCACAGGACTGGAAAAGGTCAGTTTTCATTCCAATCCCAAAGAAAGGCAATGCCAAAGAATGTTCAAACTACCGCACAATTGCACTCATCTCACACACTAGTAAAGTAATGCTTAAAATTCTCCAAGCCAGGCTTCAGAAATACATGAACTGTGAACTTCCTGATGTTCAAGCTGGTTTTAGAAAAGGCAGAGGAACCAGAGATCAATATCCGCCAATATCCGCTGATCATTGAAAAAGCAAGAGTTCCAAAAAAACATCTATTTCTGCTTTATTGGCTATGCCAAAGCCTTTGACTGTGTGGATCACAATAAACTGTGGAAAATTTTGAAAGAGATGGGAATACCAGACCACCTGACCTGCCCCTTGAGAAACCTATATGCAGGTCAGGAAGCAATAGTTAGAACTGGACATGGAACAACAGACTGGTTCCAAATAGGAAAAGGAGTACTTCAAGGCTGTATATTGTCACCCTGCTTATTTAACTTATATGCAGAGTACATCATGAGAAACACTGGGCTGGAGGAAGCACAAGCTGGAATCAAGATTTCCGGGAGAAGTATCAATAACCTCAGATATGCAGATGACACCACCCTTATGGCAGAAAGTGAAGAAGAACTAAAGAGCCTCTTGATGAAAGTGAAAGTGGAGAGTAAAAAAGTTGGCTTAAAGCTCAACATTCAGAAAACTAAGATCATGGCATCTGGTCCCATCACTTCATGGCAAATAGATGGGGAAACAGTGGAAACAGTGTCAGACTTTATTTTTCTGGGCTCCCACATCACTGCAGATGGTGATTGCAGTCATGAAATTAAAAGACGCATACTCCTTGGAAGGAAAGTTATGACTAACCTAGACAGCATATTGAAAAGCAGATACATTACTTTGCCAACAAAGGTCCGTCTAGTCAAGTCTATGGTTTTTCCAGTAGTCATGTATGGATGTGAGAGTTGGACTATAAAGAAAGCTGAGCGCCAAAGAATTGGTGTTTTTGAACTGTGGTGTTGGAGAAGACTCTTGCGAGTCCCTTGGACTGCAAGGAGATCCAACCAGTCCATCCTAAAGGAGATCAGTCCTCAATATTCATTGGAAGGATTGATGTTGAAGCTGAAACTCCAATACTTTGGCCACCTGATGGGAAGAGCTGACTCATTGGAAAAGACCCTGATGCTGGGAAAGATTGAGGGCAGGAGGAGAAGGGGATGACAGAGGATGAGATGGTTGGATGGCATCACTGACTCAATGGACATGGGTTTGGGTGAACTCCAGGAGTTGGTGATGGACAGGGAGGCCTGGCGTGCTGCAGTTCATGGGGTCGCAAAGAGCTGGACACGACTGAGCAACTGAACTGAACTGAATTGTAATGATTTTTTTTCATGCTCCTCTCTCTCATTCTCTGTACTATGATATATACGGGGCCTGGCACCTAGTAGGTATTTAATTAGTTTGCTTGAATGTATGAATGAATTACTGTAGGCATTAGTTCTTTATTTATTTTTAGTAAATATTTATGTATTATTTGGCTATGCCAGGTCCTGTTTGCAGCATGCGGGATCTTTAGTTGCAGCATGTGGGGTCTAGTTCCCTAATCAGGGATCGAACCTGGATCCCCTCCCTTGGGAGCACAAAGCCACTGGAACACCAGGGAAGTCCCTAGTTCATTTTAAAAAAGGCATGACGTATAATAATATTTAGTGTGATTTGAATTTTGTTTACTCCTCCCCAGGGAGGTGGTATCTATAATAATCTACAGGATTTATATAGAAATGTTATACCCCACACTAGTAGTCTTTTCTCTTTTGAGCTTTTCTAGTTTTCCAAATTATCTGAATGATCATGTATTCTTTGATAATCAGGAAAAATATAATTTGAAAAAGTACCCTTAAAACAGGTAAACCCTCCAAATGTAATCAGTTCTTAAATCCTTGCTAATATTTTCATAGATAGGAACTTTTTGGTACACGATAACACACATTGTTACAAAGCAGCCGCTGACCCATTTCAGCTTTTGTATGGCAGAAGTTGTGCACAAAGAATCAAACACCAAGGTTAGCCCAGGTGTTCTGAGCCAGACATACACTGAACCAGGAAAGGAGACGCCAGGGCAAACAGAACAACTCTCAAGGCTTGGCTTTTATCTTGCTAAGACCCACAACAAACCTGATACCAATATCTAATCACTTTAAGTGCACCGTGTAATAATGGAGTGTTTCAACCAAACCTTAGTCCAGTAAATCTCTTCTCTTAAAAGATGAAGTGAAAATACTTGTTAATGACACGAGTGAATAGAAAGTTCAGCCCTGACACTGAGTCCCTTACACAGGTCCTAGCCACAGGAATGCCAACCCAGCTGCTAGTCATCAAAACAAGACTTTCTGCAGTTTCCAGATTGGGTCTGTTTATTGACCCTTCCTGCCGGCGTGCCAGGGACTGTGCTCAACGTTTTCTGAATGCTTGTCACATTTCATCCACACAGCAGCCTCTTGCATTCATTCCACAATTACAGATTCACCAACCTCCTCTTCTTCAGGCTTCAATTGCTTGAGATAGAGATACTGACTTCCTCTTTTACAAATCAGGACAGACTAAGCTCCATATCTGAGAGACAGAGCTGCAGTTCATCCCAGATTTTTCTGACTCTGAAGACCCAGATTCTTTCTGCTACACTGTTTGCCTCCCAGTATGCCTTGATCAAATTCACAGTGCCTTCAAAGAAGTTTTTTTTTTGTTTGTTTCTTCTGATTAAGACTTTAGAGAAAACCAATGAAAGAAAACAGCAACAGTAACAAACTCCAAGCAGAAGAGCCAGAGGACCTCTTTTGGTTTACTGCAGAGCACAGGGAAGTGGATTCCATTGAAAATAACCTCTGGATTCCAGATATGGGAGGTCTGTCCCCCTTATCCAGAGACAGTGCCACCCTTCTTAGCATTCCCTGTTATTTTCATTCATTCTGTGCTTTCTTTGTGTGGGCTTCTCTGGTGGCTCAGTGATAAAGAATCTGCCTGCAATGCAGGAGACAGGGGTTTGATCCCTGGGTTGGAAGATTCTCTGGAGGAGGGCGCGGCAACCCACTCCAGTATTCTTGCCTGGAGAATCCCATGGACAAAGGAAGCTGGCAGGCTACAGTCTACAGGGTCGAAAAGAGTCAGACACAACTGAAGTGACTTAGCAAGCAGGCAGGTGCTACTTTCTATGTGTCAGTGTTATCTCAGTGCTTTACATGTATTTGCTCATTTAAATCTTATCATTGACACTCTGAGGCAGGTTGTTTTAAAAACCTTGCTCTAGGAACTTCCCTGGTGGTCCAGTGGCTAACGCTCCATGCTTCCAGTGCAGGGGACCTGGGTTCTATCTCTAGTCAGGGAAGTAGATCCCACATGTGGCAACCAAATAAATGAATATTAAAAAAAAATTTTTTTTTTTTAGAGATGAAACTCCGAGGCACCGAGAGGTTTAAAACTTTGTTTAAGACATAAGCATGAAGTGTCAAAGGCTGGGATTGAGACTGTCTGGGTCCTCAGTTTAACTAAGTGCTGCCCTTCTGTATCTCCTGGTGATTCTGGAATTGCTCTGATTTTATCCCAATGATCCCACGCCTCTGTGTCCATCCCTTTTCTCCCTCATAACCTGCGATGCTCTCAGTCCACCTGACTGTGGGGTGGTTCTACCCAAAAGTCTTGCAGGGACATTGAACTACTTGTGATCTATATGAATTCATTGTGTGTGTGCTCAGTTGCTGTCATGTCTGACTCTTTGTGATCCTACAGACTGTAGCCCCCCAGGCTCTTCTGTCCACAGGAGTCTCCAGGCAAGAATACTGCACTGGGTTGCCATGCCCTCATCCAGGGGATCTTCCCAACCCAGGGATTGAACCCGCATCTCTTGCATTGCAGGTGGATTCTTTACTGCTGAGCCACTGGGGAAGTCCATGAATTTGTTACTTAATTAAACAAATGTACTTAGCCTTGGCTTCCCAAGTGGCGCTAGTGGTAAAGAACCTGCCTGCCAATGCAGGGGACTTAAGAGATACCAGTTCGGTCCCTGGGATATGGGAAGATCCATTGGAGAAGGGCACGGCAACCCACTCCAGTATTCTTGCCTGGAGAATCGCATGGACAGAAGAACCCTTTTGGCAGGCTACAGTCCATAGTGTCGCAAAGAGTCAGACACGATTGAAGCGACTTAACACTTCATGGCTTCTGGACGGAGTTAACAGCAAAGCCTCTAAGATACGTTTGAGGACATCCAGCTGAGGCTGAAACATCTGGTGGGGAGTGAGAGAGTTGGAGGGCGTAGAAAGAAATGAGATCGGAGCATGGTGGCCCGATTCTGCAGGAATTTGCTGTCCACAGTGAGAACACTGGCCATGACTTTGAGTGAGATGGGAAGACATGACAGGGTTTGGAGCACAAGAACGATAGGATATGGCTTAGGTTTTACAGGTATCCTGTCTTGCATTCCCTTCTCTAGTAACATTACCCCTGCTCCTGTTGTTCAAATCAGGCCTTTGCAGTCCTCAGCTTCTCTTCATGGCTTCCAGACCTTGTTTACTGCCTGGGCCCTGGCAGTTCTAATTTTTCAGAATCTCACATTTTTTCTTTTTGAGAGTTAACAGAATATATTAATGATAAAAAGAGAGTTCTGTTTTGGAATAGGTTGCGTACGTGCTAAGTCGCTTCAGTTGTGTCTGACTGTTTGCGAACCTGTGGACTGTAGTCCACCAGGCTCTTCTGTCCATGGGATTTCCCAGGCAAGCATACTGGAGTGGGTTGCCATTTCCTCCTCCAGGGGATCTTTCCGACCCAAATATCAAACTCTCATCTCCTGCATTGTCAGGTGGATTCTTGACTACTAGTGCCACCTGGGAAGCCCTGGTAGTAGGTTAGATTGATTTTATAAACAGAAAAATCTCAATAAAGAACACAGTAAATTAGCATTAGTCTCCCAGATGTTTTCTTCTCTTCCAGTCTCACCGACTCTGTGTGAATTCAGGTCCTCATTTGTCATCTTCCACCTGCACAGTTTTAAGAGTTTCCTAGTTGGTATGTTCCTTTGCTTGCCCCAACTCCATCACAATTGTGTTCTGATAAATATGGCTGGCAGATTCTTTACCACTGCAGCACCAGGGAAGCCCTAAGGAAGTTGAATTTTTAAGTATGTTTTGAACCTGTTTTGTGTACCTTATTGTGTGTGTGTGTTAAGTCGCTCAGTCGTGTCTGACTCTGTGACTCCATGGACTGTACCATTGGGTCTCCTACATTGCAGGCAGATTCTTTACCAACTGAGTCACCAGGGAAGCCCCCAAATATGGCAGACTTGTCATTCCTTGCTTTGTAAATTTGGTTGGGTCTCTCTTGCCTCTGAGGTCAAGTCCAAACTGCTCTGCATATGCTGTGGTCCCAAATTACCTCTGCTGGTCTAGTCTCCACTGCTTTGCCTGACGTTGTGTCCAGCCTCCAGCTCCGGTCAGACAGAGTGTCTCACTATCTCTTGGCTCTACTGTGCCCTGTCATCCTTTCATGCTCTTGTGTTTCTTGTCCCCTGGGTCTAGAGTACCCTCAGCCCCTTTTCTGCCTGGTGAGCATCTACTCATCCTTAAAGTTTTCCTTACTTAAGTACAGTCTCTTGTGTGTTGATACCAGGAAGTCCCCCTTGTGTTATATCCAATATCAGAGCACTTCTCACTACTGCTGCCACGTGCATCGTGGCAAAAGCTGCCTCCATTTCCCTCTCTTGAGTGGTTGCAGCGGTTTCCTGATTTCTTTTGCGTCCATGTCCAGTTTGTTTTAACACAGCATCAGTAGTAGTTTTCTTCTTAAAGCGTAAATCAACTCATGCTTCCTCGGTGGTCCAGTGGTTTGCCTCCCAATTCAGGGGGTGCAGGTTCGAGCCCTGGTCAGGTAGGTGGGTTTCCACATGCCTTGGGTCCAGAAAACCAAAAGATAAAACAGAAGCAATGTTGTAGCAAACCCAATAAGGACTTAGAAATAGTCCACAATCAAAAATAAATAAATAGATCAGCTCATTAGATTTTCCTGCTCAAAGCCCTTCATGACTTCCCATCTTTTCAGAGTAAAAGCCCAAGTCCTGATGGTTACTTACAGAGCGCGGCAAAACCTGTCTCTGACTTCTCTCCCCTCATTTCCTGCTTGTCCTGGCCCCTCCCCTCCCACTCTGGCATTCTAGCTCTTCCTAGAATAAACCAAGCACACTCTTGCCCCAAGGCCTTTGCACTTAATGTTCCCTCAGCCTGGAACTCTCTTTGCCCCCAGGTGTCTGCAGGGCTTGTGTGCTCATTTCTTGCCTTCCTTGGCTCAGATGTTACCTCATCAGAGGCCTCCTCTGCCCATTCTGTGTAAAATTCAGCCCTGACACTCCTATCCTGCTTACTTGGGTTTGTGTTTCTCCATAGCACGTATCACATTCTAAAATGCAGTAATACACCGTAATACAGCAATACACAATCTAAACTATAAAATAAATATATTTTACTAAATAAACAGGTAATTAATGAATAAGTAAAATACTCTCTATAGACATATACATAATGAACTATATGGTGCTTCTCTGGTGGCTTAGTGGTAAAGAATCTGCCTGAAATGCAGGAGACGTGGGTTCAATCCGTGGGTCAGAGAGATCCCCTGGAGAAGGAAAGGGCAATCCACTCCAGTATTCTTGCCTGGGAAATCCCATGGACAGAGGAGCCTGGTGGGCTACAGTCCGTGGAGTTGCAAAGAATCAGACACAACTTAGCAGCTAGACAACAATGAAGTGTATATAGTTTATATTCATAGTGTATAAATATATACTAAATATAGTATGTGTGTGTGTATATATACACACACACATATATGGGCTTCCCTGGTTGCTCAGATGGTAAAGAATCCATCTTCCATGTGGGTGGCAGTTCCATCCCTGGGTTGGAAAGATCCCCTGGAGGAGGGCATGGCAACCCACTCCAGTATCCTTGCCTGGAGAATCCCATGGACAGAGGAGCCCAGCGGGCTACAGTCCAGGGGGTCACAGGAGTCAGACACGACTGAGCACATGCGCACAACAAAGAACAGTTTTGTTTGTGGAAGGATTTTTCAGACTCCGTTCCTAATCATTTATTCCCTGCTCCCAGAGTAGTATGTTCATACTTCTGTTGTGAATAGTCTGAGATCTCTAACTCTTGGTTCTTATTTTTATTTCTATTGTTAAACTATGAGATGCTATAAAATAGGACCTAACTCGTTTTTATCATTATATTTATGTCACTTTATGCAGTGTTTGGTACAAATAAATATTCAGTAAATTTTAAATAAATTCAAAATGAACTACTGAATGAATGAGTGAACCGACATGTTGTCTCAGTTTGTAGCGTGCTTTGTAGCGTGTTCACAAGACTCCTTGTGGGAGCTGTTGCAAGGCCTAGGCAGTGCCTTGGGAAGATCGCCCGCCCCCTTTGGGAGACAGCTCAGCATCTTGCAGCCGGGGGGCTGGACCAAATAAGTGTCTAGCCCATTTGTCCTGGGATGGCTGCCAAGTCATAAGTAATTTACAGTGAAAATCATGTAGAAAATATTGTGATTGATATAGCGTGAATTTCTATAGAGTGCAAAATAAAGTGTTAACTGGCAAAATTTATTAACAGCCAGATTAGAAATATACTCCCATGAAATCAGAGTGTCCTGGCACTTAAATAAAGTCCATTTCCCACATCACTTGAAGGTTTTAAATTTTATTTCACTCTAGGAAAGGTTGAGTTCCATTGGTCTTCATTTAGGAGAGCCTCCTGTGAACTGGTACCTTATTCAATACCATGTCTTGACTTCAGCATATGATGAAATTCTTTCAGAATCATCCCTTGATATAAGAGGAAGAAGGAGAATTTTTATGTAATGGTTTAAAATAGGTAGAAAATAAAGCTTATGCTTCAGAGAAGCTAACATTCCATATCTTTCAGCCATTGATAAAGGTCTGGCATGTTGGCAACTTATATCTAAAATACCTTTCCAGTTTACAAAACAGAAATAGACTGACAGACATAGAAAACAAACTTACCATAGGGGGAGGGATAAATTAGGAATTACACTACTATAATAAAATAGATAAACAGCAAGGACACAGTGCATAGCTCAGGGAACTGTATTCAATATCTTATGATAGCCTATATTGGAAAATAATCTGAAAAATAATATATATAACTATATATATATAAAACTGAATCACTTTGCTATATACTTGAAACTAACACAATATTGTAAATCAATTATACTTCAATTAGAAAAATACCTTTCCAAATACTTACTAAACTCTTAATATATAATCATTTATGTCATAGAATCTTTTATAGATCTTAAGGAATGTATTATTTGACCAGATAACTGCTAATATTATAATTACATAACCGTACACTCCCTGGAAAAACTTTAATGGCATTAAATAACAACCAAAAATTGTAACGTATTTGAAAATCTGCCAACAGGTGTTCCAAATTATTGTGTGGTATCTGATGTTCTACTTGTACCTGTCCAAAATGGAAAGTGGACTTATTTGTTTGATGGAGTGAATTAATATTAAATTATTTAATGTTCAATTCTTTTCTAAAATTCATCTAATGTTCATTTCTTGAATTACAATATTTAATGTTCATTTCTTTACCCATTGTTGTCTTTAAAGAATTAATATTAAATTATTTAATGTTCAGTTCTTTTCTAAAATTCATCTAATGTTCATTTCTTGAATTACAATATTTAATGTGCATTTCTTTACCCATTGTTGTCTTTAAAGAAAAATTTAACAAGCACCTCATGGCACTTTTATGTGTCAAGCACTCATCTAATTATGTCATAAATAATAAGAGAGGATATTTAAATTTAGGTTTGGAGAAGTTTTCTCCTGCATTTTTGCAGATTATAACAAAATTAGTTAGTTATTGTTATTTATATTCCTTGTGGTAAAATCAAAATTTCCTAGAGCATTGAGCAACATGCCAAGTCAGATTTAGACAGTACCAGAAGATGTCTTGCAGAGAAGGCAATGGCACCCCACTCCAGTACTCTTTCCTGGAGAATCCCAGGGACAGCGGAGCCTGGTGGGCTGCCGTCTGTGGCGTTGCACAGAGTCAGACATGACTGAAGTGACTTAGCGGCAGCAGCAGCAGAAGATATCTTGAAATATTTTGAAAATTTAGAGTCATCAAAAAGAACCTCCTGGCACATGCAAGAGGTGTTGTATTATTCGAAATTAAGAATTAGCTATTTGAAATTAAGAATTTTCAAATGTAACATCTTTTCTGATTTAAGAAGTATTCTGCATTTATTTTTGAAAATTTGAAAATTATACAGATGTCTAAAGAAAAAAATTAAACTTACATCCAAGTGCATTACCCAGAGATAACTACCAGAAAATTTTGGCTCTGTTTTTTTCCAAATCTTCTTTTCTGTATTTTCACATACATTATTTTTCTTTGTATGAAACTATGACCCTATTGTCTAAATATCTTGTTACTAATTTCTCATACAGCATTAGTTCATAAAACATATTCTAAAAAATCCTTCTAAAATGTGTTACTTACAGAGGAGCCTGATGGGCTACAGTCCATGGGGTTGCAAAAAGTGGGATACGACTTAGCAACTGAACAACAACAGCAGCAATTTTGGAATAGGCTGGAAAGAGAAGCAGACTTGCATTCAGATAAGATTGTAAATTTGATAATAGGCAGATAAGTGAGTGTCAGGGGGCGTTGCAGAGATGAAGGAGGGGCAGTTCAATGAAAATCTGAAATGAATCACTAGTTCAGAATGTGTGCCGATCCCTAGAGCTGATTGCCAAACGGTTCTCCACCCCTCTCCCATCACCTGACTCTGCAGAATTACACTTCCGGGTCCTCTCACCCTGGATGAAACATGTGACTGTCTCTGTCCAGTGATAGAAGGCGGCCATCACTTCTAGCCTGGAGTGTTTCACTGGCAGTGCCAGACCCTGCCAAACCCTCTTTTCCCTTTCAGCATAACCACCTGGTGGCTGCTTGGATCCCTGAGTTACTGCTTTACTGGACAGTAATTCTTTGCCAGCCCACAAACAATATGTAAAATGATCAATGTCACTGGGGGAAGCCACTAAGATTTGAGGGCTTTCTGTCACTCCAGCGTTATCTACTCTATTCTGCCTGATCAGGAAGGCAAGACGTAGTAGAAGGGATGCAGTAAGTTTGAGGAAGTACAGAGAAGGGAGATGAATTACTCAAATCTAAATGTGGGGCAGTGACTAGGAAAGTGTGGTAGGACTGCCCTGCTTCTCAGAGAGCCTGTGTTAGATGCGGATTGCAGAGTGACAGGCAGCAGGTTAGGTAGCATCGCTGTGTACTACCACGGAGACTCCCAGGATCCATTTAGGAGTTCTGGCTTCTATACCTCGTTTATCCCAGTAGAACAGCAGGCACAGAGACATACTTTCTGTTCACACAGCCCATGAGGAGTGCAGCATAATCCAATAAACAAGAGACAGAACATTCTGGAGCCATGAGCAGGAACCCTAATTTTATTGCTAAACTGGCTACTCTCTGAGCAAGGTCCCTGAGGCCTCAGTATACTGGAAGCACAGTTAGTTAGCCGCAGTGATTAAAAGGAAGTTTCTCCATACTTTCTTAACAATTCCAGTGTTCTTTAAATAATCCTTAGTATAAAACATTAAAGGGAAGGAAGATTGTTCCCAGGAACTTGGTTTTGAAACACACTCCCTCTGGGACTGAGAGAGGAAGAAGCCTGGAAATAATACACACACGCATACACTCTCGCTGCTATTGTTCAATGCAGACTGGGCCTAGAGACTAATGAAGTTATATTTAACACAGGGGAATTATAACTCTAAAGACCTGGGAAATTCACATAACCATATGAGGATCACATATAAATACCTTAACATTAAAAGCAACACTAAAAATATAACAATAATAATAACATGGGAAAATATTAAAAACATTTTTTTTTCACTGGTAACTCTTGTTCCTCTTGCCTTGGATCACACGTGCTTCTTTTTCTTTGGCCTCAAGAGCCCAGGACTTCAGTACTTCCCCTTCAAGGCTTTCTGTTTCCCCCAACTTTGTACCTGGCAGATCCTTCTCATCCTCCAGGTCCCTTACTCAAATAAACCCTCCCTGAATGTCCATCCTCCATTAGATATCCCCCTGCTCAAGACACTCAGCGACTTTGCTCCTGTAGTCAGTCACCCTGTCTTCTGTACCATCTTCTTCCCCTGTCGTTCCCATGAGCACGCTGACAAACCCTAGTGTACCCTTTTCTCTTCCATTGTCAAAAGTCGTCCCGTGGTCTAGCATTCCCCTGCATCAAGTCTGTTTTTCTCTTCCCTACCATAGCAAAACCATGCCAACAGACAAATGCCATCTCTGCCACCTCCTCTTTCATCCCCAGCTGACTCCCATCAGGCTCTTGTCCCCCTCACTCTGTTGAAATGACCCTGGTCATTGTCATCAGTGATTTTCATGCTTTTCAGTCTAGTGGATAATTTTTTCCCCATGTCACTTGGTCTCTTAGGGGAAGCTGACATAGTTGACGTGTCCATCTTTCTTGAAATGCTCCTCTCTTCTTGGCTTTTGCATTCATACACTCTCCTGGTTTTCCACCTCAAAGTTCTCCTTTGCTGAGTCTTTGTGACTCAGGAAGTGGCTTCAGGTTTCCTTCTGGGTTTGTGCTGTTCCCCTAGGAGACCTCAGTCATTCCCAGGTTTTTAAAAATCAACTGTGTGGCGTGCTGACGGCTCCCACCTTAAGTTCCCTGGCCACACTCTCCTCTGAGATCCTGATGTATGTCTGCAGTTGCCTCCTTATTTCCACCTGAAGATTTTGTTGCCATCTTCTTGGCTATAGCTTCAGAGTAAAGCTCCTCATTCCTTCCTGTCCTTCTACCTGTTTTGCTTTACCTCAGTCTTTCTTATTTAAAAAGAAATAGTACATTGGGACTAAAGAAATGGTACATTGGGACTTCCCTGGTGGTCCAGTGGCTAAGACTCCTCGCTTCCAGTGCAGGGAGCCCAGGTTCAGCCCCTGGTCAGGGAACTAGATCCCACGTGCCGCAACTAAGAATTCACATGCCACAACTAAAGATCTCGACCTGGTGCAGCCATATAAATATTTGAAACAGCAAACAAACAAAAAACCCAGAAAATTGTTCAGTTACTAAGTCCAGAGTCTGGAAAAGTCATCTGCTACTTTTTTTCCCTTCTTCATTCCTCACAGCTAATTCATAGTGTTTCCATTTGATCTGCCTACAAAATACATATTTTACCTGTTCATTTGTCTCCGTCTCTAATGCAGACCCATTATCATTTTTCTCCTGGATGGTTGTAATAGCAGCAGAGTTTTCCACTTTGACATTTGCCTCTTTCCAATCCCTGCCCACTATTTTAATTAAGAATGATTTTTATGAAATGTAAATCAACCATATAACACAGGGAGCTCTGCCTGGTACTCTCTGGTGACCTAGAGTGATGGGATGAGGGCTTGGTGGGAGGGAGATCCAAGAGGGAGAGGATATACGTATGTATATAGCTGGTTCACTTTGTTATACAGCATAAACGAACACAACATTTGTAAAGCAACTTTACCCCAAATTAAAAAAAAACAAAACAAAAACACACAACATAAATCAAATTGTTCTTTGCCGTTTGACGTCCTCCAGTGCACTTAAGAGTGATATCTAGAGTCCTTACTTTGCCCTCCCAGGCTCTGTGTGATCCAGCTGTGCCTTCCTCTTCATGTTTAGTGCAAGTCACTCTGCCTTGGGCTCTTTTGCTTTGGTAAAACAGGTCTTATTTTTGTCTCTAGAATAGGCTGGTCTTCATCCTCAGTGCCTTTGTAGGTTTCGGTCCCTCTTCATGGAAGGTCTTTCTCTAGTTCATCTCATGGCCTGTACCTTCTTTTCCTAAAGAGCTCAGTCTATAGGCCGGCTCCAAGAATGTCGTTCCTTCTCCAATGACAGATTTTCCACTGGTTTGTTTCTGTCCAAGTACTTAAGACAACTTGGAATCGTTCTTCATTTGTATGATTTGGTATAATAAAAAGCTCTGTGAGGCCAGGAACCTTATTTCTGTGTAGTGTGTGGTATATGCTCTACAGACATACATTGAATGAAAAAAATGTATAGATAAATAAATGGTCTTGCCCTATTGAGCATATAAATGATTACTGAATGAAGATGTAGAAGAAAAGTGTCAAAAATGGTAGGGAGTACAATACTGAAAAGGTACCAGTCAGATGACACTTTCTGGGGGTAATGTGAGATCCTGGGCTTTGGTTTGAAAAAAACTCAATTTCACTGTGTAGAATCAGGGAGCTCATTGGCTGAAAAGTGAATGAAGTCCTAAACTGCATCAATAAATCCCTGTGTTTCCATGTTATGGGAGGACATTATCTTATAGTGCTCTCCTCTGGTGATACCAGTAGAATTATTACATCTTTCTAAATTGCAGTGGGATGTCTCATCCATTCATTCAGCCAGTATTTACTGAGTACATCCTGGGCACTCATATTATAGTTGGAAACAAAACTATCATGGCTTTTGTGTTCATGGGACTCAGTGTCTGACTCACAAAGAAAAGTTATTTCTCTTTCAGTGAAAGCATTGAAGCGGAAGCCAGTTTTTCATTTATTGAGAGGCTGTGCAATCTTGTGGTTAAGAACTCATGCTTCTGGAGCTCGACTCTGAAGCCTGCAGGTTTTAAATTCCAGCTCTCCTATTATCAGTCCTTGTGACTTTGGGCGAGTTTTTATTTATTTTATTTATTATTTTTTAATTTTGCTGTGCCATGTGCCATGTGGGATCTTCTCTACCTCAGTATTCTCGTCTATGACCTGGAGATAATATTTATAATAGTACCTCCACATAAAGCTGTAAGAAGTAAATGAGCTGGTATGTATAAATCATTTTGAATAGTACACAACACTTGGTAAGCCCTTAAAAAAACAGGTGTTAAGCAGCAATTAATCAGGTTGTGTTTTTTTGGAAGGCCAAAGCTGGAAGACAGGTTGAGGGTGGGGAGAAATGGTCATAGAGGGAGCTTGGAAGACCAAAGACCAAATCATTATTATCATTTTATTTATGTTGTTGCTGTTTAGTCCCTCAGTCCTGTCTGACTCTTTGCAACCCCATGGACTGCAGCACGCCAGGCTTCCATGTCCTTCACTGTCTCCTGGAGTTTTCTCAAACTCATAAACTTTTGTTTATAATTGTCTGTAATTGAACTTGGACCTAAAACTCTTTGGTGGAGAGTTGATGACTTAGTTTTCTATTTTAGGCTAGAGAGATATGTGTTTAGAAATACCCCTGACAGTCTTCTTTATTCTCCTAAGGCTTATGAAGAAACACACTTTTGAAATAATAAAATTATAGCTCTCCATAAACACATATTTTTGCTTTGCTTTTGTTCTAGTGGCAACTGAAATATCCTAAACTAATTCTCCGAGAAGCTGCCAGCGTGCCCGAGTTGCTCCATAAAGAGGTTCAACAAGCCTTTCTCACGCTGCACAAGCACGGCTGTTTATTTCGGGATCTGGTGAGGATCCAGGGCAAAGACTTGCTCACTCCAGTCTCTCGCATCCTCATCGGTAACCCTGGCTGCACCTACAAGTACCTGAACACCAGGCTCTTCACGGTACCCTGGCCCGTGAAAGGCTCTGATGCAAAGTACAATGAGGCCGAAATAGCTGCTGCCTGTCAAACGTTCCTCAAGCTCAACAGCTACCTGCAGGTAGAGACCATCCAGGCTTTGGAAGAGCTTGCTGCCAAGGAGAAAGCCAACATCGATGCCGTGCCAGTGTGCATAGGTCCAGATTTCCCCAGGGTTGGCATGGGGTCCTCCTTTGACGGGCACGATGAGATTGACATGAAGAACCGAGCAGCGTACAACGTCACTTTGTTGAATTTCATGGATCCCCAGAAGATGCCATACCTGAAAGAGGAGCCGTATTTCGGCATGGGGAAAATGGCTGTGAGCTGGCATCATGATGAAAATCTGGTGGACAGGTCAGCGGTGGCAGTGTACAGTTATAGCTGTGAAGGTACAGTCTGCTCTATGAAGAAGCAGCCCCGAACGTAACATGACCAGAGTCGCGCAGGCTCTGGAGACATGATCGTATATGCGTGCGTGTGTTTGTGTGTATGTAGATGTGTGTCCTTCTAAGGTTTGCTGAGCCCATATATCTACAGAAAATGCTTCTTTCTCATCCATTTGTGCTATCTGGCTCATTGCTATCCTGTGCTCAGAATATTTTCCCTCGTAAGCACTGCTTGTCATTGTCTTTCCCAAGCCCTGGAGAGCCACATCTTGGTTTCACACACCCAACTGCCTTTTTCTAAAGCTCAGAGTAGATCGTACAGTTGTTATAATTAACTTGCTGATAAAGGGCCAGGAAAACAAAAATCTGTCAAATCCTTCCAGGTTCCCACAGGTGTACATTTCCAGTCTTGCCAAAACATTTTATTACAATTGACATCGCTGTCTTGAAGGGAGTGATTTGTCAACTGTGGACTTGTTCTTGGCTTCCTCCAGTTTTGACTACCGTCCTTCCTCATCAGAAACAGCTGAGGTGGGTTTTATAAGCTGACAGACCTCTATTTTCAGGAGTATCTCTAGCCCGCCCCCCTTGCCCCCCCATCAGTTCTGCAGTTTTAGACCTGAGAGGGTTTCTGTGGCCAGCCTGTTCTTGCAGTTTCTGAAACCTGGTGCCCTTGGAGCAAAGATCACAGGCTACCTTTTCTGTGGTCTGCACAAATTTTCCTTCTCTGATTGTTCAGGTTCTGTGTTTTGAAGGTCCCCAGTGTTTTTCAGAACAGGATTATAAAAAAGGTAGGTGGACAAATCAAGGACAGAGTGACCTTTGCTGACTTCTTTGCCTGATCATTTGGCAAAGGAATATAAGATGTAGTGTTAGCTCTTTTGGTGATGGAGAGGGAGGCCTGGCATGCTGCAATCCATGGGGTTGCAAAGAGTCGGACACAACTGGGTGACTGAAGAACAGCAATTAGCTCTTTTGCCAGTTTCTGTCTTCTTCTTATTCAATGAAAAATGCTTGGAAAACCAGAGTTCTAGATACACCATCGGGAATCAACTGGAACTTTTAAGGGCCATTGTTTCCTGAAAGCTTGTTTTTTAATTGGATTTTGTTGTTATTTGACTCTTATTTACGAAGACAACTGTTTTGGAAAAGGGATTTTCAAAAAGAAACTGTCCTTGCTTGCTCTCTATCTTACCATTTCCCAGTCTCAAAAATTTCCTCTGGATAGCTAAAATGTTTTCCACCTTTACCTTTGGTCTTTGGCCAGGATCAAGGAACTAGTTTAGCAGTTAGAAAGTTTACTAGTTTCACTGGCATCTCAAATAATGATGCTGACCCAGGAAAATTGCTTGCAGGAGATTTGATGCTTTCCTAATGGAAAGAACCGTGAACCTCTGATCTTTAATAAGGTCTTGCCAGGGATTTAAGAACTATCACATCCAAGAACTCTGCTGTTAACGAACAATGGAGTTTGCTAGTTTCTTTCTTAAGGAGGCAACTCTCTGAAACCGAGGCAGTGGTATGTGATAGCTCAAACAGCTACAAAGATGTCTTTGTGCTCCTGCATGCTCTCAGCCTTTCTGTTTAATAGTCCTATTGTACTCCCAGAGCGTGGGTGATCAAATAGTTTTTGAAACCTAGAATATCTTGTGGAGAGGAATGAAAAATTTTAATGACTGTTTCTGTGGTTGGGAGTAGTTAAGATTGATAAACTATACAAATAAACCTAAGTACATAAAGCTTCATCCTTGCGCTTATCACCTAGACGAGGGAACTGCAGAATGCAAATCTATAGGGGCAGGGTAATTCCTTTGTGTTCTTAATCCCCAAAGTTCCCAGAACTTGATCTCATAATAGTAGCAATACTGGGAGCCCTCATTTATTGAGCACCTACTGTGTGCCAGGCACTGGTAGAAGCATTTTACATTTATTTACTGATGTTATTTTTGTTATTTTGTTTTAAATCTGTGAATGAAGTACTACTGTTATCCTCATTTTACATATGAGGAAACTGAGGTGCAGAAGGATGGTGAACTTTTCCATGGTTATACAGCTATGATCAGCAGAGCTAGGATTTGAACTCAGACCGTCTGGCTTCAGAGTCCTAACAACTAAGGCTAAATGCTTTGTGAGCGGGTATTTCCTACCTCTACAGTATAGCTGGGCTTCCCTGGTGGCTCAGTGGCAAAGAATTTGCCTGCCAATGCAGGAGATGCAGGAGACACAGGAAACATGGGTTTGATCCCATGTCTCTGACCCTAGGAAAGCTGAATCCACTGAAGCATGGACATTTGTTCCCATAATTCTTAAGTCTTTATTTCAAAGTGAGTAGCTTTATACTTCTTAGCTGTCTTTGAGACCAGGAAAAGCTAGGTTATAATTACAGCTAGAAGTTTTAGAGCGCTCATAACTTAAAACAAAATTTTTTTTTCCCCTTAGCCTCACAGCATCCCTGTCTAAGGTCTCAAAGCTCATTTGATCTTGTTTATTTCAGTGTGTCGTGCCATATCTGTGTTCGTTGTTTCTGAAGTCACTTCCACTGCTCAGTAAAACTTGTTTGATCTTATAAGTCACATTTTTTTAACCCCCATGCAATTATTTATTCAATTAACAGTACGCATCTACTGTTTGCCAAGCACTCTTCTAGATACTGAGAATATGACAGTGAACAAAAATTGTTGCCCTCGTGGGGCTATGTTTTAGCAAGGAGAAACAGGAAAGAAACAAATAAGCTTATATATATTGCAAAGGTAAGGCACAGGCTTACAGTTTTAAATAGGAAAGTTAGCCTTCCTTCAGTTGGGTAACCTTGGAGCAAAGATTGGGAGGAGCATATGAATGAATTGTGAAGACTCAGAGATGGGACATGACTTTGGGATGTTTCAGAAGCAACAAGTATGGATGGAAGAGAGGCAGAGAAGAGGTAAAGTAATAGAGGTGAAGACAGACTGGAAGACTAGGGGTGGGAGGTGGCAGAAGATAGGACCTTCTAACTTTGCTACAGTTTGTGCTAAGTTGCTCCGTTGCATCCAAGTCTTTGTGAGTCCATGGACTGTAGCCCTCCAGTCTCCTCTGTCCATGGGATTCTCCAGGCAAGAATGCTGGAGTGAGTGGCCATGCCCTCCTCCAGGGGATCTTCCCAACCTAGGGATCAAACCCTGGTCTCTTACATCTCCTGAGCTGGCAGGCGGGTTCTTTACCACTAACACCACCTGGGAAGCCCAGTATTGTACAGTAGGCCCCCCTTATCCACAGGGGATGCCTTCCAAGACCCTCTGGTTTCCTGAAACCATGGATAGTACTGAACCCTATGTAGACTGTGTTTTCTCCTATACATCCATACCTATGATGAAGCTGAATTTATAAATTAGGCACAGTAAGAGATTAACAACTATAACTAATAATAAAATATAATAATTATACCATAATAAAAGTTCTGGTTTCTCTCTTGTATCATATTGTACAGATTTAGTACCTTGCCTATCTTAACTAACCACTTATCACTCACTGTCACAGTTAACTTTTGGAGTTTGAGGTGCAACAGCAAAACTAGCTTAAATTTCTTTTTCCTTCTTCATGACTTCACAGATAGAAGATTTGTTCTTACCATAGATGTTAGAAACATTGGCATACAGCTCTTTTTCTTTCCATACTAAGTTGAGAACGTTCACCTTTTCACCTAAAGGAAGCACTTTACAACTTCTCTGTGGCCGATTGGGATTGCCAGCATCACTGTTCTCATGCTTTGGGATCATTGCTAAGTATAGTAAGGAAATGCATGTGCTGGATCCAGTAATGCAAGCTTGCTGGAATGCAGGCTCTGCAATACCATGACAATTGACCTGCTAACCAGAGGGCTACTAACCACCCCTGGACAAAGGGGTGAGTTACTTTCCAGGCAGGACAGAGCAGGATATCATCGTGCTGCTCAGAACGGCATGCAACTTAAAAACTTATGAACTGTTTATCCTTGTAACTTTCCATTTAATATTTTCAAGATTGCTGTTGACTGTGGTTAACTGAAACCACAGAAAGCGAAACAGCAGGTAAGGAGAGGCTACTGTATTAATAATAACAATCCTGGGCTTGTCCTTGGAGTGGGATGGGCCAGTGCAGCAGGGGTAGAAGGGAGGCAGGACTGGAAGCAGGGGAGCTGCAATAGGCCATTGGGTAGTCCAGACTAGAGACGGTGGATCAGGTTAGAAGAGGCAGAGGTGATGAGACATAGTTCTATCGAGTCCCGTATCTTTTCACCAGAAAAGATGGCAGTGCCTGTCAGAGAAGAAGCCCAGCAGCAGCATCTCCCAATTGTCCAGAGAGGGCTAGGGATTTCCCTGGTGGTCCAGTGGCTAAGACTCAATGCTCTCAATGCAGGGGTGGTAGATTTGACCCCTGGCCAGGGAACTAAATCCCACAGGCCACAACTAAAGATCCTACATACTGCAAAAAAGATGGGAGATCCCAAGTACTGCAATTAAGACAGTGCTAATTTGTTTTAGTCGTGTCCGACTCTTTGCAACCCCATGGACCGCAGCCCTCCAGGCTCCTCTGTCCATGGGATTCTCCAGGAAAGAATACTGGAGTGGGTTGCCATGCCCTCCTCCAGGGGATGTTTCCAACCCAAGGATGGAACCCTGGATTGTCTCTTACGTTTCCTGCATTGGCAGGTGAATTCTCTACCATTGGAGTCATCTGGGAAGCAATTAAGACCTGGTTCAGTTCAGTTCAGTTGCTCAGTCGTGTCCGACTCTTTGCAACCCCATGAATCGCAGCACACCAGGCCTCCCTGTCCATCACCAACTCCTGAAGTTTACCCAAACTCATGTCCATCAAGTTGGTGATACATTCCAAACATCTCATTCTCTGTCGGCCCCTTCTCCTCCTGCCCCCAATCCCTCCCAGCATCATGGTCTTTGCCAATGAGTCAACTCTTCCCATGAGGTGGCCAAAGTATTGGAGCTTCAGCTTCAGCATCAGTCCTTCCGATGAACACCCAGGACTGATCTCTTTTAGGATGGACTGGTTGGATCTTCTTGCAGTCCAAGGGACTCTCAAGAGTCTTCTCCAACACCACAGTTCAAAAGCATCAATTCTTCGGTGCTCAGCTTTCTTCACAGTCCAACTCTCACATCTATACATGACCACTGGAAAAACCATAGCCTTGACTAGACCTTTGTTGGCAAAGTAATGTCTCTGCTTTTGAATATGCTATCTAGGTTGGTCATAACTTGCCTTCCAAGGAGTAAGTGTCTTTTAATTTCATGACTGCAGTCACCGTCTGCAGTGATTTTAGAGCCCCCCAAAATAAAGTCTGATGCTGTTTCCACTGTTTCCCCATCTATTTGCCATGAAGTGATGGGACTGGATGCCATGATCTTAGTTTTCTGAATGTTGAGCTTTAAGTCAACTTTTTCACTCTCCTCTTTCACTTTCATCAAGAGGCTTTTTAGTTCCTCTTCACTTTCTGCCATCAGGGTGGTATCATGTGCGTATCTGGGGTTATTGATATTTCTCCTGGCAATCTTGATTCCAGCTTGTGCTTCCTCCAGCCCAGGGTTTCTCATGATGTACTCTGCATATAAGTTAAATAAGCAGGGATATACAGCCTTGACGTACTCCTTTTCCTATTTGGAACCAGTCTGTTGTTCCATGTCCAGTTCTAACTGTTGCTTCCTGACCTGCATATAGGTTTCTCAAGTGGCAGGTCAGGTGGTCTGGTATTCCCATCTCTTTCAGAATTTTCCACAGTTTATTGTGATCCACACAGTCAAAGGCTTTGGCCTAGTCAATAAAGCAGAAATTGATGTTTTTCTGGAACTCTCTTGCTTTTTTGATGATCCAGCGGATGTTGGCAATTTGATCTCTGGTTCCTCTGTCTTTTCTAAAACCAGCTTGAACATCTGGAAGTTCACGGTTCACGTATTGCTGAAGCCTGGCTTGGAGAATTTTGAGCATTACTTTACTAGCATGTGAGATGAGTACAATTGTGTGGTAGTTTGAGCGTTCTTTGGCATTACCTTTCTTTGGGATTGGAATGAAAACTGACCTTTTCCAGTCCTGTGGCCACTGCTGAGTTTTCCAAATTTGCTGGCATATTGAGTGCAGCACTTTCACAGCATCATACAGCCAAATAAATAAAATAAATTAATATCTTTTAAAAAGATAAAAGGCTAGGACCATAAGAATGGGTGGACTTCCCCCCCCCCACCATAGCTTTATTGGAGCATCATTTACATACAATAACTGCACATATTTAAAGTCTGCAATTTATGAAGTAGGATGTGAAGTTTGAGGTGGTTCATTGGCACAGACTAGCCCAGATGTCCCATCTGGGGAGTTCTTACCAACATAATCGACCCTACTTTGTTGGAGTTTCAGATTCCTGAGTCCCATGCTCTCTCCTAATTTTTTTCTTTATTTTAGTGAAGCATTAGAGATTAGTATCCTCTAATGATATCTTAAGAAAGGGCATTTAGAAAGCACATTTTGGAGACCTTGAATGTCTCAATTTATCTTTATTCTGCATTGACATGTGTAGATACTTTATGTAAGGAAATCTTGACAGAAAATAATTTTCCTTCAGAATTATGGGGATGTCATATGTACCAGTGTCTTTTTATCTTCCAGTGTTCATGTTGTGAGCTCTGATTTTTTTTTTTTCTTTATCCCTTATTTGATAAAGATTTTTTGATTGGGTTTTCCCCTAATATTTTATACATTCACAGTGATTTTTTTTCATCCATTATACTGGCATTTGATGGGTCCTTTCAATCTGGAAGGAAACTCATGTCCTTCAATGTGGGATATTTTCTTGAATCACTTTGTTAATTATTTCTTCCTCTCCAGCTTTCTTTTCTCTCTAGAATCCATATTTTTTGATACTCAAACTGTTTCCTGTAATTTTGTTACTTATTCTCTTGTTTTTTAATCTTTTTTGTATTTTAATCTTTTTAATCTATTTGTTTTTAATCTTTTTGTATTTTTTAAACTGAGAGTGTAATCCACTCTCAGAAGTTATCTTACCTTTATCTTTCAACTGGTTACCACTATCTTAACTTCTAAGGCCATATATTAGTTTTATACATATTTGAATTAGAATTGTAAGCTCTTTGAAGGAATGGTTTGTGTCTTGATCCTTCTTTGTATGTGCATATAATGCAAATCAGTATTTTTTTGCCCCAAATCAGTAGGTATCTTTTGTCCTTGAGCAGTTCATGCTATTTAACTACATTGTGGCCATTGTCCAATAACTGATTTCTGCAGCTGCAACCTCTGTTTAATACTAAGATTCTTTAGATTGCACATAGCAGATGCTTGGCCTAAACAGGTTCATTTAAGACAATATGAAATTGTTTTATTTACTACTAAGGCCAGTCTCGCTGGCTTCAGGTGCACCTTATTTCAACAGTAATGGTGTGGCCAGCTTCAGACTTCTCCCCCTTCATATTTTGGCTCTTTTTGAGCTGTAGCTTTATTCTCTTGATGGAGGTAAACTTCTTGTGGCCCCCAAGTGTCTGCCTCCAGCTTTTGTGGCTACTCTCTTTCTTGCTGAGGAGCTTTGAGAAGGAGAGAACCGTGCCTTGGACATGGGTAAAGCTTTGCCCTAGGGACTTCCCTGGTGGTCCAGTGGTTAAGAATCCACCTTCCAATGCAGGGGATGTGCCTTCTGTCCCTGGTCAGGGAGCTAAGATCCCACGTGCTGCAGGACAATTTAGCCTGGGCACCACAACTAGAGAAGCTTGTATGCCGCAACGAAGACCCAGCGCAGCCAAAAATGGTTAAAAATGAAACAAAGCAAAACAAATCAGTTAAATAAAAAGCTTTGCCTGAAGATAGGTGAACAAATAATTATTCTTTTTTGATTAATCCAGTTTGATTGTGGTCTTCTATGCTGTTTACAGTCTTCCCTGGTGGTTCAGTAGTAAAGAACCCACCTGCCAATGCAGGAGACTTGGGTTTGATCCCTGTGTAGGGAAAATCCCCTGGAGAAGGATATGGCAACCCACTCCAGTATTCTTGCCTGGGAAATCCCATGGACAGAGGGGCCTGGCGGGCTACAGTGCACGGGGTCAGAAAAGAGTCAGACGTGACTTAGTGACTAAACAACAACAACAATATTGTTTTCAACATCCAGGTTTTCTCTAAGGCTCCATGACTCTGTACTTTGCTGAGGTTGCCCACAGAATTGCAGCCTTTGTTGTTTGAGCTCTGGTTCAAGGAAGTTTATTTGAGAAGCATTTCGGCTTCCTCTCCTCATTTTGTGTGTGTGTCTGTGTGTGTGTGTGCAGTCACTCAGTTGTGTCCCGCTCTTTGTGACCCCATGGACTGTAGCCTGCCAGGCTTCTCTGTCCATGGAATTTTTCCAGGCAAGAATACTGAAGTGGGTTGCTACTTCTTCCTCCAGGGGATCTTCCTGACGCAGGGATCAAACCCACGTCTCCTGCATTGGCATATGGGTTCATTACCACTGAGCCACCAGGGAAGCCTCTCATTTCATATTTTATTTTAAATAATGTCATGGTCTTAGAGCTTTAGCCAAGAACTCCCAGAGCAATTTTTCTCTCCTCTTCTCACTTTCACTTTATTCCACCATGTCCATGAAACATGATATAATGAGGTTCTCCTATGATGTGAATATTTATATCTTAAAAATTTTTTTCCCCAAATGCTTAATCTGAAAGCTGACAGAGCCAGACATCCTGTTGAAAGGCTTCAGATTTTTTTGGTAAAGAGTTCTCAATATTTCTCATGAAATCCTAGAAAACTTATAATTAATTTCATAATTTATCTGTGTCAGGGGACTACATTTGTCCCTGAATTGCTGCTTTTGAGACATGTTAGAACAGCTTCTTGTCATGGATTTTGAGCTGAGATTGATAAGGGTTTTTTTTTCCTTCAAACTTCTGAATTCTCTATTTCTTCAGACCGTACCTTGCTCAGTGGCTAAGGAGTGTGCTCTGGGTTAGCAGCTGGCTTGACTGATTGTTCCTCACAGCCAATCAAGGAATGCATTTTTAAATGGTAGAGTTCTTCCAGGAAATCTTCTTGGCCAACCGATCAGAGACCTTCAGGTTGTTATTGTTGTTTAGTTGCTAAGTCGTGTCCAACTCTTTGCCACCCCAGGGACTGCAGCATGCCAGGCTTCCCTGTCCTTCATTTTCTCCCAGAGTTTGCTTAAACTCATATCCATTGAATCAGTGATGCCATCCAACCATCTCATCCTTCGTCATCCCCTTCTCCTCCTGCCCTCAATCATTTGCAGCATCAGGGTCTTTTCCAATGAGTTGGGTCTTCACATCAAGTGGCCAAAGAATACCAAAAGGAGCTTCAGCTTTAGCATCAGTCCTTCCAATGAATATTCAGGGTTTTTTTCCGTTAGGATTGACTTTTTTGATCTTGCAGTCCAAGGGGTTCTCAAGAGTCTTCTCCAATACCACAGTTCATAAACATCAATTCTTCAGCAGTCAGCCTTCTTTATGGTCCAACTCTCGCATCCATACGTGACTACTGGAAAAACCATAGCTTTGACTATATGGATCTTTGTTGGCAAAGTGATGTCTCTGCTTTTTAATACACTGTCTAGGTTTGTCATAGCTTTTCTTTCAAGGAGCAGACATCTTTTAATTTCTTCAGGAATATTTCCCAAGTGTTCTCTGGCTTATGCCATTTGCCATTATTTTGGAAACCTGTCCAGAAAGATTATCCAAAGTCAGCACTTAGAAGCATCTACCTTCCAGAGGGATCATTCTGGGAAACAGATCTGACCTACGGAAAAGTCACCATCAGTGTCTGCCACTGCCCTCAGCATAAGCCTAGCTTGCTTACGTGGTTCACAAAACCGCCATGCCTCTTTGGGCCTTTCCCCACCTCTCCAGCCTTTTCACTTGCAAATCCATGTCATTCAAGTAACAGTCCTTTGCTGTTTTTGTTGTTTAGTTGCGAAGCCATGTCTGACTCTTGGCAACCCCATGGACTGTAGACCCCCAGACTCCTCTGTCCATGGAATTCTCCAGGCAAGAATACTGGAGTGGTAGCCATTCCCTTCTCCAGGGGATCTTCCTGACCCAAGGATCAGACCTGTGTCTCCTGCTTGGCAGGCGAATTCTTTACCACTAAGCCACCTGGGAAGTCCGTAACACTCTTACCACTAAGAATCATTATGTTTCTAAACATCGATCTGCCATATCCCTTCTAGAGTGTGTCTTCCCAGCCTTATACCTTTCCCCTTTCACCTTTTGTGTTTCTCCATTTTGAAAAATGATTCCTGGTCCCAGACACTGGAATGTCATAGATCAGTGCTGGACAGAATACATCCTTAGACTTTGTCTACCAGCTGAGCCTCTGCAACTTCTGGGTTTCTCCTGCTCAAGATTTGTGACATGAACAGGATGGGACCTGCTGTGTAAGCCCCTCTAGGTATGGGGTAAGGAAGCAGAGGAAATTGTTGTCTGGGCCAGAGTCTTAGAAATGTTAGCACTTGGCTAAGGCAACACAAGTGTGCGTGCGTACATGCTCGATTGTGTCTGACTCTTGGTGACCGCATGGACTGTGGCCTGCCAGGCTCCTCTGTCCATGGGCTTCTCCAGGCAAGCATACTGGAGTAGGTTGCCATTTCCTTCTCCAGGGAATCTTCTAGACCCAGGGAATGTACCCACGTGTCCTATGTCGGCAGACAGGAGAAGCCCCAGCTAAGGCAACAAGAAAGAGGAAATAGAGCTATTTTTTTAATGTGTGGTGATGAGAAATATATATATATATACACACACACACACACATATATACATATTTGCACATCAGCAAAATTGTTGCCCTAGAATATTAATGGTATTATGCTTTAAATATGGTAGAAAATTTCAAGTGATATATTTTACTTGATTAGAACTGTCATCTCTTCTTTCATGCTCAGGCTTCTGTATTTGTTGTCTGTGTGTGGTTTGCACACAGCTCTGGGAATGCACACAAAATATTTGATGACATTTATCTTTTATTAAATGGAATTAATTTTTTTCTCAAAAACTAGTTAGCTATTTTTTTCTCCTTAAAGCCTTTTAAGATGTGACAGAAAAATCTTACAGGTACACATGGAAAAGTAATACTTGATTGCAGTTGAAAATTAATTGGTTAACCTGGGGGTTGAAGTTTTGGACATTTTAAACTTGACGGTTAAACTTCACATTCTTTTGCATTTTGTCACATCTTTCACTTCTTTAGTCGTTTGGTTAGTGGGAGCTGGGAATGCACTGAACACACTGAGACACATAAAACCCTTTCAGTGTTGCTGAAGTTCAAAGGCAAGTAGGAGCCAATTGCCTCTGCTTGTTTCCAAAATAACATAGGGAAACAGTAATAAGTTGCAGTTGCTATAAATAATTACAAGTTGATTTTATTGAGAAAGTGAGCAACACTGTATTTATGCAATAAAAAATTTATCAGACATACATCTTCCCTCCTCCCTTCTCAGCCCACGGAGGAAACAAACCTTCAACAAAACATTATTTTAATGAGCACATTTCAAAGGTGCTGGATTTATGGGAGACATCAGGCAACACTGATTGCAATTACTGTCTCTCTCTGTCGTTCAGGACTTTATTGATGCCATATTGAGAAGAGTGTGAGGATAAAAGTTAGAGGGGAAAGTAGTCAACCAGCCTGTTAGCCTGTAAACATCCATACTCGGTGGCATCAAAAACCTCCTAAAAATGGTTGTCTTTGTAGTTTAAAACTCATTTCTTTTTCAAGTTGTTGATTTGACCAGAGATGGATGTACAAAAAAACCTTCTTAAAATGTCTCTATTCTTTTCCTTGGGCTTCTCAGGTGGCTCAGTGGTAAAAATATCCACCTGCTAAGCAGGAGATGTGGTTTCAATCCCTGGATCTTGAAGATCCCTTGGAGAAGGAAATGGCAACCCACTCCAGTATTCTTGTCTGGGAAATCCCATGGACAGAGGATCCTGGCAGGCTACAGTCCATGGGATTGCAAAAGAGTTAGACATGACTTAGAAACTAAACAACAATTCTTTTTCTCGGGCTACAAGCTACAGCTATTATCATTGGGACCCTCTAGAATAAAGCAGCCTGAAGACTTATAGTATAAAAGATAATAAATACTGATTTTTCTTATTAATATTCTTTTGTTAAATCAATCTGCTTATCAAATAATTGAGTATTATTGCTTTATTATGTTGTATGTTGGCATTGGTCATGTGAATTAGTTGGTATTAGTCACATTACATCATTTTTTTCCTACATTTTTTTTTTTTTTTAACATTTTGGCCACACTGCGTGGCATGTGGGGTCTTAGCTCCCTGACCAGGGATTGAACCCACACCGTCTTAGTGGAAGCACGAATCCTAACAGCTGAGCTGCTAGGGAAGTCCTACATCATGATTTTGTATTCAGCCTCAGCTTCCTCACTAATATGTGCTGGGCACATCTCTATCAGATCACAGATACCAAGCTTATAGAGCAGGGGTCGGCAAACACTTTCTGTATAAAGGACCAGATAATAAAGATTTTCAAGTCCAGAGGCCTCTGGTCTGTGTCTTAGCTACTCAACCATGTTGTTATGTGTGAAAGCAGCTGTGGATAGGATGTCAGTGAATGGGCCTGACTATTCTTGTTAAACTTCACAGAAGTAGGTGATGGGACTGATTTGCCTATGGGCTAGAGTGGGGTTCACGGACTTGAATGCCTGTCGGGGGCCAGGCAGGTATCTAATGGAGTCATGTGGCTGACGGAACTGCCACTTGTGCCTTGTCTGAAAGATGCAGCTACTTCTTACTTGTGGCCACTTGTGACCGGCTCAGTGAGACCTGAGTTTGTAATTCAAGAGTAGCTGGAGCAACTTCCTGGTGGTCCAGTGGCTAAGACTCTGAGCTCCCAATGCATGGGGCCCAGGCTCGATCCCTGCAACTAAGACTGGGCACAGTCACATAAATGAATAAATCTATGTTAAAAAAAAAAAAAAGAATAAGCTTCAGAGTCAGACAGACCTAAATTGAATTGTACTTACTAGCAGTGTGAACCTAGACAAGTTATTGTTTTTTTTAAAGAATAGCTGGAAATTGGTATTTTTAGGCAAAGCACTTTTATCAGTAGGCAGCTAATTTAGATTCAATCAGAAAATGTTGTACAGGTCAGGCTATATACCTTTGAGAACTCTTTTCTGGTCCATAGGATCTAATTTAGAAGTGCTTGTCTTTTCAGGTATAATTATGTATAATGAAGAACTTCCTGTCATACTTTGACCACCTGAGGAGAAGAGTCAACTCATTGGAAAAGACCCTGATGCTGGGAAAGACTGAAGGCAAAAGGAGAAGAGGGTGGCAGAGGATGAGATGCTTAGATAGCATCACTGACTCAATGGACATGTATTTGAGCAAACTCCGGGAGATGGCAAAGGACAGGGAAGCCTGGTGTGCTGCAGCCCATGAAGTTGCAAAAAGTTGGTTAAGACTTGGCAACTGAACAACACCACCAACAAGAACTTGTTGGTGAATGTTATTAGACACTTGTTGGTGAATATCATTAGACATGGGCAGCACATATCTAGTTCGGGTGCTGCTAACTACCCATTCTAGTACTGTGACAGACATCAATATCGATCATACCACTCTATCCTGCTGAGCCTAGAGTGATTCACCACCAGGCCTCAAAAAAGCTACAGCTGGTAAATTCACTGTGTCCTTTGTAGCTCAGCTGGTAAAGAATCTACCTGCAATTCAGGAGACCCCTGTTTGATTCCTGGGTGGGAAGATAGGGAAGGGACAGGCTGGGGAAGGAATAGGCTATCCACTCCAGTATTCTTGGGCTTCCCTGGTTGCTCAGACGGTAAAGAATCCGCCTGCCATGTGGGAGATGTGGGTTTGATCCCTGGGTTGGGAAGATCCTCTGGAGAAAGGAACAGCTACCCACTCCAGTATTCTAGCCTGGAGAATTCCATGGACTATTCAGTTCATGGAGTTGCAGAGTTGGACACTACTGAATGACTTTTACTTTCTTCTGATATGTAAGGTACTTGTCAACCCTGTTCCAGAGGATTCTCTTTAAAATGTATTTTGGATTAACCCGGAAAATGGCATTGGACTTTTAAACTCTGTGATTTTAAAGAATCTAGCCAGAAATTGCTCTTAACCACAGAGTATTTGAGAAAATATATATCATAAATAACAACAGATAGGACAGAAGGTAAAATCCTATTCCTATGGCAGTATCAGATTTTAGATTCAAACTTAGGGAATTGAAGACTATCCACAGTTGGATGTGTCCTTAAAAACTTTAGTAGCATTCCTTCTTTGACGACACCTGAACTTGTTTTTCTGGTGTGTCTTTTTTCACCATACCTGTGTGAAGTAATGGGAATGAATAGTTATAAAGGGCAGGTCCTTTTTTTCTTTCTCTTTCTGTCCCTGATGCTGGTTTACAGTTACTAGATAGAGTGTAAGATGTTCAGAATTTAAGGACTCTGTATTTGAATATGTGCCATCTGGGATGCAGGTAACTTTCGGATTGTGTATGTGACATGCTGGATGTGATGCTGCCTAAGTAAAACGTGTTTTATTGTTCATTTTGATTGCATAAAATTTACATCTTTTGTATTCTGCCCTCTGTGAGTCTAAGCCATACTTGTCTTTCAAGTTTGATCATCTCTAAGAATTTTGTTCTACTTGTTCTAGCCTGCATTGACCCTGTCCTTTAGATTTCTTGAATGTTGAGAACTGTGCTAATTCAGCAGTGTCATACTTTATTATTACATTATTTGACTTATTTGCATTTGTTATTCCCCCACCCCCTGCCATAATTAACATTTTCCATTCCTGTCATCTTGCACAGTAAGGACCGTGAATGGTGTGAACTGAGAGAACATACTGTGTTTAAGTAGACAATTTAGAACAAATGTTCATTGGATGTCATTTATATGCCAGTTGTTCAGCTGCTAAGTCATATCCGATTCTTTGCAACCCCATGGACTGTAGCACGCAGGCTTCCCTGTCCTTCAGTATCTACTGGAGTTAGCTCAAAGTCATGGCCATTGAGTCGGTGATGCTATCTAGCCATCTCATCCTCTGTCACCCCTCTCCTTTTGTCTTCAGTCTTTCCCAGCATCAGGATCTTTTCCAGGCTCTTCACATCAGGTGGCCAGAGTATTCAGCTTCAGCATCAATTCTTCCAATGTGGAGTTCTAAATGTGGATGAAACAGAAAAATGGACCCTGCATTTGAAGACCAGAGTCTAGTGGTTTAAAGTCTAGTGAAGTGAAGTCGCTCAGTCGTGTCCGACTCTTTGCGACCCCATGGACTGTAGCCTACTAGGCTCCTCCGTCTATGGGATTTTCCAGGCAAGAATACTGGAGTGGGTTGCTATTTCCTTCTCCAGGAGATCTTCCCAACCCAGAGATTGAACCCGGGTCTCCCACATTGTAGGCAGATGCTTTACCCTCTGAGCCACCAGGGAAGTCTAGTGGGATTAAAGTCTAGTGGAATTTAAAATGTTCCATTTCTAGTAATCAGTGATGAACATTTACAACTCCGCTGGAAGTAAAGCTCCACTGGGCATAGGTCTTTGTTTCATTTACTGATAAAACCCACGTGCCCAGGTCAGCACGTCGTTTATTGTAACTGCTCAATAAATATTTCTTAGATGAACTTTTACATGTTTTTATGTAGGTGTGGGACAGTTAATGTAGGTGAATCATAGGGTGTGCCTTCTACTTCCTTTACTTGTCTCTCCTGTTTATTCCAGCCATGTAATTCTCTTTCCAGAAAAAATCAGTCTTGAGTTTTCTTCCAGAAATATTATTAATATATGCACATATACACACATATATGTGTATGTGTTTTTTAATACAAATTATAGCCTATTCCTTTCTTTCTCTTAAAAATATAGGAGATAGTTTTCTATCATTGCATGCCCATATTATTTTTAGTGGCTATATAGTGTTTTTATTGCCTGAACATTTCATATTTTATTAAACCAGAAATTTATTGATGGATGTTGAAGTTATTCTGATCTTTTGCTTTTATAAACAGTGCTCTAGTAAATAGCCTCCTTCAATTTGCAACCTCTGCAAGTAGGAATTTTAGTATACATTTCTAAAAGTGGTCTTGTGGAATTCCTACAAATTCAAAGGTTTTTAAAAATAAAAAAAATTTTTTAATAATAAAAATGAGTTACATTTGTAATTTTGATAGGTATTGCAGATAATCTTCCACAGAGAATATGAATGTGCCATTTTGCTTCACTCTTACTAACATTATATTTTATTAAAGTGCTTATTTTTTTCTGATCTAATAGGTGAAAAATATCTATTATGGCTTTGTTTTGTGTGTTTGAACGTCTTTTTATATGTTTACAAACTCCATTTTATGTCTTCTGTCTTTATAACTTTTGCCCATTTTTCTCTTTGATTATTGATATTTATCTTTCTGATGTGTAGAAGTTCTTTATTTGGTTAAAAACAATTCCCTGGCCAAGCTTGCTTGTTTATATTTCTGTGTTAATTATAGAGTCAGCTTGTCTAGGACCAAACCCAGTGAACTAAAAATCAATCCTGTTGGTATTTTTATTGTGTTTGTGTCAAATTTATGGATGACTCAGGGAGAACTGGCATTTCCGTAATGTTTCACCTTGTTTCTCAAGAACATAATATGTCTTTGCATTTGTTTAAGTGAGTCATTATGGTGATAAAGGATACTGTCTTAACTTTTTCTATTAACTTTCTGATGTTTTCCTATTAAAATATGTTGGCTTTGAGATAAATCTGTATTGTATCATGTAAAGGAACTGGTCACTTATTGCTCTTATTGAGGTTTTTATCATGAAAGGATGTATGTTATCAATTATTTTTGTATATCTGGTGACTCATGTATTTTTTGTTTGTTTTCATCTATGAATATGATGAATTTTAAGTATTGTTGTTGTTCAGTCACTAAGTCGTGTTCAACTGTTTGTGACCCTGTGGACTGCAGCATGCCAGGCTTCCCTGTTCTTCAGTATCTTCTAGAGTTTGCTCAAACTCATGTCCACTGAGTCAGTGATGCTGTGTAAGCATCTCATCCTCTGCCACCCTCTTCTCCTTTTGCCTTCAATCTTTTCCAGCTTTAGGGTTTTTCCCAGTGTGTTGGCTCTTCCCATCAGGTGGCCAAAGTATTGGATTTCAACTTTAGCATCAGTCCTTCCAATGAATATTCAGAGTTGATTTCCTTTAGGATTAACTGGTTTGATCTCCCTGCTGTCCAAGGGACTCTCAAGAGCTTTCTCCAGCACCACTGTTCAAAAGCATCAATTCTTCAGTGTTCAGCCTTCTCTAGCGTCCAACTCTCACATCTGTACATGATTGTTGGAAAAACTGTAACTTTGACTAGATGGACCTTTTTCAGCAAAGTGATGTCTCTGATTTTTAAAATGTTGTCTATGTTTGTCATAGTTTTCATTCCAAGGAGGAAGCGTCTTTAATTTTGTGGTTGCAGTCATGTCCGCTGTGATTTTGGAGCCCAAGAAGATAAAATCTGTCACTGCTTCTACTTTTTACCTTCTGTTTGCCGTGAAGGAATGGGACCAGATGCTTGACCTTAGTTTTTTGAATGTTGAGTTTTAAGCCAACTTTTTCATTCTCCTCTTTCACCCTCAAGAGGCTCTTTAGTTTCTCTTCACTTTCTGTCATTGGCATGGTATCATCCACATATCTGAGGTTGTTAATATTTCTCCCAGCAATAGACTTTTGCATATTGAACTATCCTTGTACTCCTGAAGTAAGTTCTACTTCGTCATGTTATTCTTTTAAAATGCTGCTGGATTTTGATTCTTTTTCCTTATATAGATCTTCCTCAACTTTCAGTGGGATTATCTCACAATAAAACCATTTTAAGTTGAAAATAGCATAAGTCAAAACTGCATTTAATACACATAACCAGCCAAACATCATTGTTTACCCTAGCCTGCCTTAAACCTGCTTGGAACACTTACATTAGTCTGCAGTTGAGTAGAGTCACCTAACACAAAGTGTATTGTAATAAAGTGCTGGGTATCCCATGTAATTTATTGTATATTGTACTGAAAGTGGAAATTAGGATGGTTTGTATGCATAGTGAGTAGTTACCAGTGTATTGATTCTCCACCCTCCTGATCACAAGGCTGACTTGGAGTGGCCGCTGCCTAGCATCACAACAGTACTTTTTTGCATACTGCTAGCCCCTGATGGGACCAAAATTCAGCATCAAAGTATGGTTGCAACTCAATGCATATTGTTTCACACCATTGTAGAGTTGAAAAATCATTAAGTTGAGCCATAGTTAAGTTGGGGACCGTCTATACTATTAATATATTTAGAAATTATGCAGTGGTTTTGGATGTGAGACTGGTGTGTGTGTGTGTGTGTATTGGATTTGATACATATTCTTGTCTTTATGAAAAGAATCTGGACACTTCTTTTGTGTTCTTGAACAATTTACAATTTATTGAAATTATACACTTCTTAACTGTTTGATAGAATTTTCCTTTGCAACTCTCTAGTCCTGTGTTCTTTGACAACTTCTTCTATACCTTCTGTGGCTTTTTAAGTCATTCTACCTCTTCTGGGGTCAATTTTGGCCATTCATATTTTCCTAAAAACCTATGCAGATTTTCTGATTTAGTTACATGAAACTGAACAAAATAATCATCTTTAATTTTCTTTGATACCTGCGGTTATTTCCTTACCACTTTCAGATTTTTTTATCAAAAAAAAAATTAATGACGTGTTAAAATATTTTAAATAATGTGTTTTTTTAAATGATGCAAATAGAATATATAGTTCACTTATCCATATTTTATTAAAACTTCAGTTATTCTTAAGGTAACTATGAAATTCAGAACTTTAAATGAAACATTCCTGACAACTCTCTTTTCTTTTGACAGGCCCTGAAGAGGAAAGTGAGGACGACCCTCAGCTTGAAGGCAGAGATCCTGATATTTGGCACGTTGGTTTTAAGATCTCGTGGGACATAGAGACACCTGGTTTGGCGATACCCCTTCACCAAGGAGACTGCTATTTTATGCTTGGTAATGCGAGGATCAAAGCTATACTGATGCTCTAGTGTCTTAAGTTTTAGATTATTGGGTACATATTTTGCATATGTCTTTTGAAGTAAACTTTGTAAGTTTTTCATATGATAATGAAGCTTCTACATGTAACTTGATTTTTTTTTCTTTTTAAGATACTGCTAATTTTAAAAGTTGCTTTTCTTTTCATTCTAAGTGTTGATGGCATTCCCCAAATTACTAACCAGTTTTCAAGATTTTTTTCATCAGAGCTACTAAATCATCTCAATCACCTTATTATTGTGAAGTTTAAAAAAATATGTCCCTGTCTCTGTAGGTTTTTAGTGAAAGTTTTTTCTAGTTTTGAATTTAGTTTCCTCTCAGGAACAGCTGACCTGACAACACAGCCTCTTCCTCTACTCCCTGCCCCCTACTCCCTCCCAAGTTCTGCTCATTTCCCTCACTTAGTTCTCTGGGAAACAATATTCCAGCCATGGTCAGCCTTGCTGAAGCTACGAAGTTTGGGGAGTTTGGAGAGCTTCATTTTTTGTTTCTTACTCTTAAGTTTTTTTTGTTTTGTTTATTTTTAGACTTTCTGTTTGCTTTCTGATGCACAGCATGCAAACAGTATCCTTTTTTCCTTACAGAGCCTCTTAGGGTTTATTTTGTCCTTGGCTCTCACTCCTAATTATTTTGGGGTTAATCTCACTCTTACCTGCCTAGGGGAATCTACTCATGTGTTTGGTTTTAGAGCCAGGAACATCAAGGCTCAAACCCAGTGTTTATAATTATCTCCCAATAATAGAGTGTCTGTAGAGGGTCCTCTATGTGCTTCGTAAGTTTCTGTAGGAGATACTGGAAATGGATAACACTTGGTCCTTGCTTTCTAGGAATTATGAGTTTGGGGTAGCCATTCAGTCATGACCTCACTAAATGTTTTCCAAATTTCATTCATTCACACACTAGCTTCAAGTTTTTTGCCATATTGCTGTGCTACCCGTACTATTATTGTTGTTGTTGTTTAGTCAGTAAGTCTAGTCTGACTCTTTGAGACCCCACGGACTGCAGCATGCCAGGCTTCCCTGTCCTTCCCTGTTTCCCGGAGTTTGCTCAGATTCATGTCCATTGAGTCGGTGATGCTATCTAACCATGTCATCCTCTGTCATCCCCTTCTCCTTTTGCCTTCAATCTTTCCCTGCATCAGGGTCTTTTCCAGTGAGTTGGCTGTTACCATCAGGGGCCAAAGTATTAAAGCTTCAGCTTTAGCATCAGTCAGGGTTGATTTCCTTTAGGATTGACTGATTTGATCTCCTTGCAGTCCATGGGACTCTCAAGAGTCTTCTCCAGCACCACATTATTACTTATGTAATATTTCTCTCTACATAAACTTTTTTTTTTTTTCTTGAACAGAAATGAGTTTATTTTAGGTGATTTTATATCTGAAATGGAAAACCAGTATCACTTGACATAATTAGAAGAATCGTACAGAGTGAAAGTAAAGTCATCTTAGTATCTGGTGCTTTTGTTTCCTGAAGACCCTGAGACTCAGGCCTGTTCTGTCTTCAGTCACTATTAGGGAGAGGTGTTAACCCAATCATGGTACCAATTTTGGGCTTTCTCCTTTGTGGCAGCGGGAAGATTGGAAGATCATGATGCAGGGAATTACTTTCTCCCAGTGCGATTCAGTAGTAAATTCTTAAATTCTTTTCATGGAGGAGTCCTGCATTTGTCGCACACTATTCTTTTGTTGTTGTTCAGTCATTAGGTCGTGTCCAACTCTCTGCGACCCCAGGGACTGTAGCCTGCCAGGCTCCTCTCCTCCACTGTCACCCGGAGTTTGCTCAAATTCATGTCCGTTGAGTTGGTGATGCTGTCTAACCATCTCATCCTCTAAGTAAGCTCCAAATCTCTTGCCTTCTATTTGCATGTTGCTTTCCAGTTTACAGATCAGTTTCACATAAGCCATCTCAATCAATCTCCAAACAGCCTTGCTAGGGAGATGGTGCAGGGTATCAATCTGTTTTTAAGTAATTTGCCCAAGGTCACTCAGTTCGTGTGAGGCAGAACAGAGGGCAGTATGTGGTCGCATGTTTCTTATTCGGTGCTTTTCTTGCTCTCAAAGGGACCATTTAGATTTGATCCCAATTCATTGAAGATGTCGAGGTGGGAATGCTTTTAGGGGTAAAGTCATCTCTTCATCTGCCCCACTCCTGCTTATCTCAGGATTTGAGTTTCTATTCTCAAGTCTTTGCCCCATTGTTGAGCATCATTTATAGGTAAAAAAGATTATTATATAATTTTTTAATATACCACCCAGATGTGGATATTTACCATGAATATAAATAGGTTGTCATTTCAGCCAGTAAATCACTTTCCTTTTGGGTACTCTGTTTGAGTTTCTATTAATATTTTGCATCTTTAAAAGAAATGGGAGTCAGAATAGTGCTATTTTAAATAGCTTTATTAACTTTCTATGTATAAAAGTAGTAAATGACATTGTAAAGGTTCAGCTACTTTCCATTTATTTAGTAACATCTCATGTTTTCTTTTCTGATTGAAAAAGCAGTATATGCTCATTGTAGAGAAAAGAAACTCTGAAAAGTATAAAGTGAAAGAAGAAAATAAAAATCAGGTTCATGCCTATTTCGGTATATTCCTTTTCAGACTTTTTCAACGTGTACATAAATATGTACCTGGAATGGCAGTTGTTGGTGTCTTAGTGACTAAATCATGTCCGACTCTTCTGTCACCCCATGGACTGTAGCTCCCCAGGCTCCTCTGTGGGATTTCCCAGGCAAGAATAATGGACTGGGTTGCCGTTTCCTACTCCAGGGGCTCTTCCTGACTCAGGGATCGAACCTGTGTCTTCTGCCTTCTCAGGCGGAATTCTTTACCACTGAGTCACCAGGGAAGCCCAGGAATAACAGTAGTATATGAATAACAGCTGTGTTTACTGTGGACTAATGACAAGTCAAGCCTTCTGTGAATCTTCTCAGTAACCCTGAGAAGTAGATACCAGCTCTGTAGAGAAAGAAGATCAGGTTAGATCGATGTAGTGACTTAGCCATGGTTACACAGTGGGAAAGAATCATGGATTGAAACTTGTCACTTTAGCCCACCTGTGCTCTGATACCCATGTCAGGCCATCTGGACCCTGTACCTGGAGGCCCTCTGCACCCCTGTCCAGCACTGGCCCCTGCTCTGAGCTTCTCTGCCTTACCTGAAGGCTTAAGACTTAATTGTTCAGAAGGGCAGAAAGGAAGGTGACGATGGTGGTCTGTTTGCTTCTTTCTTTTCCAGTTCATTTTTTAAAAGTTATTTATCCATTTATTTATTTTTGGCTTGTTGCTCTATGTGGGCTTTCTCTAGTTGTGGCGAGCAGGGGCTACTCTTCATTGCAGTGCTGGGCTTCTCATTGCGGCTTCTCTTGTTGGAGAGCGCAGGCTCTAGGGCACGTGGGCTTCAGTAGTTGGGGCTCCCAGGCTCTAGAGCATGGACTCAGTAGTTGTAGCCCATGGGCTTAGTTGCTCCGAAGCATGTGAGATCTTCCCAGATCAGGGATTGAACCAGTGTCCTCTGCATTGCAAGGTGAACTCTTAACCTCTGGACTACCAGGGAAGCCCTCCATTTCTTTTTAAAGTTATGTTTTTCTTGGCTCAGAAATTACATTAAAAATGAAAATATTAAATAATTGCATTGTCCTTTTAACATATATTATAATGAATATACATTTTTAGAATATACATTGGTTCCAGTTAGCTGTTGTAGGTGATAAAGGAAGATAGTTATCATTTTATAGTAGCTGATATCTGAGACATAACATCTAGTTCTGATTTCCAAACTCCTGCCTTCAGATAAAGGTGAAATAACTGATAACTTAGTGAACTAGGCCAAGCATAGCACGCTGCACCTCAGGTTTGTGCTTGGAATCTGTTTTCTTATTAAGATGTCATATTCGATTTCTAAAATGACTTGTCCCGCATCTTCTCTTAGGCTAAACAAAACAAAAATAAAAGCAACCATGGTGGAAAGCCACCTTTTCTCTTTACTTTTTAAAAGCCAAGGACTCTAAAGAACCCTGTCCCGGGATCCCTGCCCTGTGCTGATACCTGAAATCTGAACTTCATAGCACTTTTGAAAAGGAAACAGTTTAGCTCAATTTATAATAATATATTGGTCTGCAGAGGAAGTGCATACCAAACCCTGCTGTCTCAAGTCAGTCCTCCAGGGGTGTCTGATGGGGAACGTGCCGGGTGCCTGTAATAAATCCACTGCCTGTGGAATCGAGTGAAGGCCCTGCTGGCAGTGCCTGAGGACACGCTTAACTGGGGTTGTCACGGTTTTACTTTTAAATTGGAATCTCTGCCCTAATCTCAGAGTTAGACATGACCAGATTTGCAAGCAGATTTACAATTTTCACTAATTTTCCAACCAGGACTTCAAAACACACTTAGAAAAGAAAAAAAAAAATACACTCTGGTCTTTCTCAGAATGGGATGATTTACTTTGCCACAGATGTTTTCCATAGACTGAAGGCAACCAGGGAGTTAGGGACTTAAAAGTGGCTTGGAGACAAACTGTGGGTTTGTTTTTTGTGTGGAACCGATTATACAGTTCAAGGGACATCAACCAAATCATGTTCATTAAGCCAGAGCCGAGTGTAGACGTGGGATGGTTCAGGACAAAGGTGAGTGTTAGGTAAACATTTTGTGGACAAACCTCCTCCCCCCACCCCTTTATTTATATTTTTCACATATCACTCTTCATGACTCTGTTCTCTCTACTCTCTTTACTTTTGTTTCCTTAAAACCAACTACATCTCATTTTCACATGTCATTATTGTGCCAATTAACTATTTCGAAGCTTTGGTTGCCAAGTAAAAATTGCACGACAAAAAAGAACAGCAATATAAATTGAAATGCACAGTATCTCCTTTTTGGGTTGGCGTTCCCTCACCAGCAGTTTAGGATGGAATAATAGAAAGGCCAGGTGACTTTCAGGTTCGGGTGGAATAAGAGAAAGGTCAGGTGACGAGCTTCCCTCAGGTTCCCCTCTTGTCTGTGGGCTGTGCGTTGTTAGCACCGCTCTGAGCCTCTGCCTCCAGTGAAAAGCTGGTGCTTCATGACACGTGCTTCCCAGGGTTACTGTGAAGTCAAATAAAAAAGTATAGGGGACCTGTTTACAGGGCAGGGATAGAGACGCAGACGCAGAGTGGACTTGTGGACACAACGGGGAAGGAGAGGCCGGGATGAATTGAGAAAAGAGCACTGAAATGTGTACACTGCTGCTGCTGCTGCTGCTGCTGCGAAGTCACTTCAGTCGTGTCCGACTCTGTGCGACCCCATAGACGGCCGCCCACCAGGCTCCCCCATCCCTGGGATTCTCCAGGCAACAACACTGGAGTGGGCTGCCATTTCCTTCTCCAATGCATGAAAGTGAAAAGTGAAAGTGAAGTCGCTCAGTCGTGTCCGACTGTTAGCGACCCCACAGACTGCAGCCTACCAAGCTCCTCCGTCCATGGGATTTTCCAGGCAAGAGTACTGGAGTGGGGTGCCATTGCCTTCTCCGAAATGTAAACTCTACCATGTGTAAAATAGATAGCTAGTGGGAAGTTGCTCTATAGCACATAGAGTCAGCTCAGTGCTCTGTGATGACCTAGAGGGGTGGGAGGGAGATTCAAGAGGGAGGGACACATGTATACGTTTGGCTGATTCACTTTGTTATATGGCAGAAACCAATACAACATTGTAAAGCAGTTATTCTTCAATTAAAAAGAAATTTAAAAAGAAGTATTGAGACTTCCCTTGGTGGTCTAGTGGTTAAGACTGAGCTTCCAATGCAGGGGACCTGGGTTCAAGTCAATCCCTGGTTGGGGAACTAAGTTCTCACATGCTATGTGGCAACAACAACAACAACAACAAAATATTAAAAGAAATTTAAAACATTTTTTAAAAAGAGAAAGTTTATGGAAAGCGCTTTCTGAATTACAACTTGAACATGAGGACTCCTTATGAAGACTGGGACCTGGGTTATGGTGTATTGGAGAACCAGGGAGGGGGAGGCTGCCAGAAGAGTGCTGAGTGCTGGGTTCTTACCTCGCTCCATGCCCTGAGCTTGGCCGGCTTTGCACCTAATCGTTCCATGTATATATTTCTGTAGCCACATAAAGGAACTACAAGGAAGGGAAATCTCCCCAGTTGATTCTTGCGGCTGGGAAGAGTTGCCATCTGGCCATTGTTGAATCAGAGCTCTGTGGTAACCGCAGTCTTGCCTTGGTGGGGGTCGGGTTTACTTATAGAGCCTGACCTGTGGTTTTCTCCTTGATGAGGTTCACCTTCTCTGAAATACCTATGGCTTAGAGCAGCAAGACCCGGTGCACTATGAACGTTTGATGTGGTGTAACCTGAAAATGTGCCATGCGTCTATTTCGGGAGTCAACACGAGCAGCAGAGTTGGAGTTTGTAGCTCTGTGAGCAGGAAGAACAGAGGCCTCTAGGAGTTTAAAAGTCTCTTGACTGGGGTTCTTCTTGGGGCTTCACGTGGAGACCATGGTAGCTTTGTAAATCCTCCAGGTGTCCATCAGTCCTGCCCAGTCTTAGACCTTTTGTTCATAGGAAAAGGCTTGTGTTATTTTTCCCTCTGACCCCTTTCCCTCCCTCCTCCAACCTCTGACTGACCAGCTGAAGCAAAAAAGACCTCTAATATATGGCTTAATCATAAATTCTAAATAATTATACTTTATTACCTCTCATGGGTCTTGAAATGTAGGTGCTACATTCTGCTTTCTGCCGAGGCAAGGGAATAATACAGAAGCAGTAGTAAATTATAACTTCAGGCTGCAGTCGTAAGCTTGAGGAATTGCCATTTAAGTGGAAAGTGCTTGAACAGCCCAATGAGCAGCTGTCATGTCTATTTTCACCCTGAAAAGTAGGAACATGACAGTGTAGTTTCCGCTGCTTGTCCAATGTGAACTTAGCGTGTTCTCCTTCCCTGCTTGGCAACCGCAGTATCTGCTTCTTGCTGTTCACTTTTTTTTTTTTTTTTTTGCAGGGTTGAGGGTGTGTCTCTCCTGAAACATTTTGCTCTAAAATATGCCCCTAAATGCTGACATTTTCAAACTTGGGGTTTCTGGCTTGATATCCCTGGTGGCTCAGATGGTAAAGAATCTGCTGCAATGCAGGAGACCCAGATTTGATCCCTGGGTAGGGAAGATCCCCTGGAGAAGGAAATGGCAGCCCACTCCAGTATTCTTGCCTGAGAAATCCCATGGATTTCTGCAGTCTATGGGATAGCAAAGAGTTGGGCACGACTGAGCAACTAACACATACTTTACACACCAGATTTTTTGGTCTTCAGACAAATTGGGGAGAGGACAAGGCTGGTGTCATAGGCTCTGAGAATAGGAACCTGAGTGTGTTCCTAGGTCCTTGGAAGGATCTGCCACTTTCTTATCATATCTAGTCTTTTTGTTTATTTCTGTAGTATTTCTGTTGTGAACTTTACTTGAAGTGTGTGTGATGAGTACCTCCTGAGGGCCAGGCACTGAGCTGGAGGCTTTGATACATTTTATTTATTTCTCATAACAAACCTGTGAGGTGTGTAATCGTCCCCTTCTAGTCACCTTTTTTTTTTTTCCCCAGAAAAGAAAATTGATGGGAATGGACTGCTAGTGGGTAGTATATGGTTTCTTTTAGGAGTATGAAAATACTCTCAAATTAGTTTATGATGATGGTTACACAATTCTGTGAATGCACTAAAATGCAGTGAGTTGTATATTTTCAATGAGTGAATTATTTGATATGTGAATTGTATCTCCATAAAGTGAAAATGTTAGTTGCTCAGTCGTGTCTGACTCTTTGAGACCCCATAGACTGTAGCCCACCAGGCTCCTCTGTCCATGGGATTCTCCAGGCAAGGATACTGGTGTGGGTTGCCATTTTCTGCTCCAGGGGATCTTCCCAACCCAGGGATCTAACCCAGGTCTCCTGCGTTGCAGGCGGATTCTTTACTGCCTGAGCCATCAGAACCAGGAAGCAGGTATGTGAATTGTATCTTCATAAAGCTCCATAAAACCCCATTTTAAAAAGGAAATTGAAGCTCAGAGAGGTAAAATCACTTGCTCAAGGTGACATATCTAGTGAAGCTTATGTTTAAGTCCAGATTTTTCTGAGACCAAACCTATTCTTTCTTCTGTGGAACTATGCTAGCTCTCCTAATTATATCGTTGTGGAATCTTTTTCTTTAAAAGTGTGGAAAAAGAATATTAGTTGACCAACTAATAGATGAATACACATATATTCTCACTGTTAAGGATTCAGATAATATGGAAGTGCGTAGAATAAAATGTGGAGGTACTCTTTTATCTTCTGTCTGTTCCTTTTATAAGCATTAACATAAATAGTTATGTAGATACATTTATGTTACGGCTGCTTTTTTAAAAAACACAAATGGGACAGTACTGTATTGTGTTAGTTGAGTACCTAGGCTTTGTTGGACTTAGGAACTAATTGGCCTTCAGATTGTACTCTCAGAACAAAACTCATTTGTACATAGGGGACTTACTGTGTGTTAGTAGGTACATATGTGTGTGTGTGTGTGTGTGTGTGTATACTACTTAGTTTTTTTAACTTAGTAATATGTCCTGGAGATTTTTTTCATGTCAGTACCTCATCTATATTATTGTTGGTATTATAATAAAAATAATATATGTACTAGGAAATAAAATTTTAAACAGTGGAGGTTGATCTAAAATAGAAAGGGGAAAAAAAAAATAAATAAATAAAATGGAAAGGGGAAAACTTTGCCACCTACCCCCAAGTTCCATTTCTTAGATGTAACTACTTTTCACTGTATTCACATTTTATTCCTTAGGCGATTCTTTCCTGCTTAACTGTTAAAATATCCTTAATACTTCAGTTTTTTTATGTAACAACTTTAAGGCCTGTCAGTCTTTCATGAAGAAAAATGTGGAATTGGCTTTCTCACACTCTCACTCTTCCTAACTTTTGTCACTTTATGTTTATTTTTAAGGTTTTTTTTTCTCTTAATTGATCAACTTTATACCAAGACCTCGATGCTCTCTCTTGACTTCTGGTATTGCAGCCATGTCATTGCTGTCAGAGTTTTGAGCTGTATAATGCTTACAGGCTCATCTGTAGTCTTGCTAAGGGGACCATGCCTTCTCTGTATGTTGACAGTGTACAGTGTGTATTAACAGTGCTTACGTGTGTGTTATTAATTGTAGAACCAAATGGAGTGACTGGACTCCGGCATAGAAGATCTCATCCACTGTAATCACTAAACTTACATCAGTTGAAAGAACATGTGCAAATGTCAGGTCACGATTTCAGACCTCACCAAAAGCTCAGGCTTGTGCTGCATTATTGAGGTGGTTTTGTGTTTGAGCCGTGGCTTTCTTGTTGCTTAGTTCTCCCTGTCCCCCTGGAGCTCATCACTGCCTCTCTGTCTTTACTGACTGGAGAATCATGCTATGGTGCTGGCTCGATGCTATTAGATGTTGCATCATACGACTTATTTAATGTTTTGATAAACACTGCCTTCTTCAAACCCATCTGACACAGTTTTACTGAGATTGCTTCTCATTGCACTCCTAGGAGAATTCCGTTGTCACTCAGATCCTGTGTCTTCGTTCGTTTTCTGGAATTTTCTAAGAATGCCTTCTGACTACTATATTTTAAATTCCCCAAAATGTGTACCCTCTCCAGGACCTACCACAGTACTCTGAACATGGTAGGTGCTTTAATAAATATTGAATCAATGAGTGAAATTCCTCTTCATTCATGGCAGTATAGGCAAAAGGAAATATTTATTCTATCCTTAAAAGCTCCTGGCTCGAAAAGGTTTTGAAGACCCCTGCCAAAACAGATGGCCATTCATCTTATATTCTGGGATCTCTAGAGACAGCTTTTAGAATCTTCCATGACAGTTGATTCCTTCAGTGACCCATGCTTTACTTCCTCATAACTAATCCAGATAACGATGTGGCATCATAGAATTTTCCAAATGACACAGTGTCTGGATCAATTTGTACATTCTCTTTCACTTTTTTTTAATAAGAACACCATCAAAGGTTAAAAAAAAAAGTGCCTCTGTGTGTTTTTTTTTTTAAGCTGAGGATGAATATATTACTATGAATTATGAAGACCTTTTAATCTCTTATGGTTCATTTAATCAGTCATGTGGTATTGAGATAATTCTCCATACAGGTTGGGTAGGTGGAGTGTTCCCCATTGAGTGGCAGTCTCTCCCTCTGTCTCTTTTTAAATATTTATTTATTTACTTTTGGCTCTGTCGGGTTTCAATTGCAACATGTGGAATCTTTCATTGCCTTGCTGGCTCTTCATTACAGCGTTGGCTCTCTGGTTGTGGAGCTTGGGCTTCGTTGCCCCACAGCATGTGAGATCTTAGTTCCCTAGCCAGCGATCGAATGGAGTTTCCTGCATTGGAAGGTGCATTCTTAACTACTGGACCACCAGGGAAGTCCCTGGCTGGCAGTCTTACTATGCCCTCTTTGGCTATTGTGTATCTCTACAGCATCATTCATAAAAGTACAGGCTATGGGAAGGAATTTTTCAGGCTTTTAATTTGCTTGCATATACTGTGTATGCTCTTTGCTCCTTCTGTAAAAACAGTGGGAGAATGACCATGAATGAAACCTTAAAAAAAATATATTTATTTAATTGATTTTTGTTGACTGAGCTCAGGACTCGACCAGGAATGAATCTGACTTTCTTGAATCAGTCAGTTCCTGCAGCAGATTTCAAGCAGATTATGTCCTCATTGGGCTTCCTTTGGTGGCTCAGTGGTAAAGAATCCGCCTGCAGTGCAGGAGACGAAAGAGACACAAGTTCGATCCCTGGATGGGGAAGATGTCCTGGAGAAGGAAATGGCAACCCTGTCCAGCGTTCTTGCCTAGAGAATCCCATGGACAGAGGAGCCTGGCAGGCTCCAGTCCCTGGGGTTGCAAGAGTTGGACATGATTTAGCGACGAAGCTACCGCCACTGTTGTGGTAGCACTATACCCCGTTAAACTGTCTCTGTGGAATAATTCTTCTAGGCCCAGTAAACATTTCAACTTTTTTTTTTTTGGTCACAGTTTGAGGCTTTCAGGATTTTAGTTCTCCAACGATTTCTGGCCGCAGCATCAAAAGTGCCAGGAAATTTCCTACAAATTTTAAAAAGGTATAAATTATCATCCTTAGTTCATTATAGTGACTTTGTCCTAAAACTGATCCTGGCATAACTCTTTCCCCTTACATTTCATATTGTCCCCTCCACCTTGTTATATTTTCTCCTTCATTCTAGGTACACGTATAACTCACCTATTAAAAAAATTTCATAGCCACAGTGGCAGTGACACCAGCCATTCGGTGTGGTTGCCATAACTCTCTTTCCCCTCCAGACTGTAGCAATTGATACAGAAGTCTTATCTCACCTGTTAGAGCTAAGGTTTTTCAGAGCCACTATTAAATGTATTTTTGTACTGTACACAGCACTTAGTGCCTTGTACAGAATAGGAACTTGCCGAGTATCTGGAGAGAACAGCCTTATTTCCTCCCTAAGTATTAGCCAGAAACCTTATCTTGGGCTTCTGTTGGGGCTCAGATGGTAAAGAATCTGCCTGCAATGCAGGAGACCAGGGTTCAATCCCTGGGTTAGGAAGATGCCCTGGAGAAGGGAATGGCAACCCACTCCAGCATTCTTGCCTGGAGAATTACATGGACAGAAGAGCCTGGTAGTCCATGGAGTCACAAAGAGCTGGACATGACTGAGCAACTAACACTTTTGCTTTTTTTTTTTAAAAAAAAAACTATCTTCAATTGCCAATGGAAAATCAGATATTGAAATAGGAGTGACTAAAGAAAGTAGTCAAAAGGCATTTGAAGGAACAGAACTGAAAAGTTTAAGTGGCTACTCCAGTTTCGTTCATTAGCTTTACTTGGAAGTTCTGGGGCCTGGAGTTCACTGGAGCCGTGGCTTTGTATATACAAAGTGGGAAGAGAAGAGACTTCATTCAAGTTTTCTGTTAACCTAACCTTCTCATCTCTCCATTTCCATGACCCCTCTGCCCTTCTGTTTCATGGGAAGAGTTGCTACCAGGATGAGAAAAGGCAGCCCTTCCTAAAGTGGGATTAAAGTTCCTTTTGCTGATTTAGAAATCAAGAATGAATGATTAACCTCAAGAATGTATTCTCTTCTCAGCCCAACAATAAAATAAGCATTCCATAAAAGTTAATCTCAGAAAACAAAGAGGGAGAAAGGTGTGTACCCTGAGGTCATCTTCACCTCTGTACTTGTTTCTATAAAAGAGTTTTCAGTCCCCTGGAAAATTATACTGCAAAAGATGTATAAAACGAACCAAAGCTCTTATTGCCCTTACTGATTTCAGTGTTCTTTCATTTCTGTTTGGGGAATGAATATCTCTTTTCTGAGGACCTCTTCATTGAGCATTCCCTTTTGCATTTAAAAAAATCATCATACTTACTGTTTTATGTTTTATTGTTAAGTACAAAAGTAATAATGTATGCTATCCAGTCAAAGATGCTGTGAAGGACTTCTCTGGTGGTCCCATGGTTAAGGATCCACCTGCCAGTGCCGGGGACATGGGTTCCACCCCTGGTCCAGGAAAATCCCACATTCTGCAGGGCACCTAAGCCCCTGTGCCACAACTACGAAGCCTGCGCTCTAGAGCCCGTGAGCCACAACTACTAAATCCGTGAGCTGAAGCTACTTAAATCTGCACCCTGGAGTCCGTGCTCTGCAACAGAGAAGCCACCACAATGAGAGAAAGCCTGTGTGCAGCGATGAAGACCCACCCAGCCAAATTTAAATATATAAATAAAATAAAAAACCAACTCCCCCCAAAACAATCAATTTTAAGATGTGCTGTAAATTCAGAGATGCTAAAAATGAAATATTAGAATTGATGCTCACTGTAAAGAATTTGTAAACTATAAGAAAGTGTAAATTGGATAACAAAAATACATCACATAATATGACCACACAGAGATAGCAACATTCATAACTATTTGATGTGATTCCTTCTAACATTTTTTTCCTATACCTGGGAAAATATGTTTTCCCAAATATGGGAAAATTAATATCAGATTATATGGTATTAGATATAATGTTAATATGATATTAATATCATTAGATATAATGTTTAGAAAATTAATATATTAGATATGTTTGGGAATACCAGGCCACCTTACCTGTCTCCTGAGAATCCTGTATGCAAGTCAAGAAGCAACAGTTAGAACCGGACATGGAACACCAGACTGGTTCAAAATTGAGAAAGGTGTGCATCAAGCCTGTATATTGTCACCTTCCTTATTTAACTTATATGCAGAGTACATCATGTGAAATGCCAGGCTGAATGAATCACAAGCTGGAATCAAGATTGCTGGGAGAAATATCAACAATCTCAGATATGCAGATGATACCACTCTAATGGCAGAGAGCAAAGTGGAACATAAGAGCTTCTTGATAAAGGTGAAAGAGGAGAGTGAAAAAGCTGGCTTAAAACTCAGCATTCAAAAAACAGATCATGGCATCCAGTCCCATCACTTCATGGCAAATAGATGGGAAACAATGGAAACAGCAACACTCTTTATTTTCTTGGGCTCCAAAATCACTGCAGATGGTGACTGCAGCCATGAAATTAAAAGACGCTTGCTCCTTGGAAGGAAAGCTATGACAAACCTAGACAGTGTATTAAAAAGCAGAGACATCACTTTGCCGGCAAAGGTGAACATTGTCAAAGCTAAAGTTTTTCCAGTAGTCATGTATGGCTGTGAGAGTTGGACCATAAAGAAGGCTGAGTGTTGAATAATCGATGCCTTCGATTTGAGATGCTAGCAAAGACACTTGAGAGTTCTTTGGACTGCAAGGAGATCCAACCAGTCAATCCTAAAGGAAATCAAGCTTGAATATTCATTGGAAGGACTGATGCTGAAGCTGAAGCTCTAATGCTTTAGCCACCTGATGTGAAGAGCTGACTCATTGGGAAAGATCCTGATGCTAGGAACGATTGAAGGCAAGAGGAGAAGGGAACAACAGAGGATGAGATGGTTGGATTGTATTACCAACTCAATGGACATGGGTTTGAGCAAACTCCAGGAGATAGTGAAGGACAGGGAAGCCTGGTGTGCTACAGTCCATGGGGTCACAGAGTCGAACACAACTGAGCAACTGAGCAACAGCAACAGCAACAATAATGTTTTATATTTTGTTTTTTTCCCAATAGTTTTATGTCTTTTTTCTCCAGTACTTGTATATCCTGAATATTTTTCCTTATTAAATGTTCCTCGAAAATGTGATTTTTAAAAAATGGCTTAAATAGGAGTCCTCTACTTTTGTCATGCCATTTATTACCAGTGCCTTGGTATCAAATATATCTCTCTGGTGAACATCTTTGTACCTAATCTTTGTCTGCACCTATAGTTATTTCTCTAGGAAGAGTTACTAGAAGTGAGCCACCTGAGTATGGATGAGAGTGTTGATATGTAAAGACTGTACATATTGTATGATTAGACTGTTCTTCAGAATGTTCTCAGTTTGCCTTCCTACCTACAGTGTATGAAATGTGTTTATCAGTTCCTTTTACCAACCTACCTTATTGCACCCTAGGCAACACCAGGCATTACAATTTAAAAATGTTTTCCCCAATTTAATGAGTGAAAATAACATGCTGTTGTTTTAAAGTACACTTACTTGTTGATGATGTTGAACACTTTCTGTGTTTCATGGCCATTTGTATTCTTCTTTCTACTACTATTTATTAGCTGATCATCTTTTGCCCATTTTTCTGTTGACATGTTATTGACATGCATCTTGATGCTTACTTTATTCAGCTCTTCTGTTCTTTTACTGGGCATTAAAAAAAAAAATACTCTTTAAAATTTTTGACTTAGATTTTTTTAAACAATTTAAAAAAAATTTTTTTTTTTTTTTTTTAAATTTTTGACCCTGCTGCACAGCATGTTGGAGACGGCAATGGCACCCCACTGCAGTACTCTTGCCTGGAAAATCCCGTGGACAGAGGAGCCTGGTAGGCTGCAGTCCACAGGGTTGAGAAGAGTCGGACACGACTGAGCGACTTCACTTTCACTTTTCACTTTTATGCATTGGAGAAGGAAATGGCAACCCACTCCAGTGTTCTTGCCTGGAGAATCCCAGGGACGGGGGAGCCTGGTGGGCTGCTGTCTATGGGGTTGCATAGAGTCGGACACAACTGAAGCGACTTAGCAGCAGCAGCAGCACAGCATGTGGGATCTTAGTTCCTGAACCAGGGATCAAACCCATGCCCCTTGCATTGGAAGCCTAAGGTCTTAACCACTGGCCTACCAGGGAAGTCCCTAAAATAAATTTTAATATAGAAAATTTTTTAGATGAAGTGTACTTACTTTCATTTATTATTAATTATGTTGTTATTTAGTCACTAAGTCATGTCCAACTCTTTGTGACCCCATGAACTGTAGTCCACCAGACTCCTCTGTCCATGGGGTTTTCCAGGCAGGAATACCTGAATGGGTTGCCATTCCCTTCTCCAGGGAATCTTCCCAACCCAGGGATTGAACTGGGGTCTCCTACATTGGCAGGCAGATTCTTTACCATTGAACCACCATGGAAGCTCATTAATTGTACTAGCATTGAATTAAATAGCCGTATTAAAATTATTTAACAACTTGTATGTTCCCTGCTAGTCTTTTTATATTGTGGTTTTAATTATTTTGATTGCCATCTTGTCAGCTAAAGTATAGGTTCTAACTGTTTAATGAAGGCTAATGATAGGGAAATGGTGGTAGTGTGTTTTCTGAGTCTTTGCATTATTTGAGTGTGACTTACTATACCTACATGTATTCATATCTCCTTTAATGGCTATCGGAATCTTGAGTAAGGAGGTTTCCACCTTAAAGCTCTATAGATATTGTTCCCTTGACCTCTAATATTTGGTGTTAAGGAGATACCTGAAATCATCTCCATTTTGATCCTATTATAGCAAGTTGTGCTTTTTCTTTGGACATTTTTCGTATTTTATATTTAATTTTTGAACGGAAAATGTTTATGCACTTGGTTAACCATTTTGTAGAACAGACTCAGGCCTTTTTACAACTTCGGAAAATATTCTTCTGTTATTTCTTTGATTATTCTTTCATTGCTCTGTTCTCTGCTTTCTAAGATTCCTGTTCTGTCTCTTTTGGCTTAATCTGCCCCTCATCTCTTATCTTTTTCTGTCACTAATTTTTGTTTTCCGTCTGAGTTCTGGGAGAATTTCTTGAGTTCCCATTCACTTGGGTGATCTGGTTTTTCTACAGCATGCATTCTGTTGTGTAGTCAGGCTCCTACTGTTTTAAATGAAGCTATACTTACTAAAAAAACAGTCAGCTCCAAGCAGCCTTTCCTGATCTCATGTTGTTCCATCTTCATGATTACTTTGCCCCATTGTTACAGGTGCAGTGCCTTCTTGAGTCAAGCGGCTTCTTGAAAAATTGAGACTTTTATGAAAATTTTTTTCTGACCATTTGAGTAACACTTTTTCAGAAGAGGCAGTTTCTGTCAAACTGGTTCCTTTCCTTAGAACATATAGTAATTTTACCCGAGTTTAGTAATTTTTTCCTTGCCTGTTTTTCCTTATAGAAAGAAGACTAGCACCAGCTAAGAGGCAACTTGGTATTAAGACTGGTTCTATGAAAACTTAGTACCGGTTCCTGGCTAAATACTTTACTTGAAGGAAGAAAATGCATCTTTGCAGGGTCAAATGAGAGACTTGATAAACTGGAGTGCCCTGCCTGAATAACTTGTTTTTGTCTTTGGGTGGTATGGATGCTCACAGTATGAGCAAACACGGGCAGCTTTTGGACTGGGGATCGAACCCTTACCCCCTGCCTTGGAAGGGGAGATCTTAACCACTGGCCTGCCAGGGAAGTCCTGGTATTTTTTCCTAATTGAAGTATAATTGATTTATAGTATAGTGCTACCTTTCTTTAATCTCATTCCTCTTATACTGTATCCAGCAGAGTTGCTTGTAATTTCTGGCATATTGAGCACCTTTCCCTGGTATTGAGCACTGAAAGGAGTCTTCATTCTTTTGATATTTCTTTGATTGTCTCATTGAGAATCTAGGAATGGGGTAGGTAGAGGTCTGGGTCTCTACTGTGGTCTCATCAGGAATACTCCCCTCCCCCCCTTTCATTGGCTATTAAATTCTGAAAATGTTCTCAGTCATGGATGTCCCCACATCTAGGAAAAATAAGGTCATAAATATTAAGATTGAGGGATGAGAATGGACAGGTGAGTAAGAATGAAAAGCTTCAGTGATTGTGTGAAACTGGGAAGATTGGATTTCAGTATTGGGCTTATTTAGCTCTGGAGTGCCTTTAGCAAAGCTCCTGATTGTTACTTTAAGAAATTTGGGGACGCAATAGCCCCTGGTGAAACACTGGACAGCAAAACCAAGAAAATAAGGGCTGGGTTAAATTTAGGGTGACCAGCTGTCCCAGTTTGTCTGGGTTGGGGGAGAGGATCTCAGGATTCGGGACTTCCGTATTAAAACCAGGAAAGTACTGGGCATGAACTGATCACCCTAGCGTGAATTATGCCTTTGCATCTGTGGTCTCTTATATGAGATGAGATTTCATGCTACAGTGAATGTCCAGCGTTCTCTCCTTCCACTGATAGAGCACGCAGCATTTAGCCTGCAAAGAGTGAGAGCTCTTTGTCCATTTGTTTTGTTGAATAAATTCTACAAACTCTGATTGCTCCTGAGTATAGTCAGTTTTTTAGCTGTTTTCTGAGATAACTCTGGCAAATAGGCATTCTTTAATGTTTTCTTTCTAAAAATTATTAGGATTTGTCTTTAAAGCTAGGGGCATCTTTAGTACATCCTTTGAGATGTACAATCCATGAGGTTTGAACCACGTTCATAGATTTAGAGTTTTAGACAAATTAGAAGTCCTACAGTGAAAATACAGGGTTCTTTCTAAAAGTCATAAAGGACGAGAGACATTTGGGAGCAATTTCAAAAGAGTTGTTTGATTAGAGAGTTGCCAAGGATTTAAATAAAGGTACACACCCCGGACTATTACTTCTAATGTTGTGTTTGCCACTTGGCCTGCCGTTTTAAGTGCCTTTGAGTTGCCCCTCAGTGGAACAAAAGCTCTTAAGAAATCTGTCCATTAAGATGATTTTCTCCCTCCTTGGGATATCTTTAGAGCCCACTGTTAATAGCTGGGGAGCAATGAGGCTTTTATTTGGATAGGTGAGAATGGCATCTATATATTTCTTAGAAATTGTTTCAGTCCTTTATGGGCATCTGGCCTGGGGAAACTCCTGCAACCCCTGCTTTTTGTTTTTGTTCGGCTTTGAATCCCCCTTCAGACAAAATAGTTCAGATCAACTAGAAATTCTCAGGTGTGTCCTTAACTGAAATCCTCAGAGGGCAAATTGAAGAGAGAAGTGTCATCCAGTCGTCTTCAGGCCTTAAGCCACACTTAAAAAATTTTTTTTTAATTTAATTTTAATTTTTTAAATTGGAGGATAATTGCTTTACAATATGTTAGTTTCTACTGTACAGCAAAGTGAATCAGTTTATCAGTTATATATATATATATATTCCTTTCCCATTTAGGTCACCACAAAGCATTGAGTAGAATTCCTTATGCTGTATGGTAGGTTCTCATTAGTTATCTATTGTATCATATATCTTTTATTTCTCTGTGTAACTTTTTGGGTGAATGCTGGTTATGGCCAATTTTATTTATTGGTGTCTGATTTTGTTATACTCTTTTAAGTAGTGTTGGACTTTGCTCTAGTGAGTAATTAAATTATTTGGAATAAGTTGGATTCTTTTGAGGCTTGCTTTTAAGCTTTTAGGTGGATCTTGGGCAGCCTTTCATATAGGACTTGTTTAACCTTACTACTAAGATTATGCTTTTGTAAAGACTCTTATCTGGGCCTTGCCAGGCAGCGCAGTGGTAAAGAATCCACCTGCAAATACAGAAGATGCAAGAGACACCGGTTAGTTCCCTGGGTTGGAAAGATCCCCTGGAGGAGGAAGTGGCAGCCTGCTCTAGTATCTTGCCTGGAGAATCCCATGGACAGAGGAGCCTGGTGGGCTACAGTCCATGGGGTCGTGAAGAGTTGGTCATGACTGAGCGACTGAGGACACAAACACAAAGACTCTATTATTGTCTCAGATAGTAGGAGCCATTCTGGCCGCTGAGAACACGGTGTTCCTGGCCTAATGTGAGCCTGAGGTTTCTGGAGCTTCTTTTCCTACAGCTTTCTGGAGCTTCTTTTCCTGCCTGAAGCAAGTTTTCATTCACATATGCACAGTTTAGTGTGGAGTCAAAGACTGGAAGGAACCCTTCTGCAGATGTCTCCTTGATCTCTCCCTGTGCAAGTTCTTCTATTGCAGTATTCTGCCTTACAGATCTCTGCTCCCTGGTCTTCCTACTCTTTGTCTTCACAACTCAGCAGGAAGGAAAGCTGAACACTCAGAATTCTGACTTCTCCCTCCCTACTCTGTGGCTCTGAAACTGTTTCCAGCTGGAAAGCCAGGCAATTGTAGGACTCACCTATTTAATTTCTCTTGTATTTGGGGTTATGTCATGCTCTGTCTTCCTGTGTTTTATAGTTGTATAAGGCAAGAAGGTCAACCTTGTCATCATTCTCAGTGCTCATCACTTAGTTGTGTCTGACTCTTTGCAACCCCATGGACTGTAGCCCGCCAGGCTCCTCTGTCCATGGGGTTTTCCAGGCAAGAATACTGGAGTGGGTTCCATTTCCTCCTCCAGAGGATCTTCCCCACCCAGGGATTGAGCCTGTATTGCCTGTGTCTCCTGCGTTGGTTGATGAATTCTTTGCCACCTGGGAAGCCCATCCTTGTCATGGCTACTCCCTAAGGTCCATAAACAAATGTCCTGCAATTGGCATTTTGTGTTTCCTCTCTTACGTTGAGAGGAAATTTTATAGGTTGTTTTTGCTGACATGTAGTTGGTCTTTGCCTCCTAATTTAAATCATTGTCTTTCTTGGTATCTTCCTAAGAAGTCTTTGTTGCTTATGTAGGAAGTCATGTGTTGCCAGGGACAGTCTGGTTCTCTTCTTATTAACAGAGGAATAGAAGCAATGCTCTAAGCGGAGGTGATACAGATTTTTGCCTCACATGTGGCATCATTTCATAGAATACACAAGAACTTGGCCATTGATTTTTCTCCAATTGCATGTGGTTCCAGGCATATTCTTTAGCTGATGAATTCACCACCTACTCCATTCTTGGGTCATGAATCTGTAGGCTTGAATTCTGTTCTGAGAGCCAAAGCATTGCAACGTGCTGAGTTGGTTGGTTTGCTGCCTGGAAAATTGTTAGGACAAAATTGATACTTTGATTGGGGAGGGCAGGAGGCAGATTTTCAGATGAAAGATGTTCAATTCCAAAGAATACGAAAGAATTTTGGCTTATTCATAAAGCATGAGTAGAATTAGATGTATAATGAAAAAGAGAAGTTCAACCCATAAATAGTGGTGAGTGGGTATCATAAGACTACAGGTAAGTAGGGTGACCATATAGCCTGTTGGCTAAGTACAGTGCTGGTTTACGCCTGCTGTCGTCAAGTAATTATTAATCACATCCCCTTTCTCTATTGAAAGTGTCATGGTTTTTGATGGCTTTACACCACAATGGTTTTATACCATATGACTGTATATATATATATGCACACATATATGGATATCTGCTGCTGCTGCTGCTGCTAAGTCGCTTCAGTCGTATCTGACTCTGTGTGATCCCATAGACGGCAGCCCACCAGGCTTCCCCGTCCCTGGGATTCTCCAGGCAAGAACGCTGGAGTGGGTTGCCATTTCCTTCTCCAGTGCATGAAAGTGAAAAGTGAAAGTGAAGTCGCTCAGTCGTGTCTGACTCTTAGCGACCCCATGGACTGCAGCCTACCAGGCTCCTCCGTCCATGGGATTTTCCAGGCAAGAGTACTGGAGTGGGATGCCATCGCCTTCTCCGATATATATATATCTATCTATATCTATTTATCTCTCTATATAAAGTCATCCTACTTGCAAAAAATAGTTTAGATTATACAAAGTAATTGTTATATTTTTGGTTCTTGTCATTCTTCTTGAATGATGGATTTACTGTTTACTTTGTAATTTAAATACTATTTAGTGACTGATAAGTGGTGTGTTGGATGCTTTTTTTCCTTTAATTTTTGGTATTTTTCCTGCAGATGATCTCAATGCCACCCACCAACACTGTGTTTTGGCTGGTTTACCACCTCGGTTTAGTTCCACCCACCGAGTGGCAGAGGTAAGTGTAAATAAAAATGTGACTCAAACTTAATTGGATGTGACAGAAGTGGTTGCATGAGCAATTTATCATAGAACTTTGGAAGACTATTTGATAGGAAAATTGCTTCCATCTAACTAGACTTTAGCCTCTGTTTACTTGCTTTTTGAGCTTTGAGTTGTGCTGGATCAACTTTTTAGATTGAATTCTTGTCTTCTACTAGGATCTAGCACCCCCTATATATCTATATTTTACTATTCTGTGGATAACAGCATGTGGGGAAACAAGTGCTTGGCTAGGGGCAGAAGCATTATGGTTATCTCCTGGACTTTGTCTACAGACACATGGGCACAGAGGGCTTTCGGCTGACCAGACAGCCTGTTCCTAAAGCCTGTTCCTAAAGGTAATTGTAAAAAGTGTCTTCACAGCCTGGGCTAAGTCTGTTTTGCTTCCTCCGAGTTGTGTTTCTTGGAAAAGGTGCCTGCAAGAGGGGACCTTGGCAGATGTTGCTGGTTGGAGATTTTCTAAAGTGTTGGTACCTGTCAAGGTCAAGGTCAAGGTGTGACTGGAACGAAATTGGGTAGATCTGTGTGCTTGTGCATGTGTTAGTTGTAACTGGGCTCAGAGGGTTGAGAATTTACATTCCCATTAACTTTGGGTCAGGCTTCTGGGCATGTGAATGTAAATTAAAGAGACAGTTAGAGTGGTGCCAGGGAATTTCTGAACTCCCCAGTCAGGTTCCTAACCCAGGCTGGATTGCTGAATTCTGCCACCACTTGCAGTGGCTGATAGTCAGCTGATTAGACTAGTTCAGAATAGAAAGTTAAGAGATGAGGGAAGAAGCCCTTAGTAGTCATCCTGGGGTGTTGTGTGTGCTTGCTTAGGAAGAGTTGTAGAGAGCAGGGAGAACGATCATGAAAAGGATTACAAGTTGACCTCATATCCAAACTTGTTATCTGTGCTTTGCTTTTATAGCTTGACTTTTCACCATACTACAGGGGGACCAGTGTGAGAAAGTTGGGCAGAAGGGATAAAATAAAGTGTTAGGGAAACACAAACACACAACCTTTCTAGTCCTGATACTATAGAGTCTATAACACAATGTCATGTGTGCTGGTAATTAAGCAGCTTTCCTGGTAGACTGGTCAAGCTGCTCAGTGGCTGAGATGGCATGTGTCTAAGTCAAGATGCCAGCAAGCCCATCAAGCATTCCCTCCTCCCCACTTTCTCCTTATCTCCCTTTCTTGTTTCTTGCATTCAATCATTCATCTAAATATTCGAGGGCCTGTTCTGTGTCCGGCAGCACTAAAGCCTTGAGAGAGAGAGAGCCATCAGCTTGACGGGTATGCCCACTAGTTTTGCTGAACTAGCTTTTCAGTTTGAGAGGCAAATATTAAATAGATAAAAACACAAATAATTTATCTTAGAGACCTAAAGTAAGTTCTATTAGAAAAGAAGAAAGGAAGGAAGGGAGGGAGGAGGCAAGGGGCAAAAGGAAGGAGGGAAGAGGAAGGAAGGTGAAAGGGAGGAGTGAAGGAAGGCAAAAAGAAGTGAGCAAGCAGTTATCGAGCATCTTACATGTGCTTTGTGTTGTGCAAAAAAGATTTCACTTTTGTATAATACAAGATGGTATAGACATCTGTCTTTCTAGTCAGAACTTTCCCAAGAATTCTTTTGAGTGTGTGGCTACTTACACATATCTTTGCATCTTTCCTAATTCAATCTGGAAGAGTGGACAAGGTGATTAGTGCTGTGCTGAGAGGCCTAGTGTAAAATGATGAATAAGAAGTTTGGGAAAATGTGTTTGATAAGGATAACAATCATATCTAATTCAGAGTGTTCTTATGAGGATTAAATGAGTTAATACGTGTAAGTGTTTTAACAGTGGCTGATAGAGTATGCCTGCAAAGAATGTTAGCTGCTATACATATATATTAAATTGCTACTACCTCTACTACTACTGTTGCTATGGCTATTACTACTACTATTACTATTACTGCCTTTTTCAATTATCCTGATGAAAAGCTAGTGGGAGACAGGAACAACCAAAACTCTGTGTGGAAGGCGATACTGTCTGCGTTGATACACTGGAATGAACACGGTAAAGCAAGAGAATTTATGTCATCAACAAATCTTAGTTGGAAGAGTTGCTATTGACGGAAAGCTACTACTCAGAAGAAGGGAAGTGATTTTAGTTCTATCATCCATTCTACAAACTTCTGTTGAACTTTCCAGTGTTCAAGGTATTCTTTTAGACACTTGTGGATAGCAGTAGTTGACGTGTGGTATCTTTAAGATGTTTCCCGTCTAAGAGGAGGTAAGTACAGAATAGAGAGTAGAGTAGAATAAGACTTCATGAGTGACCTGACAGGTAGATGTGTAAGACTTGAATGTGTAGGGATTAGGGAATTTTAGGACAGTTGAGGTCAGCTAATGGGATGAGGACTCAGGTGCAAATATTGTGATTGGTTTGGGATGGGGATACAAGGGGAATGTTGAATGGCTCAACTTTGACTGAATCCAAGGATTGCCAGAAAAGGAGTGTTAGCAGATAAAGGCTGATTCCTGACTGGGACCAGATTGTGAAAGATCTTGGATTTTAGGTGTGTTTGGAGTTGGTGATGGACAGGGAGGCCTGGCATGCTACAATTCATGGGCTCGCAAAGAGTCAGACACGACTGAGCGACTGAACTGAACTGAACTGAAACTTAAATTAGGGGATTTCCTGGTGGCTCAGACAGTAATGAATCTGCCTGCAATGCAGGAGACCCAGGTTCAATTCCTGAGTCAGGAAGATCCCCTGGAAAAGGGAATGGCAACCCACTCCAGCATTCTTGCCTGGAGAATTCCATGGACAGAGAAGCCTTGCAGGCCACAGTCAATGGGGTCACAAAGAGTCGGACTTGACTGAGCAACTAACACTTTCACTTTCACAAACTTAAATTGGTTGGTGAACTGAAAGTCGCTCAGTCGTGTCTGACTCTTGAGACCCCATGGACTGTAGCCTGCCAGGCTTCTCTGTCCATGGGCTTCTCCAGGCAAGAATACTGGAGTGGGTTGCCATTTCATACTCCAAAATTAGTTGGTAGATGGGGGTTATCAATGATTTATTTATTGCAGTATTGACATATTGGAGATATCTTTTGGAAGATGAAAATGATAAAGACATCAGTTAAACCCGTTAGTCTGAACTAAAGTAGCAGCAACAGGAGAAAAGAAGAAATTCCCTTGACTAATGTAGGAAATGTAGTGACAGACTTGGCAGCTGAATGCAGTGGAGGAGGGAATGTAAGAGTGAATGAGTGGTCGAATGAATGAATGGATGAACAAGTGAATGAATGAACACACTAACCAACTACCTCTTTACTGTGTGCTTGTCATGTGCCAGGCTCTCAGGTGACTCTGAGGTTGCAAGTCTGGGTGATTTGGAAATGACATTACTGTAAGCAGGTAGTTCTAAGACACTAGGGAAAGAATATAGTTCACTTTCAAACAGTCTGAGTTAGAGCTGCCAAGTGGAGAGGTCCAGCAGACAAATGGAAATTTGGGATTAAAACTTGTAAGAGATCAGGGCATCTTTCCTTCTCCACCTCCTATAATAAATACATAGTCGGAAGTTCCCAAAAGGAGCCCTTCAGACTGCGTTTTTAAAGGACACCTCTGGTCTTAATTCCTTTTTTCCTAGATGACCAACTTTACTAACGTGGCAGTGCTGTAAAAATATCCTTTCTCTGTTTAGTTATAGCTGTTTATTTGTGTCTTCTAGTTTTTAGGGAAATTTCTGAGCATTAATTTATTTATTAAAAGAAAAAAAAGAAATGGAGATATACAGTGATGCTCTTAGGAGAAAAACATAATCCCAAACCTGCATCTTTTATCTCTACTTTAGTTGAAGCTTATGATATTTTAAATTCCATGGATGGAGGAGCCTGGTAGGCTGCAGTCCAGGGGGTTGCTAGCGTTGGACACGACTGAGCGACTTCACTTTCACTTTCATGCATTGGAGAAGGAAATGGCAACCCACTCCAGTGTTCTTGCCTGGAGAATCCCAGGGACGGGGGAGCCTGGTGGGCTGCTGTTGTGGGGTCGCACAGAGTTGGACACGACTGAAGCGACTTAGCAGCAGCAGCAGCATGATATTTTACTGATTAGATATATACAATGTGAATGATGTGACTATCTTGCTTTCTATATTGTAGATCATGGTCAACACACGCTATGGTCTGTGGGCCAGCCAGCTATTTTTGTAAATAAAGTTTTATTGGAACCCAGCCATGTTTATGTATTGTTTATGGCTGCTTTGGAGCTACAATGGCAGAGCTGAGTAGTTGAACACAGACCTTATGACCTGCAAGCCTAAAATATCTACTATCTGGCCTTTTTAAAGAAAAAGTTCACTCACTCTGTTTTGCGTGATCCTGTATATACAGGCTTCAAAAATTATCTTAAAGTTAAATGTAGTCTTTTAAAAAAAATGATCATTTTAAGGTTAACTTTTTACTTCTATCAAAAGTCAAAAATTATAATATTCAATGCTGGTGAAGTTACAGTGAAACTGTACATTAATGCACTTCTGTTAGTTTTTCTAATTGGCATGCTTTTTGGAAAGCTGTATTGGGATATGTCTAAAGCACCATGAATATTTATATGGTATGGTAAAGCTATTGAATAATATCTTTGATCTCAAACCTAGGAAAAAATTCAAAAGAAGTATATATAAAAAACTATTTGCCTGGCATGATTAATAGTAGTGAAAAGTTGGATAAAACCTTAACGCCTTTATATTATGTGACTCACTAATTAAATTGTTAATATCATCACCTCATTGAGCAGCATTGCAAATGGTAGTTTGGAATACTTATGTACAAACAGTGAAAAACAGCATATACATTGCTAAGTATATATTGATTATAGCTATGTGTGGATGAAGAATCACACTCAATAAAAATAAAATAGGGTAAGGTGGCAGGATTATGTTTTTATCTTATTTAAAACTTTTAAATTCATCTTATTGTTTTCAGTAACAGAAGAGGGAAAAGATTTTTTTCCCCATCACTATAGTTAACATTGCTGTTTCCTTAAATATATATGGAGAAAATCCATGCAACTTTATAGCCTTGCTTGTTCTACAAATGACCTTTCCCTCATGAAGTATAAAATTTGACCTCTTTTCTGTGCCAAACAAAATGATTTGCTATTTTCTGCCTATTCACAATATGTAGGAAGCAGATTGTTTTAAAGAAATGATGTTCTGAAATTCATTTTAGTTACTCAGAAGAAATTGATTCAGTTTTTGGTTGCAAAAATGTGATTAGATTATATCTGATGACTCTCAATCTTTATTTGATTTTAGGTTTTTTTTTTTTTTTTCTGGTTGTGATAGAATGTTCTTGGGATTCAACACAGAATATCTGTTTTTTCTAAATTTAAATTTTATGTAAAATTATATTTCGAATAGGTAGTTACTCAAATGGTTCAAAACTCAAAAAGTATCTAAGCGTGTACAGTTGATATGTGTCTCTCCTCACCCCAACCAGCTCCTCTTCCCCAGAGGCAACTGATATTATCAGATATTTTTTATCCTTTCAGTGATATTTAATAAATATGTAAGCAAACACATATGTATTTAATGATAATTTAAAAAAAAATAACTAGTAGCCTGCACACTATTCTGCACTTTTTGTTTTGCTTTATTTTAGTTAACCTTGATAAATAATTACTTATCTGTATGTGATTCTTAGAGTAGGAAATTTTTTTGAAAGCTATGATACCAAAAGCATAAGCTATCAAAGAAAATATAGATGATTTGGACTTTATCAAAGTTAAAACTGTGATGCTTCAAAGGTTACCATCAAGAAAGTAAAAAACACAACCCAAAGAATGGGAGAAAATATTTGTAAATATATTATAAATATATATATATGTCATGTATCTCACAAGGTGCACATTTTTAGAATATGTAAAGAACTTCTTACAAGTCAGTGATTGAAAAGATAAATAATCCAACCTTTTTTAAAATTAAAAAAAATTTTTTTAATTAATTTTAATTGGAGGATAATTGCTTTATAATGTTGTGGTGGCTTTTGCCATACTTTGACATGAATCCAATCTTTTAAAAAGGTAAAGGATCTGAATAGACACATCTCCAAAGGAGATATACAGATGCCCATAAACACATGAGAAAATAGCTGTAATCAGAATCACAGTAACAAGTGTTGCTGAGGATATGCAGAAATTGAAGCCTTCATACATTGCTGGAGGGAATGTGAAATGGTGCAGCCATTTTGGAAAACAGTCTAGCACTTCTTCAGAAGGTTAATACAGAATTACCATATTGTCCAGCAATTCCCATGCCTAGGTGTATGGAAGAGAGAAATGAAAGAGAAATGAAAACTTGTATGTGAATGTTCATAGTAGCTTAATTCATAATAGCCAAAGAGTGGAGAGCCCAAAGGTTCATCCTCTGATGAATGGATAAACAGGTGGTATATCTCTATGGCTGAATGATTTGATGATGATATTTGACAGTGAACAGGAACGGGGTACCGACACATGTTCAACATGGGAGAACCTTGAAAATGAGACTGAGTGAAAGAAGCCAGTCACAAAGGACCACAGATTGTATGATTTCATTTATACGAAATATACAGAGTAGTCAAATCTATAGACCCAGAAAGTAGATTAGTGCTTGCCTAGGGCTAGGAAGGCTGGTAGAAATGAGACGGCGTGACTGCTGAAATGGACAGGGATTCTTTTTTGGAGTGATTAAAATGCTCTAAAATTAACTGAGGTGATGGTTATACAGCTCAATATACTAAAAAACATTGAATTATATGCTTTAAGTGGGTAAATTTTATGACATGTGAGCTATTAATATATCTCAATAAAACTGTTACCTAAAAAAACTAGTCCTGATTAGAGGTTCTTTAGGAATATATATACATCTTCTGGGTGATTAGAGTTCATCTTCCCCTTTATATCTGCTGCTGCTGCTGCTGCTAAGTCGTTTCAGTCGTGTCCAACCCTGTGTGACCCCATAGTCGGCAGCCCACCAGGCTCCCCCGTTCCTGGGATTCTCCAGGCAAGAACACTGGAGTGGGTTGCCATTTCCTTCTCCAATGCATGAAAGTGAAAAGTGAAAGTGAAGTCGCTCAGCCATGTCTGACTCTTAGCGACCTCATGGACTGCAGCCCACCAGGCTCCTCCGTCCATGGGATTTTCCAGGCAAGAGTACTGGAGTGGGTTGCCATTGCCTTCTCCGCCTCTTTATATCAGATGACTTCTAATCACCCAGAAAATGTATATACATTCCTACCCTCTCTTTTTTTTTTTTTGGTAGCAGCAAGGTGTGGCTTCACCAGAGTTCATTTAACTGGTCCCTTATTGATGGGAAGTTCTGTGTTGTTTTTAATTGTTATAGAAGATGGCATTTTAATTAATTGCCTCTTATGGAGGTTACACCATACTTGGGAAAGTAAAGGTACAGGCAGAATATGTTTATAGACAGAATATCATGAAAAAAAAAAATGTTGTAGAGTTGCCCGTGGGACAAAGGCGAGTGGTAATTTAATTCTAGTTTTTGCTTTTTCTTTGTAGCACATTAGAGCTGCTGCCCTTCTATTCCCAGCACTTTGGGATCATCATATTAAAATACGTATTAGTCAAGCTTCTGGTTTTGGCACAGAAACTTCGTTGTTTTTTTCCCCCCAGGCGTGCCCAGGTCACATTGTGTAAAGTGGCAGTAACCATGCAAAGAATTTTTGTACCAGGGGATTAGCCTTCAAGGTTATTCCAAAGGGATTCGTTTAAATTGTAAATAATAAAATAAAAATACTTTGGGAAGACATTTCCCTCATTGGGTCTAAAGGATATTTATAGCTTGCTTTTTATCATCCTAGGAAATCGTGTCATTATCAAAACAAACGGATGCACACTCCGCCTGCATCCTCTTTTTTTTCTGACATATGCTCATTCAAAGGAGTTTGTCCCTTTGACCTCTGTTTGCTCCCACAGATCAAAGAGGGATGGGCGCATTACCTGTGCCTTTGCTCATGCCCAGGTACTAGGTGAGGCCTTTGAACATGCCTTGAGGGCACGAGTCACAGATTCTCCACAATTTGAGGATTCTCTTCTGCCAGTGACTTGCAACTGCCTAGTGTACACTTTCTTGCCGAAAAGGAAAATGAATTCTTTGCTCTGTCTTTATAGCTTCATTCTCCCCCCGTTGCTGTTGTATTTTGGGTGTTTTTGAACCAGTTCCACTGTCTGTTTACCTTTTTATTTCCCTCGTTGTTAGGTGCAGGGCACTTGAGATAAAGTCAGCATCCTTGACGTCTTGGTTAATTAGTTATTCCTCCAATAGGTACTTAGGGCCTATCCCCTGGTGGCTCAGATGGTAAAGAATCTGCCTGTAATGCAGTAGACCCAGGTTCGATCCCTGGGTCAGGAAGGTCCCCTGGAGAAGGGATTGGCAACCCACTCCAGTATTTTTGCCTGGGAAATCCCATGGACAGAGGAACCTGGTAGGCTACAGTCCATGGGGTCGCAAAGAGTCGGACACGACTGAGCGACTAACACTTTCCAATAGGTGCTTATTAAGTTTTTGTTTTATGTATGTATATATAAAATTAAGACTCAGGGACTTTCCTGGAGGTCCAGTGGTTAAGACTCCATGCTTCCACTGCAGGGGGCACAGCTTCAGTCCCTGGTCAGGGGACTGAGATCCCACATGCCTCACTACAGGGCCAAAAACAAACAAAAAGAGTCAGTTCTAGGTGCTGTGGTATGTGTAGAGTATATACATTTGGAAACAGGGCGTTAGCCTCCAGAAGCCTACTCTCTGGAGATATGAAGCCTATGAAATAAGAAAACAGCAACATGAGTGGCCCAGGGGAGGCCAGGGTGGGAGCGCAGAGCCCGAGGAGAAAGCTGCTGTAGTTAGTCTCAGGTTAAGAAGTATAGGCTGAGTTGTGAGGGCAGCAGGTAAATGCCCAGGAAGGGGACAGACATCCTAGGAAGGGAGGCATTGGTAAACTTGGAGTTCGCTTATCATGTCGGTGGCTGGTTCTGTCTCTGCAGTGCTCAACAGGGACCTTGGAATACATCTTACAGCGCTGCCAGGTGGCCCTGCAGAATGTCCGTGATGAGGCAGACAACGGTGAAATCTCTTTGAAATCCTTGGAGTCAGTGGTTTTGAAACAAGGAGAAGAAATCCACAACGAGGTAAGGGCTTCCGAGAACTGTGGTGATTCTGTCCTACTTGTAGCTAACAAAGTAATCGGCCACTGTTTGCTCTGAGTGTAAGAGACCAAGGATGGTTCATTGCTTACAAGACAGTAGCCAGAGCATCAGCGTTTTCATGCCAGTTCTGCCGCCTTTGTCTCCACAGCGCACAGTGGGCCAGATAGCATATGCCAGATAGCATGTGCATGGAGGGTTTACATTCTATTAATAGGAGAGGGGACTTCCCTGGTAGCTTAGCTGGTAAAGAATCTGCCTGCAATGCAGGAGACCCCTGTTCAATTCCTGACTCAGGAAGATTCCCTGGAGAAGGGATAAGGGCTTTCCTGGTGCCTCAGATAGTAAAGAATCTGCCTCTAATCTGGGAGACCTGGGTTGGGTTCAGTCCCCAGGTTGGGAAAATCCCCTGGAGGAGGGCATGGCAACCCACTCCAGTATTCTTGCCTAGAGAATCCCCATGGACAGAGATGCCTGGCAGGCTACAGTCCATGGGGTTGAAAAGAGTTGGACATAAATGAGCGACTAAGCACAGCACAGTAGGTGAGGAGCCCGGGCTGGGGTAACCTGTTCGTGATGGGCAGTAGGCATGCCTGTCCTTTGCTCCAAATCAAGGCACATCTTTTTCCTCTAAGTCTGTTATCAAACCTGCCCTTTATTCTGGGCAGAGAAATTATATTTTCCAAGGATATTAACCATACACACATCCTTGCAGTGCGAGTCTGAAACAAAAGGCAAGGCATGTAGAAATGTAAGAGGCCCATGAAGGATACTCTTCCAATGAGGACTTATGGAAACTGAAGGCGAATCCTCAGAGCAGGTGAACCGTAGGAGCCATGCCTTTTGTTTACAAAATTCTGAAGTCTGTGAGACCAGCAGGTCTGGGTCCCCTGAGTCAGTGTTTCACAAACTGTTATTTTCATGAATACCCTGTCAATTTTTGCTATATCTTTGGACTGTATCTGTTGTTATCTTTTCAATACTTTTTAAAGAATCAGCTCATTTTTTATGTAAATAAATATCTTTAAAAAGGAAGCTTTATATTACCACTTTTAAGTGGAAAGCCAATATCAGCAGCCAAAAGCAAAAGTAACCAGAAAACTCTAGCCTGTGAAAAACAGCAATGTTATGCTATTCTAGCAGATGCTTTTGGCTAAAGAAGGTTCTGGGCCTACAGTCTTCATTTTTCATATTAAGAAGTGAGGTTAGTGCAGAACTTCATACACTTTCTAAAAGTCATTGAATTCTACACTGAAAATGGGTGGATTTTGTAGTGGGTGCGTGTGTGTGTGCTCTGTCGCTTCAGCGTATCTGACTCTTTGCAACCCTATGGACCATAGACCACCAGGCTCCTCTGTCCATGGGATTTCCCAGGCAAGAACCCTAAAGTGGATTTCCATGCCCTCCTCCAGGGAATCCTCCCAACTTAGGGGTTGAACCCGCATCTCTTGTGTCTCCTGCATTGCAGGTGGATTCTTTACCCCTTGAGCCACCTGAGAAGCCCTTTATGGTGGTAAATATACCTTAAAAAAAAAATAGGTTACCAAGTGGTAGAGAATTATTGAAGATTATCATCAATCAAAGACTTTTTCTTTGGTGTAATTAGAACGATTGGTGGAGAATTTGGAATACAAAAATGTTCTCAATCATCTTTTCAATAAATAGTTACTGAACATGCACAAAGCACTCTTTCCGGGTGCTTTTGGATAGAGTGGCAAATAAAATAGACATTCTAGTGCAGGGAGATGATGGTAAACAATAAACATCCTCCATCAGTTCATTATATAATATGTTGGAAAAAGTTAAAGTAGAGGAGATTGAGATAAGCAGAGAGCATCCCCACTGTAAGATGTCCTCTGAGCAGAGACTTAAAGGAGGTGAGGGAGGGAGCCATGTGGATATCCAGGTCACAGCGTTTCAGGCAGAGAGAAAAACCGCTGCATGGGCTGTGCAGTGGGAGAATGCCTGGTGTTCATGGACTAGCTGAGGGACAGTCCCGTGTAAGTGGTGGGAGTGGGGCTGAGAGTTCCAGGAGATGAGGTCATGGAGAAGGTGCCAGGGGACGTGGAGCCGAAGGTTGTATTGGTCGTTGGAGGTGTCTGTAAGAACCAGGACTTTCCTTTTTACTTTGAGGGTAATAGGGAACCACTAAGGGGTTTTGAGCAGAGGAGAACAGAGTTCACACAGACCCATTCATATTTTTTTTCAATGTTTTTTTACTGTGATACAAGTCACATAATATAAAACATACTATTTTAAACATATTTAACTGCATGGTTCAGTAGCACTATGGTTCACCTTGTGGTACAACTCTCACCATCATCCGTCTCCCAAATTTTTAGCTTTCCTAAACTGACACTCTGTCCCCATTAAACACTAAACTCTATCCCCATTAAACACTTAAGTCCCCATTCCCCGTCCTCAGCCCCCCTGCCCCACCACACCCCTGACCCCTGGCATCTACGTGTACTTTCTGACACCATGGATTTCCCTGTTCTCATGTAAGTGGAATCAAGCAGTATTTGTCTGTACCTCCTGTATATTGGAATGCGTTTAACTTAATGTATGTCCTATATGTTTTGTGCCACTTCCTTTTTTCCCCCCTTGCTATACAGTAGGTTCTTATTAGTTATCTGTTTTGTACATAGTAGTATGTAAATGTCACTGTTTCCCAATTTATTCCCCCTACTTTCCCTGCTTCGTGTCCATACATTTGTTCTCTAAATCTGTGTCTATTTCAACGTCATGTAATATCTTTAAAAAGATATTTAATTATCTTATGAGCTGCTCCGTAGTTTGTGAAATATGCCATAATCTCTAGAACCAAAGGCAGAGAAACTCTGCCTTTTAGGGAAATAATAATCACTTCTAACCCTCAGCTAAACCCACGAGTGACTTTCTTCACTCCCTTTTGTCTGCTAAGTAGCCTGTGTTCTCTGCCACCAATTCCTGCTGGAGACACTGCTGAGAACTAGAACTTGAGGAAAGAGAAGCATCTGTGGGCCCGGTGACCTCAGTCAGTTAGACTTGGATGCAAAGTTATGTCTCACTCCATATCACCTTCTGTGAACACCTTGCAGTTTTAGGAGGCAGGCTAGCGATGCACCCGGGTGGATGTGTTCTTTAACACATATGTGGGCTCTTTTCCATCCTTTCTGGTCTTCTGTGACTGACTGCGATGTTTTGTTACCAGTGATGGGTGGGGGTTGTCTGTAAAATCACACTGTTTATCTAACCAGAGGGAAAATACTGTAATCTGAACCCATGTGCTTCAGAAAGTGGCTGGCTGCTTTTGACATTGTATATGTTAGTGGGGTGGGGATGGGGCAGAGATGTATCAGAAATGTTAGCCCCTTGAGGCTAGCCTCGGCTTGAATGGGGAGGTCTTAAATCTAAGTAGCATGTTTACCAGTCTTCTCCAGTCTCCCAGTCTTTGATTCTTCAAGGTCATGTCCTTGCTTTCAGAATGAATTCCATATGTCAGGGCACATCATCAGATACTCTTCTTTCGCCCTGCGAGTTGGCATGCTCACATTCTTCTGCATTCTGTTGTGTGAATGAGAGCAGGAGTGCCCAGAACCCTTTCCACACTTCTCACTGTGTGCTTTCCTCTCTCTCGGAGGCCTTTGCTTGACTAATTATAGGATGAAGCCCTTGGTTTTATGTCTGCAGACTTTTGGGCTGTGCAGGTTTAACTGTGGTTGGTTTTCCTTGTCTTAGATAGTTTCTAACTAAGCAATCTGGGGACTTTGGAGGTTGGAACTCAGTACCTGAAGGATATATTGTTTTTCCAATTTAAGATGCTTAAACATATTTTTGGTCAAGTTTAATAGAACTTTCCTCTGTGTTTATATAATAGTCTTTTCCTTCTTAAAAATTATCAAATGTGGAATTCATTCTTGTCACTTAGTAAATTTCCTCTAGGAAAATGTATTGGGTTGGCCAAAAAGTTCGTTCAAGTTTTTCCATGGCCAAAAACTTCATTCAGGTTTTTCCATAAGATGTTACGAACATAAGATGTTATGAACATAATATGTTGGCCAAATGAACTTTTTGGCCAACCCATTACTATTTGATGTCATCATTTGGTTCTCATTTTGTCCTGATCAGACCTGCATCTTCCTTAGAACTCCTGGTAAAAGGCTTTCATGGAGTAACTCTTTGTAGATTGGACCTTAGCATCTCTCCCTGTTCGAATACCTAATATTAGATATTAATATCGTTCTAATATCTTTCTGCTTGAAAACACTTATTTTATTTATTACAGTGAGACATTTACCCCTGTGGGCAAGTTCCCACCCCTCATGCATAAGCTGACCTGGGATCAAACCAAGGATTGAAACTAACTTGGCAGAAGTAGGTGACGTTTGCTTACCTGTAAGAGTGATGCAAATGATTTCCAACTGTACAGTGATGTAGTGACTCAGAAATGTGATTTGGGAATCTTATAAGCTTTGCTCCCCATTGCCTAAGTTCCCAGTGACTATGGTTCAGGTCGGCAGATGGATTCTGTTTGTGCTTCACCTTCAGATTTTTCTAGACATTTCTAGGAGAAAGCTTTTCTTGATTGACCTCTCTTTTGACTATCCCACGGAGCAGTCAGGTACAGGTGAATTAGAAAGGTTCTAAGAGATGATTCTCTGGGTCACAGCTCCGTAACTAACACTGTTGGAAACGTGTTCATTTTTCTCTGATGATTCAGAAGGCCCTTGAAGATCCTGCACGTTCTCTAGACTTGTCAGTGTTCCTTCCAACACTGTGGGTATTAGGTATGTATCATTGTATTGCCATTACGCCAAAGATCAGATAATAGTGAATTTCCATTAAGTGCATGTCTGAGACCTGGGAGTGTGGTTTAAAACCATCATGAACAATGACAGCACCTCAAGAGAAGCTGAGAGCCTGGCGGGAGGGACTACCCCCTGGAGAAGGGTTGAAGAGCCTCCTCTAGTCATGGCTAGACCATTGTCAGTCGGCCAGTATGGTGAGACTGATTCTTTTCAGCCTTGAAGTAGTAGGATTTGTGCTCAATTCTGAGTCCTGACCCTTTCTTTGGTTTTGTGCAGCATCTGCCCTGCCTCTTTCCTTCCTCATCAGCAGACTTTGGGGTAGAAGGGTGGATGACTGCTTTTATTTTGGTAACTCAAACTGAATCAGGCAGCTGGAAATATTTTTTGCTTTCTTAATTAATTTTAAGGAAAGTGCCAACTGCTTATCTTGGCAATGTTAGAACTGGCGAGGACAGCATTTGATGAATATCCTTTAATAGTTTTTGCCCACAATGTCAAAGTGAAAAAGCCAGGTTTCAGAGTCGATTAAAATGCATGCCAGTGGGTTTCATGCCCACAAAGATTGTATCTCATGGGCAGGACGACTTCCACCCCTGAAAAAAAAGTCTGTTGGGTATAAGTTTCAGGGGTTGAACTTTCCTGGACCGGCCTCAGTGGAACAGGGGGTGAGCATGAATTGACATGGTTGTTAAAACTTTTCTTGCTCAAAAATTTCATAAGATTGTGAGATTCTTGAGGGCAAGGACTGCTGGGCCTTGTGGTCCCCTTTGGTCTGTATTCTTCGTATCTCCCAAGTGTCCGGCATGTTTGGCTATTCATTATTAACCCACTTAATCCTCACCATAAAACTATGTGGTGATTATGTAATTATCTTTATTTTACAGATGACAGAGCTGTTCAGGAGTAGAGCCTAGAACTGACTCCAGAGACTTTATTCTTTTTTTTTTTTTTACTTTTTTTTTAAATTTAATTTAATTTTTTAAACTTTACATAATTGTATTAGTTTTGCCAAATATCAAAATGAATCCACCACAGGTATACATGTGTTCCCCATCCTGAACCCTCCTCCCTCCTCCCTCCCCACACCATCCCTCTGGGTCGTCCCAGTGCACCAGCCCCAAGTTGCCAGAGACTTTATTCTTAACCATGACACTGTCTGCTTCAAAAGATAGTTGGGGCATCTAAAGAGGAAGTGAACATCATTATTAATTAAAATGGACAAGGTCTTTCTTTGCTTCCTTATCCTATAGCAGAGTTTCCAAGTATTCTCCACTCTTCTGAGTTTTCATTTACTGAAATCCAGACTCTGTTGTACCTTTACAGGCTGAATGAACTAATTACAAACGATAATTATTTTGTTTCCTGGGATATCATGGTTGCCAAGGCTTGTATGTTTTGTTCTCATAATGGAAATAACCAGCCCAAAGATTATTAAAAAATTAAAAGCAAAACCCTTTCAACTCTCCCTAACATAGGGGCTTGATGCTTTGTTGACAGGCTGTTCCTGTAATGTGAACAAATTTCATGTGAAATCTAAAAAGAACTCTTTTTTTTTCCCTTGTAATAAATAATGTTGTTAAACCTGTATTTTCAGAGAAGTTGAACTACACTTGTATTCATTTTCCTTTCAAAGCAGTTAAGTTTACCTCCGTTAACCACTGTCTTTTAATACCACAGATAAGGTTTAGCAGCTATTGTCTGAATATTGTCTACATTCCCTTTTTTCCCTGTTTAAACAGCTTTAACTGAAATCAGTTCTACATATCAAACAAACATTTAGTTAATGTAAACTAAAACCCTTTCATATGACTTGGTGTTCTCAGGTTAGTTATTTGAGCGATTTTTACCATTGTTAAATCTTCACAAGTTGCTTTTGTTTGCATGAAAGTTCAGCATGGATAAACAAACAAAAAATTCTTTGTGGTAACAGGTGAAGACTATTATAACTCTGTGCCTATATATGGAACATGATTACCTTAGTAAAGCCAACCTTAACCAATATTAAGCTGTGAGAGCTCTACATTTCTTTAGACAGCAGAAGTAAAAAGAGCTTTGGGATGAATGAAGTTGTACTTTTGACAGTAAAATTTGCTTTTCAAGTTGAAGATAAGTGATAGAAAATACATAGGAAACAACTTCTTATTCTTTTAAAGCTTAAGTTAGTCTCTCACCTACATATGTTGGAATTATTTCAGTGCAGGAAGTGGAAAACTCAACCTGAAATGGTTTAAGCCAAAGGGGCTTCAGGAATAGCTTGATCAAGAGTCAGCTGATCTGACTAGGACCTAGTTTTTTAATCTGTTCATCTTGTAGCTGCTTCCTACTGCGTTGCCTCCATTCTTCCCATTCTGCAAAATGGTTGCAGAATCCTTTTCCTGAATCTTCTGACAGTCTTATTCTGATTGATCATATGCCTGTTTCCCCCAAGCCCATTTCTGTGGCTGGAGAAGTGTGGTGGGCTGATGGGCTCAGATAGGGTTGCATGTTCCACTCCCGGTATTAGAAGTAGAGCGCTACCCGGACCACGTGGACTGAGACCGGGAAAGGCAATGGGTTACCAGATGAATCATGGGATTTGGCTAGAGTAAAAGGGTGCTCGGGAGAGAAATATTTGAAGTTTAACGTAGTAGGTTCTTAGGAAGGAAGAGAAATGGTTAGTGGCTTCACTGTGCTTTTTACCTATTGTCATTTGCCCTGACTGAATTGAAAGTGACAATTTGAATGGCTCTGTAGGTGTAATGTGTCCCTCCGTAATTATATTGTTCAGTTACATGAACACCTTCCTGCCAGCTCCTCCTAGCCCATGGGTAAATTCTTTGTTTATTTTAGATCTAAAAATACTTAAAATTGGTACCTCCTGATATGTGTCTGTGTTTTGCTCTTTTTGTTGTTGTTTTTCAGTCGCTAAGTCGGGTCTCACTCTTTGCAACCCCATGGACTACAGCACGCCAGGCTTCCTTGTCCTTCACCGTCTCCCAGAGTTTGCTCAGATTCATGTCCATTGAGCCTTCTAACGATGTCATCTTCTGCCGCCCTTTTCTCCTTTTGCCTTCAATCTTTCTCAGCATGAGGGTCTTTCCAGTGACTCAGCTCTTCACATCAGGTGGCCAAAGTATTGGAGCTTCAGCTTCAGTCCTTCCAATGAATATTCAGGGTTGATTTCCTGTAGGATTGACTGGTTTGATCTCCTTACAGTACTAATCTTTAATAAAGATGTTTAATGAAAACATATTTTGTTTGATTTTGCCTTTCCCACCCTACACAGCGTAGGCTGTCATGTGCTTTAGGACCTCAGGATTTGTTGTGATTGACCGATAGCTTCCTCTTGTCTGAGTGATGAACGGTGACTGAAAACCCCCTCCCCAGCCTGACCTGGGTTGTCTCACTAAGCTCTACGTCTACTTCCTCCTTGACTTTGTGAAAAGGCTCCAGAGACTTTGAGTTATATTGGGAACTGGTTAGGCTGAGCTTTCCTCTTTTTCTCACCCTATGGCTGTGAAGTTACTGGAGGAGAATTGAATGAAGAAGTTCATTGTCCTTGATTGTCCATCATGGGGACATTATAACCACGGTCTTGTCTTTATGATCCCCAGGTCGAGTTTGAATGGCTGAGACAGTTTTGGTTTCAAGGCAGTCGATACAAAAAGTGCACCGACTGGTGGTGTCAGCCCATGAGTCAGCTGGAAGAGATGTGGAGAAAGATGGAGTGGTTGGTAAGTATCCGGGAGTGGATTTCTTGGGATGTTGTGCTCTGTCAGTCCTCGGCTGCCTCCTTGGCCTGGGTATGCAAGAGAAAGACAAACATCATACGATACAGCTTATACGTGGAATCCAAAATAATGATGCAAATGAAATTATCTTCAAAACAGAAGTTGACTCACAGACATGGAAAACCGATTTATGGTTACCAGAGGGGAAAGGGAGGTGAGGAGGGTTAAATTGGGAGTTTAGGATTAACATAGACACACTACTACGTATAAAATAGATAATCAGAAAGGATCTATTGTATAGCACAGGGGGCTCTACTCAGTATTTTGTAATAACCTTTAATGGAAAAGAATCTGAAAAAGAATAAGTTTATATATGTGTGTATATATATATATATGCTTTGGTATATGTGGCTTTGGTCGGCGCCTAAACTAACACAACATTGTAAATCCACTATACTTAAACTCTTTGTAAGGTAATGGGAACAGCCAAGATTTGATCAGCACAAGCTGAGTTCAGTGCAGTGAACCTTTACTGAGCACTTCCTACGTGCAGGGCTTCGCTGATAGCTCAGTTGGTAAAGAATCTGCCTGCCATGCAGGAGACCTGGGTTCGATCCCTGGGTTGGGAAGATCCCTTTTGAGAAGGGAAAGGCTACTCACTCCAGTATTCTGGCCTGGAGAATTCCATGGACTGTGTAGTCCATAGGGTCAAAGAGAGTCAGACATGAAACTGAGTGACTTTCACTTCTCATTTTTCCTATGTGCAAGGCACCATGTTAGACATATGTTGGGAAGTGACCATGAGAACCATGCAGCAATAATTCCTAAACTTCATCTGCATTTTTATAGGCACCAGGCACTATTCTAAGAGTTTTCCCTATATTAACTTTTAAAGTTAAACTGTTAAAGTTCTTATGACAGTCTGGTGAGGTGCAGAAACTGTTTATTTATAGATGTGAAAACCAAGGCCTAGAGAAATGAAGTGCCTCGCCCAAGGTCATGGAGTAAGTGGCAGAGGGAGATTGAATCCCAGGCTGCCTGGCTCTGGAGCTTGTGCCCTTAACCACTGCATTCGGTTTAACAAGGGGAGAAGCGTGAATATAGCCAGGTGTTACATTAACTCAAATGAAATCCTGTAATGGAGATTTAAAGAAAAAAAAAAAAATCACTATCCAGAAGCAGGAGTATTAAATTCAGAGCATTGGAGCTGGGACAGTTGTGAACAACAGATGTGGCTTTTGGGGACCTTGGGTGGGGAGAAGGAGGGTTGGTTGCCTAAGACATTCTGAGAGAAGTGTTAGGTTCCGGTCACTGTAAGAACAAGATCACAAGCGGGGAAGTACAGTGTGACCAGAGCATGGAATTCAGGGCATGTGTAGTAGGAACTCTCACTGGAAGGTATATTGAGGCCATTTGGGTTAAGTCTAAATTTAAATAGTAGTAATAATGCCAAAAGGGCTTCCCAGGTAACTCAATGGTCAAGAATCCACCCACCAAGGCAGGAGATATGGGTTTGATCCCTGGGTTGGGAAGATCCCCTGGAGGAGGACATGGCAACCCACTCCAATGTTATTGCCTGGAAAATTCCATGGACATAGGAGCCTGGTGGGCTACAGTCCAAGGGGTTGCAGAGTCGGACACAACTTAGTGACTGAGCATGCATGCACACACATGATACTTACCAAGTTCCACACACTATTCTAAATATTACATATGTAATTTAATTTCTATGATACTTTCATAAAGTAGGTATTTTTCTCCCATTTTACACAGAGTTTTGTGTTGTATTGTGTGTTAGTCACTTAGTCGTGTCCGACTCTTTGCAACCCCACAGATTCCTTTGTCCATGGTGATTCTCCAGGCAAGGATGCTGGCCTGGGTATCCTATCCCTTCTCCAGTGGATCTTCCCAGGGATCGAACTGCGGTCCCCTGCATTGCAGGCGGATTCTGTGCCCTCTGAGCCACCAGGGAAGCCCAAGGAGACTGAAGCACAAAAGGTTTCCCTAACTTCTTCAAGGTCATACAGCTAAGTCGGGGAACTGGAGTTAGAACTCAGGAAGACCGGCTCTAGGGTCATGCCCTGCACCACCTCACTGTTCTACCTCCAGATCATCAAGTTTGGAATGTAGTGGAAAAGTGATAAAAGCCTGCTAAACTCTTGAGAGAATACTGCTGTGCAGACTTTATGAGATGTGCTAGAAACAGTGAACCAATTTGAAAAATAGGTAGTTCTTACTAATCCCTATTTTATAATAATGAAAATACCAAGTCACAATGGTATGCCGTCAAGTCACACATGACGGCACCCCAGTTTGAAAGTCCGAGTCAGAATCCAGAAGTCCCGGCTATCTAGCCTTTTCCTTAAATCTCTAAACCACACCTTTTCATGGATGTATGTTTAGGGGGAGAAATGTTGTAATCCTTTTAGTGTACTAAAAGTATCACAAAAATTGATTTCTCCAAAGACATGAATCAGTTCAAAATGGAGCATTGTGCAACTGGATTGGAGGTGATGAAAATTTTGTGCTGAAATTTCCTGTTAATTCTCTTCCTAAAATTAGGCTGTGCAGAGTATGCTCCAGTTTTTCCTGGGATGTATATATAAAGGCAGCTTTATTTTGAGAGAATTTCTTTTTCACTGTGTAATTCTGGTTTTATCTATTTATCTACATGAGTTAGAAACTTCCCTGGTGGCTCAGCGGTAAAGAATCCACCTGCAAGTCAGGAGCCGCTGGAGACGTGGGTTCCATCCCTGGGTTGGGAAGATCCTCTGGAGAGGGGCATGGTAACCCACTCCAGTATTCTTGCCTGGAGAATCCCCATGGACAGAGGAGCCTGGCTGGCTACAGTCCATGGGGTCACAGAGTTGGATATGACTGAAGCGACTTAGCACGCATGTATGAGTTAGAACTTCTTTACTTGCTGAACCTTGATCTTAAGGTATAGGTTTGACTTTGGGACTGTAATTTAACAGTTCTTTGAATTAGAGTTGGCAAACTGTAACAATTAAACAATTAGAATTGGTAAAATAAGAAAGAAACTCACTTGTAGTGTTTTAAAAATATATTTTTGAATTGCTTTTGTTCAAGGGCTTCTTTTTTTTTTTTTTAAAGTGGAATCTTTGGTTTTGTGAGCTTACCAGTGATGTTCATTACGAATTCACTCTATTTAGTTATATATATATTTATATTTAATTTGGTGGTGCTAGCACATTAGATAAACTATCTGTTCTTCATAACTCTTGTGTAAAAGTACTAAAAAGAAGAACAGTCTTGGGAATTGGCCAGAGCCAGTTTCCTTGCAGTTGGTGTGGTGTTACTGAGTGTTCTGAGTGAAATCAATGGGCTCTGTGTCTCAGCAAGTCTAAGGATGATGGTTATCAGCAGAGTGAAGGTTTGGGCCAAGATAAAAGGAATGACACTTCTAAATTAAATTTAAGCATTGCTTCAAGCCTTTTTGTAATGACTTTTAACAAATTCATAATAATGTACTTTTACTATTGGAAGAGACGAGAATGATCATTGGAAAAGTCTCTGATTCTGTGACTGGTAGTGCCGTGCCAACAGATAGTTGTGTGGGGATGGAACTGGCACTGGCTGGTCACATTCCTACTTTGTACCAGTCTGCCTCCAATGTTTTCATTTGTGAGCAGTAGGGGGCAATGTTGAGCTACCAGTTTGAGGCCCCCTGATGCTAACTAAGCCTTTCAAGAAAATGCAAACAAATGTACCATTAACTGTCCAGAATTATCCCTGTTGCTTCAAGTTAGCTGTAATCTCCAAGATTCCATAACACAGGAAATCAGTTGTGGGTTAACAAATTCAACAGCAATTTAACATAAAAAGTGCAGTGTTTGGTGCACATTTGGATTCTATAGAATTAGACTAATCCAAACAGCCTTTCTGAATGCACTCACTTGGCTTCCAGGGAATACGCGACTCAAAATGATGATCCTTTTAGACAAATGCTTCTTCTTTATCATTATGCTTTTCTGCATTTGTTGCGTATGTGTTGTGAAAAGATTTCTCTAATTAATGCACTTTGTCTGTTGTGCAACATAGCATCGATCTCCTTTGACAAGAAAATAAAACAAAAAAACCTCAGGCAATATGTACATTACTTTTCACCTTTTGCTTGTGATTAAAGCAACCTTTGACAGCCCTCGTACTGGGGAAGAGACTTGTGTTGTAACTCTTCTCTGTCTTTGTGTTCTTTTTTTTTTTCCCTTTGTGGTTGGAAGGTATAGTCTCAGGTAGGATCTAAAAGAAGAACGGAAGATGAGCTTTGAAATCACATTTCTTCCATTAATGGTAATTGCTTTACATGTCATAACCAGTCACATATTTTAAAAAGTTTAGTCAGCTATCTCTAAGACTCCCCTAGCCTCCATTGCCCATCCCCTGTTCCAGCAAGCACCTTTTTTTAAATCACACTGTTTATTCTTGCCATTTTTTTTTTCCCCTGAGGATAGTTCTTCTCTGGGCATGCTCTTGTGATGTAAATGTTAAACCTTATATTTGAATGACATTCTGATAAAATATCACATTTCCCCTGAATATTACCACATGAACTTATGAGCCATTAAGCCCAAAAGCACCAGAACCCTTTCTTATAATCCAGGAACTTAGCCTAGTCGTTCCTCGCAATTCTGCTCTTCAGGAAGGTATGATGACACTCTAACACTATTCAAATATTTGTATTTTATTTTATTTTTTAAACTAGTCCACCACTCCACATCTGAGATTAGCACGTGATAGGGAGACTCTTCAGGATAAGAGAGAGTTACCATTTGAAAGAAAGTGCACAGGCTTTGCTTTCTGGGTAAAAAAAAAAATATGAAAAGCTTAACTCTCCTGTGAGGTGAGGAAGTCTTACTGCAGCCAGAGATTCAGCGGATAGGCCATTTGTCTCATAGGGTCTGGTATCGCACTCTGCAAAACTGACATTTATTTTACCTATAAAAAATGTTTTAACACTATCAAGTTCACTGAGATATAGAAAAGAATGCTAGGTGTGATGTCCTCTAAATTGATGACATTTATTCCTTGCCTTTTGACCTTAAGGAAAAAAAAAAAAAAAAAAAAAGAGGTCAATTTGGTATATAACCCAATAGAATATTCTAGGAGAGTTTCCAGAGTAAACATTTTCAAAATACAGATGATTTTTGTAGTGGAGAGAAATTTCCTCCTCCTTCCTTTATGGCTTTTTAATTTTTTGTTGTTGTTTTGTTTTTCTAGAGGAGAAGGGTAGATCATGATCATTTTCAGTGTTTTGAATTGCATTTCCTGTCTTGACAGTTCCTCACCCTGGGATAGCCGTGCATTTATATGGCAGTTGGCCTTAATAACCTTTATTGACTTTAGTGGATTGGAGCCAAGGCTGGATTATTTTAATGTATCCGTTTTGAAACAGTGTAAAACACAACATATAATTATGTTAGGTAAGCTATCGGCTACATTTAATTCTACCCATTTATGTTAACATTTGGCACGGGAGAGCAGGGAGACATGGAAAATGAGTAGGTGTTTTATTTCAGACTGTTACCCGTTTTTTGTTGTTAAAGTTTTAAGAGAGAAAGGTACTTTAAGAATGTGAAAGTTGTCCTTTACAAGCCAGTTGTAATAGTTTAATTTCAAGATGAGTCATGCGTTTTAGCTTGTCATTCCAGCCCGTGTAAATCATCGGAGAAGGCTCCGAGTGCGGAGCCTGATCGCTGCTGTCTAGCTAAGCCCTCCGTAGTGTAGGTTACACAGAGGTGGAGAATGATGGAGCCAGGGGCAGTTTGTTTGTTTTTGGAGAGATTAATGAAGCTATCATCACAGTGCTTTAGATTAAATTCTTTGTAACTGAATAAAGGAACAAGGCTGCTTTTTCACATCCTGAAATATATCCTGGGTATACTGCTTTTTGCCATCATATTATAGTTCAGTTAGCTAAGTTCATTTTAAGCTTCCAGGATTAACAGTTTTTAAGGGTGTGAGGAAGAAAATGATATAAATATAAATATTGATCTTTTTTGTCTTATGAATGGTGAAGTCATTAACTTATATATGTGTGTGTGTATATATATATTTACATATCTCTTGCCTTTAGTGTTAGTGCATATACTAAATTATATTTGCTAAATTAATAATATTAATTTTATTAATTTAATATATTTGCTAAATTATCTATTATTTATATTATTAATTATTTATTTAATATATTTGCTAAATTAATAATGGTTATTAATCCTGCCTTCTGTTTTTCAGAGTTAGCATTTCTGATATAGAAGCAAAGCATATTATAGTAATTTAGAATCTGGTGTGAAATGTCTAGTGGTTTTAAATGAAAATTTAAATTCCTTTTCCCCTTTTGGTCCAGTGGTGAGTGACTCAGAAGAAGCACAGGTTGGAGGCACGCAGACAGTCGCAAGCACCCAACAATTCAAATTATGTGCGCAGACTCTGAGCTCTGGGGATAGTCTATGTTTAGCTTTAGAAATTTGGAGAAAAGAAAAAAGCCACTTTTTTGGCTATAGTGGCTTAAAATCCTGGGTTCACATTCTTTTTATTACCTTAAATGTCTTCCCTAAAGGTTGGTTCTTTCCATTTGCCTCCCTCCCCACCTCTCCCTCCCCCACTTCCACACCTCTGTATTGTTATATTAAAAGTAAAATATCTGGGGGAAAATTGTATGGATAATTTAGCAATGAATTTCGAACAGGTATGGATTTCTTTGCCTTCTG